>NC_134269.1:213661629-214024129 GCF_031893055.1 Leptodactylus fuscus | reverse complement strand
GAATATGATGGAGATGTTTCCAGCATGTGACAGTGGCGGCAGGGAGGGCAGTTCCTCCAGTAGGCAACCAAGTTCTCACCGGTCCACACAAACGAGGGGCACACTGTCTAAGGTCTGGGACACCTTGATGGCACCCCCTCGCCAAAGTGCCGCCACGGAGGGTCCTAGTGTCACCAGGCGTGAGAAGTATAGGCGCATGTTGCGGGAATACCTTTCCGACCACAGCCCTGTCCTCTCCGACCCCTCTGCGCCCTACACGTATTGGGTGTCGAAGTTGGACCTGTGGCTTGAACTTACCCTATATGCCTTGGAGGTGCTGTCCTGTCCTGCCGCCAGCGTCCTATCTGAGAGGGTGTTCAGTGCAGCCGGTGGCATCATCACTGACAAGCGCACCCGTCTGTCAGCTGAGAGTGCCGACCGGCTCACTTTGATAAAAATGAACCACCACTGGGTAGAGCCGTCATTTTTGTGCCCACCTGTGTAAAGCACCCCAACATGAAACTCCATGTCTGTACTCAACCTCTCCAATTCCTCCGCATCCTCATACTCATCCACCATAAGCGTTGCACAATTCTGCTAATACTAGGCTCCCTCCAACATGATTTCCCCCAACTCTGCTGGTTAGAGGCTCCCTCCACCCTGATTTCCACCAACTCTGCTGGTTAGAGGCTCCCTCCACCCTGCTTTCCCACAACTCTGCTGGTTAGAGGCTCCTTCCACCATGAATTTGCCCAAACTGGGCTGTTTAGAGGCTCCCTCCACCATGAATTGGTCCAAACTGGGCTGGTTAGAGGCTCCCTCCACCATTAATTGGTCCAAACTGGGCTGGTTAGAGGCTCCCTCCACCATGAATTTCCCAAAACTTGGCTGTTTAGAGGCTCCCTCCACCATTAATTGGTCCAAACTGGGCTGGTTAGAGGCTCCCTCCACCATGAATTGGTCCAAACTGGGCTGGTTAGAGGCTCCCTCCACCATTAATTGGTCCAAACTGGGCTGGTTAGAGGCTCCCTCCACCATGAATTTGCCCAAACTGGGCTGGTTAGAGGCTCCCTCCACCATGAATTTGCCCAAACTGGGCTGTTTAGAGGCTCCCTCCACCATGAATTGGTCCAAACTGGGTTTTTTAGAGGCTCCCTCCACCATGAATTGGTCCAAACTGGGCTGGTTAGAGGCTCCCTCCACCATGAATTTCCCAAAACTTGGCTGTTTAGAGGCTCCCTCCACCATGAATTGGTCCAAACTGGGCTGGTTAGAGGCTCCCTCCACCATTAATTGGTCCAAACTGGGCTGGTTAGAGGCTCCCTCCACCATGAATTTGCCCAAACTGGGCTGTTTAGAGGCTCCCTCCACCATGAATTTGCCCAAACTGGGCTGGTTAGAGGCTCCCTCCACCATGAATTGGTCCAAACGGGTTTTTAGAGGCTCCCTTCACCATGAATTGGTCCAAACTTGGCTGTTTAGAGGCTCCCTCCACCATGAATTGGTCCAAACTGGGGTGGTTAGAGGCTCCCTCCACCATTAATTGGTCCAAACTGGGCTGGTTAGAGGCTCCTCCACCATTAATTGGTCCAAACTGGGCTGGTTAGAGGCTCCCTCCACCATGAATTGGTCCAAACTGGGGTTTTTAGAGGCTCCCTCCACCATGAATTGGTCCAAACTTGGCTGTTTAGAGGCTCCCTCCACCATTAATTGGTCCAAACTGGGCTGGTTAGAGGCTCCCTCCACCATGAATTGGTCCAAACTGGGTTTTTTAGAGGCTCCCTCCACCATGAATTTGCCCAAACTGGGCTGTTTAGAGGCTCCCTCCACCATGAATTGGTCCAAACTGGGTTTTTTAGAGGCTCCCTCCACCATGAATTGGTCCAAACTGGGCTGGTTAGAGGCTCCCTCCACCATGAATTGGTCCAAACTGGGGTGGTTAGAGGCTCCCTCCACCATTAATTGGTCCAAACTGGGCTGGTTAGAGGCTCCCTCCACCATTAATTGGTCCAAACTGGGCTGGTTAGAGGCTCCCTCCACCATGAATTTGCCCAAACTGGGCTGGTTAGAGGCTCCCTCCACCATGAATTGGTCCAAACTGGGGTGGTTAGAGGCTCCCTCCACCATTAATTGGTCCAAACTGGGCTGGTTAGAGGCTCCCTCCACCATTAATTGGTCCAAACTGGGCTGGTTAGAGGCTCCCTCCACCATTAATTGGTCCAAACTGGGCTGGTTAGAGGCTCCCTCCACCATGAATTTGCCCAAACTGGGCTGGTTAGAGGCTCCCTCCACCATGAATTTGCCCAAACTGGGCTGTTTAGAGGCTCCCTCCACCATGAATTGGTCCAAACTGGGTTTTTTAGAGGCTCCCTCCACCATGAATTGGTCCAAACTGGGCTGGTTAGAGGCTCCCTCCACCATGAATTTCCCAAAACTTGGCTGTTTAGAGGCTCCCTCCACCATGAATTGGTCCAAACTGGGCTGGTTAGAGGCTCCCTCCACCATTAATTGGTCCAAACTGGGCTGGTTAGAGGCTCCCTCCACCATGAATTTGCCCAAACTGGGCTGTTTAGAGGCTCCCTCCACCATGAATTTGCCCAAACTGGGCTGGTTAGAGGCTCCCTCCACCATGAATTGGTCCAAACGGGTTTTTAGAGGCTCCCTTCACCATGAATTGGTCCAAACTTGGCTGTTTAGAGGCTCCCTCCACCATGAATTGGTCCAAACTGGGGTGGTTAGAGGCTCCCTCCACCATTAATTGGTCCAAACTGGGCTGGTTAGAGGCTCCCTCCACCATTAATTGGTCCAAACTGGGCTGGTTAGAGGCTCCCTCCACCATGAATTGGTCCAAACTGGGGTTTTTAGAGGCTCCCTCCACCATGAATTGGTCCAAACTTGGCTGTTTAGAGGCTCCCTCCACCATTAATTGGTCCAAACTGGGCTGGTTAGAGGCTCCCTCCACCATGAATTGGTCCAAACTGGGTTTTTTAGAGGCTCCCTCCACCATGAATTTGCCCAAACTGGGCTGTTTAGAGGCTCCCTCCACCATGAATTGGTCCAAACTGGGGTTTTTAGAGGCTCCCTCCACCATGAATTGGTCCAAACTGGGCTGGTTAGAGGCTCCCTCCACCATGAATTGGTCCAAACTGGGGTGGTTAGAGGCTCCCTCCACCATTAATTGGTCCAAACTGGGCTGGTTAGAGGCTCCCTCCACCATTAATTGGTCCAAACTGGGCTGGTTAGAGGCTCCCTCCACCATGAATTTGCCCAAACTGGGCTGGTTAGAGGCTCCCTCCACCATGAATTGGTCCAAACTGGGGTGGTTAGAGGCTCCCTCCACCATTAATTGGTCCAAACTGGGCTGGTTAGAGGCTCCCTCCACCATTAATTGGTCCAAACTGGGCTGGTTAGAGGCTCCCTCCACCATTAATTGGTCCAAACTGGGCTGGTTAGAGGCTCCCTCCACCATGAATTTGCCCAAACTGGGCTGTTTAGAGGCTCCCTCCACCATGAATTTGCCCAAACTGGGCTGGTTAGAGGCTCCCTCCACCATGAATTGGTCCAAACTGGGGTGGTTAGAGGCTCCCTCCACCATTAATTGGTCCAAACTGGGCTGGTTAGAGGCTCCCTCCACCATTAATTGGTCCAAACTGGGCTGGTTAGAGGCTCCCTCCACCATGAATTTGCCCAAACTGGGCTGTTTAGAGGCTCCCTCCACCATGAATTTGCCCAAACTGGGCTGGTTAGAGGCTCCCTCCACCATGAATTGGTCCAAACTGGGGTTTTTAGAGGCTCCCTCCACCATGAATTGGTCCAAACTGGGGTTTTTAGAGGCTCCCTCCACCATGAATTGGTCCAAACTGGGGTGGTTAGAGGCTCCCTCCACCATTAATTGGTCCAAACTGGGCTGGTTAGAGGCTCCCTCCACCATTAATTGGTCCAAACTGGGCTGGTTAGAGGCTCCCTCCACCATGAATTTGCCCAAACTGGGCTGTTTAGAGGCTCCCTCCACCATGAATTTGCCCAAACTGGGCTGGTTAGAGGCTCCCTCCACCATGAATTGGTCCAAACTGGGGTTTTTAGAGGCTCCCTCCACCATGAATTGGTCCAAACTGGGGTGGTTAGAGGCTCCCTCCACCATTAATTGGTCCAAACTGGGCTGGTTAGAGGCTCCCTCCACCATGAATTGGTCCAAACTGGGGTTTTTAGAGGCTCCCTCCACCATGAATTGGTCCAAACTTGGCTGTTTAGAGGCTCCCTCCACCATTAATTGGTCCAAACTGGGCTGGTTAGAGGCTCCCTCCACCATGAATTGGTCCAAACTGGGTTTTTTAGAGGCTCCCTCCACCATGAATTGGTCCAAACTTGGCTGTTTAGAGGCTCCCTCCACCATTAATTGGTCCAAACTGGGCTGGTTAGAGGCTCCCTCCACCATGAATTGGTCCAAACTGGGTTTTTTAGAGGCTCCCTCCACCATGAATTTGCCCAAACTGGGCTGTTTAGAGGCTCCCTCCACCATGAATTGGTCCAAACTGGGTTTTTTAGAGGCTCCCTCCACCATGAATTGGTCCAAACTGGGCTGGTTAGAGGCTCCCTCCACCATGAATTGGTCCAAACTGGGGTGGTTAGAGGCTCCCTCCACCATTAATTGGTCCAAACTGGGCTGGTTAGAGGCTCCCTCCACCATTAATTGGTCCAAACTGGGCTGGTTAGAGGCTCCCTCCACCATGAATTTGCCCAAACTGGGCTGGTTAGAGGCTCCCTCCACCATGAATTGGTCCAAACTGGGTTTTTTAGAGGCTCCCTCCACCATGAATTTGCCCAAACTGGGCTGGTTAGAGGCTCCCTCCACCATGAATTGGTCCAAACTGGGGTTTTTAGAGGCTCCCTCCACCATGAATTTGCCCAAACTCTGCTGGTTAGAGGCTCAATCCACCCTGATTTTCAAAACAAATGTTGGTGCCAACCTCAACTTACTACAAGGGCCAAATTCACTGCTGGTGACAAGCTCTCCTCACTGCAAGTGCCAAATACACATGTTTCAAGGTGTTTTCCTACTGTCAGAGAGGTGGTATTGAGTGTGTAAAGTGTGTAGTTGTTAGGCTGTGATGTTGGGGTAATAGAGGGTCTTTGGTGTGTTAGATGCCCCCAGACATGCTTCCCCTGCTGTCCCAGTGTCATTCCAGAGGTGTTGGCATCATTTCCTGGGGTGTCATAGTGGACTTGGTGACCCTCCAGACACGGATTTGGGTTTCCCCCTTAACGAGTATCTGTTCCCCATAGACTATAATGGGGTTCGAAACCCGTTCGAACACACGAACATTGAGCGGCTGTTCGAATCGAATTTCGAACCTCGAACATTTTAGTGTTCGCTCATCTCTAGTGGAGAACTCTTTAATAAAACATGAAGTGGAATATTCCAATAAGACTTCTGACTTAATAGCCTCTTCCACATCTGAGTTGTGTTGACATGCACGTAGCTGGTCTGCACACTCACAGATTAATATCTACTGCAATGTATGTGGTTGGTGTTATAGTAATTTGTAGTTTGCAATTTTCATAATAATTGAGAAATCAGCTGCTTCCAGATAAGACGACTAAACATTTGAACTTTTTAACAATATTTATAGATTTGGAACGATAATACTGTAACAGCAGATGAGCAGAGTCAGTAGAAGAGCTTGAGTCACTCTCTTCTGTAATTGTATACATTTCTATTTAACCCTATAACCCCAGCACCCCATCAGTGTAACATGTTATTAAGCAACAGCACAAGAAATGTAATGTATTATTCCACATGTGGAATAATGAGTGCAGCTCTGGAGTATAATAGAGGATAAGTAATGTAATGTATGTACACAGTGACTGCACCAGCAGAATAGTGAGCGCAGCTCTGGGGTATAATACAGGATAAGTAATGTAATGTATGTACACAGTGACTGTACCAGCAGAATAGTGAGCGCAGCTCTGGGATATAATACAGGATAAATAATGTATGTACACAGTGACTGTACCAGCAGAAGAATGAGTGCAGCTCTGGAGTATAATACAGGATAAGTAATGTAATGTATGTACACAGTGACTGCACCAGCAGGATAGTGAGCGCAGCTCTGGAGTATAATACAGGATAAGTAATGTAATGTATGTACACAGTGACTACACCAGCAGAATAGTGAGCACAGCTCTGGAGTATAATACAGGATAAGTAATGTAATGTATGTACACAGTGACTGTACCAGCAGAATAGTGAGCGCAGCTCTGGAGTATAATACAGGATAAGTAATGTAATGTATGTACACAGTGACTGCACCAACAGAATAGTGAGCGCAGCTCTGGAGTATAATACAGGATAAGTAATGTAATGTATGTACACAGTGACTGTACCAGCAGAATAGTGAGCGCAGCTCTGGAGTATAATACAGGATAAGTAATGTAATGTATGTACACAGTGACTGCACCAGCAGAATAGTGAGCGCAGCTCTGCAGTATAATACAGGATAAGTAATGTAATGTATGTACACAGTGACTGTACCAGCAGAATAGTCAGTGCAGCTCTGGAGTATAATACAGGATAAGTAATGTAATGTATGTACACAGTGACTGCACCAGCAGAATAGTGAGCGCAGCTCTGGAGTATAATACAGGATAAGTAATGTAATGTATGTACACAGTGACTGCACCAGCAGAATAGTGAGTTCAGCTCTGTAGTATAATACAGGATAAGTAATGTAATGTATGTACACAGTGACTGTACCAGCAGAATAGTGAGCACAGCTCTGAGGTATAATACAGGATAAGTAATGTGTGTACACAGTGACTGTACCAGCAGAAAAGTGAGCGCAGCTCTGGAGTATAATAGAGGATATAACTCAGGATCAGTACAGGATGTTATATATATACAAAGTGCAGTAGTACAGTAACTGTGTACATACATTACTTATCCTGTATTATACTCCAGAGCTGCGCTCACTATTCTGCTGGTGCAGTCACTCTGTACATACATTACATTACTTATCCTGTATTATACTCCAGAGCTGCGCTCACTATTCTGCTGGTGCAGTCACTGTGTACATACATTACATTACTTATCCTGTATTATACTCCAGAGCTGTGCTCACTATTCTGCTGGTACAGTCACTGTGTACATACATTACATTACTTATCCTGAATTATACTCCAGAGCTGCGCTCACTATTCTGCCGGTACAGTCACTGTGTACATACATTACATTACTTATCCTGAATTATACTCCAGAGCTGCGCTCACTATTCTGCCGGTACAGTCACTGTGTACATACATTACATTACTTATCCTGTATTATACTCCAGAGCTGCGCTCACTATTCTGCTGGTGCAGTCACTGTGTACATACATTACATTACTTATCCTGTATTATACTCCAGAGCTGCGCTCACTATTCTGCTGGTGCAGTCACTGTGTACATACATTACATTACTTATCCTGTATTATACTCCAGAGCTGCGCTCACTATTCTGCTGGTACAGTCACTATGAACATACATTACATTACTTATCCTGTATTATACTCCAGAGCTGCGCTCACTATTCTGCCGGTACAGTCACTGTGTACATACAGTACATTACATTACTTATCCTGTATTATACTCCAGAGCTGCGCTCACTATTCTGCTGGTGCAGTCACTGTGTACATACATTACATTACTTATCCTGTATTATACTCCAGAGCTGCGCTCACTATTCTGCTGGTACAGTCACTATGAACATACATTACATTACTTATCCTGTATTATACTCCAGAGCTGCGCTCACTATTCTGCCGGTACAGTCACTGTGTACATACATTACATTACTTATCCTGTATTATACTCCAGAGCTGCGCTCACTATTCTGCTGGTGCAGTCACTGTGTACATACATTACATTACTTATCCTGTATTATACTCCAGAGCTGCGCTCACTATTCTGCTGGTGCAGTCACTGTGTACATACATTACTTCCTCTGTACTGATCCTGTTATATTCTGTATTATACTCCAGAGCTGCACCATATATTTTTTTGCAATGTGAATACACCCTGAGGGTGCATTCACACTGAGTAAACGCTAGCTTATTTTGTAGAGTAAAATTACACTTGTAAATTTTGCTATCCCATTGACTTCAATGATATTTTTTTACAAGTGTAAAAATACGCCTGTAAAAAATACGCCTGTAAAAATACGCCTGTAAAATGTCATTGAAGTCAATGGGATAGCAAAATTTACAAGTGTAATTTTACTCTACAAAACAAGCTAGCGTTTACTCAGTGTGAATGCACCCTAATGCACTCCAGGTTATTTTTCCTACACTGATACATTGTTGCACATTATTGGACAGAACTGCTTCAAGCCATAACCTGTGAGACATTGGAGGTGAGGAAGGGGTTTAGCCTGGTGATATTCACTGACAGGACGCAGTGGACAAGGTGGGCTCTTATGTTTAGCTTCTCCCTCCGAGACAGGGACTTCTCTACCACCTGAAAGATTTGTTTTTGATCAAATTTTTCCACTATGGTAGAAGAATGCTCGAAATGCCAATGAAAATAAAATGTCAAGTCACTCGGTGTCAGTGAACCTGAAGGTAAATCTTGTGATGAATGCTGGCGGGAGCAGTGGGAGAGAGGTCACCGCTGACTGTCACCTGGAGGTCAGAACCATCTCTGTCTAATCCTTCTATCCTCCTATCTAATCTATCTAATCCATCTCGCCTTCTATCTAATCTATGTTTCTATCTAATCCTTCTATACTTATATCTATCCGCAATTTCCTACCTAACACTTTTTCATATTCATCTATTATCTGTCCTGTGTTTTTCCCGCTACTAACCCTATTCAGATATACCAAATTTTCCATTGACTTCATTTCAACTGGTTACCTTTGAAACCAAACTACAACTCAAAAAAGTGAAGCTGCTCTCCTCCTCTTCTTGGGCTGCAGGTTAGCCAGACAAAATATAGCTCCAGTTTCTCAAGAAATGTAACATTTTTCTTTGCAAATAGTATGTGTCTCCATGGTAACAGACTACAAACAAGCCTTGTGTAGTCTGATCCTTCTAGAGGATAGTTGGCAATATCACAGATTTTTCTAATCTACCCAATGTGTTATAACTAGAGATGAGCGAATGGCGTTTGATCGAATTGGTATTCGATCGTATATCAGGCTGCTCGAGATATTCGATTCCAATCAAATACCATGCGGCAAACGCACTAAAAATTCGTATCCCCTCCCACCTTCCCTGGCGCTTTCTTTGCACCAATAACTGTGCAGGGGAGGTGGGACAGGAACTACGACAACGTAGGCATCGAAAAAAAATCGGAAAAAGTAATTGGCTGGCTAAATCAGGTGACCTCCATTTCATACGAAGAGTGGATTTCAGATTTGGTTCATATGAGACTGCTACACCGCTATATCTCAGGTATAGCAGAGTTGAGACAGCACTGCTACACCTCAGATGTAGCAGCGGTGAGCGCACAGCACTGCTACATCTCAGGTGTAGCAGAGCTCAGTGCACGTCCACCTCTGCTGCATCTCAGGTGTAGCAGAGCTCAGTGCACGTCCACCTCTGCTGCATCTCAGCTGTAGTAGAGCTCAGCGCACGGCCAGCTCTGCTGCATCTCAGGTATAGCAGAGTTGAACGCACAGCTCTGCTACACCTGAGATGTAGCAGAGCTGTGTCAACTCTGCTATACCTGAGATCAGACCACAATGGAGACTGCTGTGGACCGATCTTAGACTCCGCCTCCTCACAGGTGAGCCTCCGGCAGAACCAGCGTTGATTGGCTGAATGCTGTACACTGTATGGCATTCGGCCAATCAACGCTGGTCAATGCATTCCTATGGGAAAAAGTCAGCGCCCGCATTATTAGTGGCGTAATAGAGTGACTTGGGCATGTTAGATGCCTCCAGACATGCTTCTCCTGCTGTCCCAGTTGCATTGCAGAGGTGTTGGCATCATTTGCTGAGGTGTCATAGTGGACTTGGTGACCCTCCTGTGTCGAAGAGTGGTTTCCCCTGAAACGAAGCATTTTCCCCCATAGACTATAATGGGGTTCGATATTCGTTCGAATAGTCAAATATCGAGGGGCTATTCTACACGAATAACAAATATTTCACGGTTTGCTCATCTCTAGTTATAACATGAAAATGATGGGAGAGGTGGCAGGAAGAATGACCGCAGGAATAGAAACGGTGCTGCTTAAATGTTCATGTCAGATGTTCCTTTCCTCTAAGGGCTAGTTCACATGGGGCACGGTATGGCGTATTTTGGTCCTGATTGTGACGCGGGAAGCCACGTCAGAATAGGACCAAAATGCGACTGTCGCGGCTTCCCGCTCCGGAGTAGGCCCAAATGAATGGGCCTAGTCCGGAGGGTGCTGCCGCGAGGTGGACGCCGGGGCTGAATCAGCCACGGAATCCGCCTGAAGAAAGGGAAGCTCGCGATCTACATAAACCTCTATTGTGAGGGGGCGGATTCTGATGTGGATTCAGTGCCAAAATCCGCCCCCTCTTACCCCGTGAGAACGAGCCATAAGGAACATCTCACATAGCAAGTCCTAAATACAGGGCAGTACCATAGCAGCACATATTATACCTTATATACACCCTGCGGTCCTGGTTACATAGGCCACATACTTTCAGCTGTTGTTATAGCTTTTCATGCCGTGCAACTCTGAGACATTCGCATTCTAGGAAATACTTCTGATATTTATCTAGAACATTCACCTGAACCGACGACATTTTTTGGTGCTCTTTAGCAGTTTCTTATTTGCGGATCTCCTACTCATTCACAGTATAGCCGCCATATATCATAGGGTGGTACATAGCAGAAATCCATTTATAGTCTACAGTACAGTCTCATACTGAATGTGCCATATTCCCCAACACGGCCTCACCCTCCTAGGCCACGGGGTAAACCTCAGTATACTTGGTGGATTAGAACAACGAGAGGGTTAATTTCAGTATCCGTTCTTGTGGCTAAGAGCAGTGAAGGGGTTAACGTCAGTATAATTGGTCGTCTACGTCAATGAAGGCGTTAAAGTAAGTGTATCGGGTGGCCTAGGGCAGTGAAAGGGTTCATTTCATTATACAGTGCCTTGCAAAAGTATTCATACCCCTTGAACTTTGTCACTTGACAACTACAAACTTAAATGTATTTCATTGAGATTTTCAGGGATAACTGAAGTGGAAGTAAAATGATATAAAGTTTTCCAAATTTTAATGAAAAAAAAAATCTGAAAAGTGTGATGTGCAAAAGTCTTCAGCCCCCCGTACTCGGATACCCTGAAATAAAATCCAGTGCACACAATTGCCTTCAGAAGTCACTTCATGAGTTAATAGAGTCTTTGTGTAATTTAGTTTCAGTATAAATACACCTGTTCTGTGAAGGCCTCAGTGGTTTGTTAGAGAATACAAGTGAACAAACAGCATCATGAAGACCAAGGAACTCACCAGACAGGTCAGAGATAATAGTGTGGAGAAGTTTAAAGCAGGGCTAGGTGATAAAAACATATCCCAAGCTTCAAGCATCGCAAGGAGCGCTGTACAATCCATCATCCAAAGATGGAAAAAGTATCAGACTTGTCGCCCACCTAAACTGACAGATCGAGCAAGGAGAGCGCTGGTCAGAGAAGCAGCCAAGAGGCTCATGGTCACTGTGGAGGAGCCGCAGAAATCCATAGCTCAGGTGGGAGAATTTGTCCACAGGACATCTATAAGTCATGCACGCCACAAATCCGGCCTTTATGGAAAGTCATATAGGGGACACAGCAAACGTGGAAGAAGATGCTCCGGTCAGATGGCTTAGGGACCTAGTTGCAAACACTGTGACCCTATAGCTACACTACTTCTTAGCTCCAAATCCCTGGCCTGTAGCCACCACTTAAGTTAACCATCGGTGCCTGGAAGAAGAAGCCGATCATTCAACTGAAGCTTCGAGGCTCCGTATCAGGCAGATGGGTCTCTGATCCTAGAAGACATAGACCAACTTGAATGGAGTTTCTAGGACTGTGACAACTGCAGCAAAGTCTAACTCCTATGAGTTTCTGTAGTACAGTTGAGACATACCCATGACTACTGTGTGGTGGGCCTTTAAGAACCATCTTCTGATAGAGGAGTCTGCTGACCTCTTACTATTCTGCAAAGTGTGATGTTCTCTCGGGAGTGACAGCAATACATTATTCAGTGTCAATAGAAGATTGCTGAATCTACAGGATGGAAATAGCCTGCACGTCTATGTCAGGGATTGCGACCACATTTCATAACAATCTTTCACTCGTCTTTGCCTCGTATTTGAGAAAAATCAGGATCACAAGATTACGTGAACTCGCTGTCCAGTGGGTCGTATGACTAGTACATCGCCCTGAACACAGGTTACAACAGAGTCACTCCTTACAGCTGAGGTTGTGAAACAAGATGAGATACGGCAGGACATGGAGGTATATAGGTTCTGTGTGGCACATTTACAACAGATGTTACAACTGGACCAGTAGATACTGCGCACACTTAGGTTGGTGATGTCCCAGATGGTCCAATAAACGCTGGATTGGTGATAAATCTGGTGACCGGGCAGGACCAGGGAGTGTTGTAATCTGGTGGACACATTCCTGGGGAACCCTTGGGTGTTTCATCAGCATTATCTTGCTGGAACCAATTGTCCGCCCTGCCATGAGACTGCTGGTTGGCAGTGTTTGGCTGTCCTGTACATATCAGTGTCATCGTATCACTACTAGGGGTGACCGACTGTCCTATGCAATGGCTCCCCACATCACACCAGCAGGGGGCAGTGTGTTACTCCACAGCAAAGGTGGGATTGAAGAGCTCAATGACAGTCCTTAATAGTCCAACCCAACCGACATCAGATCCCAAACAGAACCTGGATTCATCACTATAGACAATATGAGTCCAGTTTGCACACAAAGGGGATCATGTCTAGCTGTCGATGGCAGAACATGTAATGGGCACCATGACACTAAATTCCCATCTGCTAAGTGTCTGAAAATGATCTAGCAATAGATAGGGGTGCATTATGAAGGCACCACCCCCGCTTAAAATCTCTCAACCAGGCAAATTGTCTTGAGGCATGACGATCAATCAACGATCTCTCACGGAGAGATACACTACCCAAAAGTAGCCAATGAGAGCTTTTTTATAGGGCAGTAGGAAAGCACCTGACGACACCTGTAATCATTTACATATCTGCCGACTTGACAGTTCCTTTAATTTCTTAATCCGTAAACCCCCTTTTCTCTTGTTTCTTCCAGACCCAGTTGCACCCAAAAGAGTCCAGGATTTTGAGTTTTGCCTCATTGTTCCAAATTACGCGTTTCCAATCTTCTACTGTCTACTTTTCATACTATTTTTGCAAATTCAAGCCAACACTTCTTATGAAGATATCAAAGTCGAGGCTTCTTCACCTGTTTTCGAGCCACCATTCCAGGCTTGTGCAACGTGTGTCGCACGGTACTTGCATGGACCTCTGTGATCTCACTATTACAAGGCAAGCAACCCACCTCCACTGTCATGTTTGTTGTTCCAGAACTCACAGACCTAGCGAGTGCCCCCATTATCTGTGCAAGTCCTTCAACAGTAACAAAATCCTTATGATCATATGACCCTATCTGTGCAAGTCCTTTTGAGGGTTCCGCACAGGTCCATACCAGGGACTTCAGACCAGATCCCATACACCTACACAGCACCTCTCTGTGGAAACTTGCTGCTCTGCTCTTTAGATTTAGGATTTGAACAAATGGTCATGACCCTAAGGTCCTTCTGCAGGTCCTACACACATTTGTGCCAGGGATTCTCCCCCATTTGGATTCTCCTTGAATGTATAGACTCCCAAGATGATCCAGACCACTCAACTAATACGGACCCCTGACCAGACCCTTAGAGAGCAGAGCGCTGTTTTCTCCTTTGTGGAGCCTTGCTGCTCAGTCTACGATCTGTGCAGGTCCTTCTTCAGGCTCTCCACATTCTTGTCCGAGGGATCTTTGCACAAAAGGTGCAGACATGTAGAGTTCAGACCACGTCTTACCCATCCTGCCTGCCTTTTTACCAGATCTCCCCTTCCACCACCATGATGGTTAGTCTTCTACATGTAACCCCCATAGTCACAAAGGCACCACATTATCTGTATACTTGGATTAATATACAAGACAAAGGTCTTGTTATGCTAAAGTAGAGAGAACCACATGACCGCACACATGCACCAAGCAGACTAGATGTAGACTAGAGTTTGCCAGTTTCGTAGACGTGATGCCGTACAATTCTGATGTATCTAGAGGAAACCAGACCTGATGTTTGGGGACTGCTATATATAATCTATAATAAATGGCAGTTGCTTGGAGACTTGCTGTAAATGCACGTGACTGTATACAAACTGACAAGGATATCCAGTCTGTTAAAGGCATAGTCAGCTAAATAAAAAAATTTTGATAAATAATGCTATCTGAGACGGTGAATGTCCTGATCTGACTGCTGACAACATGATTGTACCCTTCATTGTTGTCAGTGCCAACTTAGACAGACTGGCTGCTATGGGATCCACTGCATGATAACCGTCTACTGCCCTTTATACCGGGCTGTCAGGCATCCAATCCCTCGGCAATGAACTGAGGATACGTGTGACTGCCACTCCATTGTTGGAATCAACAATGTTGGTCATAGGCAAACAAAGAGCAATACATCGAAGAATGGAGAAACAAAATAACTCCAAGAAACTCAACGTATACCATGCTCTGGAACTACACCATGGCCACCTACCTGGAGAAAATACCCCACCCCAAACACAAACAGACCCTGAGCTGGTACAGACTGAGCGCCCACAATCTAGAGATTGAAATGGGGCGGCACAAGCAGTCCTACAAGCCACGGGAAATCAGACTGTGCCAACACTGCGACCAAGGGGCCCTAAAAGACGAGGCCCACTTCCTGCTACACTGCACCAAATACTCAGCTGGGAGGGCCGTCTACTTTGAAAGACTCTCTGCCCACATCCCAGACTTGACATCTGCAGGCGAGAAGAGGAAACTGTACATCCGACTGGGAGAAGAGGAGACCACTGTGGAGATCGCTGCCCAATACGTGTCCAGTTGGTTGCCACCAGACAAGAGGAAAATGAGACCCCAAAGACTATTAAACCGCCCACCCATTTTACGCCTCCCATACCCACACATCCCAAACAAGAACGACGAGACCCCCAAGGATACACGAACCCCCAAACCGCCCACCCACTCTTTGCTTTGGCAATACCAAATGTTTTTCTTTGGTTATGCTAATAAAGCCCCTTTGTATCTTGTATCAGGAGCCCCCCCCCCATTGACATGATCAGTGGAACTCCCAGCAGCCCCATCCCAACCACTAGTCGCAACCAAGTGGATAGAGATACTGATCTGCATCCATTATTTATGTTGGGTCGGCCACTATCTCCACTGCTCTGTTTGTATACAGAGAGGCTGTAGTGGTGACGTCACATGGATGGAACTGCTGCTGCACCACAAAAGTGTTTGGCTGCAGTAGTCCCCTCCGCACATCACTGCTGCAGCATCCCTCTATCTGGAGTAGGGGAAGTAATGGCCGGCCCATAAAGGGTGGCGGAGGCTCACAGCTGCAGCAGCTCTCTATTCAAACAGAGTAGGGGATGTAATGGCCGGCCCATAAAGGGTGGAGGAGGCGGCAGATTAATGTGAATGCAAATTTATGTTATAGCCCTCCCCCCCTGACTACAGGCCAGTTTTTATTCCCAGACATCCTTCAAGATCACTATTGACCGAACACGCTGATTTAATCGGGACTGGCCGACCATATACTGTGTATACATCAGATTTCAACATGCCCGATCCTTTTCCTATGGGATTTAGGAGTGGTAGTTAGTGTTGGCTGGTACAATGGGGCAGGAACAATGTGCCCCCTCTAAAGCCCAATCTGTACCCTGACTTTACCCCTCCTCCTCCTCTCTCCTTGCTGACACTGTGATGTCATGACTCCGGTGGTGATATCACTAAACATGAAAAATGCCCATAGAGCCGTATAAAAGTTGGAAACCTTCGCCATAAGACAACCTGTGCAAAGAATTTACCTTTAATGCATAAAAATAAAATTCCCTATTACCTGCAAGTCGCAACCGCAGGTGACTACAAACAAGCGCTGTGTGCACACACGGTGCGGCAGTGATCCAGTGCATTTTATTACAGGTCACCCGTAAATGCTGGAAACAGCAAATTGTCGCAGACTGGGAAATCTGAATGGCCTGTGCTGTGTGTATCCCCCCTCCCCCGGTGTCTCTCCTCCTCCTCTGCCCGCCCCCTCCTCAGCGCCACTTATGACTTGCCCGACGCGACTTCTCACTTTGGATCCAGCATGGAGCTGAGCGCCGGCAATCACCGCATCCCCCTGAGCGACGGCAACAGCATCCCTGTCCTGGGGCTGGGCACCTACTCCGCTCCGGCCACGGTCAGTCATATGGTAGTCGGCTGCTACTCAGCTGTAATTGAATCATTGATAGTACTAGACTGATCCTAGACTAAGACTGATCCCTGTAACATCACTGCTGCTACTGCTGAGCCCTGGGTACTGCTATTCTACCCCATCTATTACTATTCTATCCCCTGCTGTTACTATTATACTCCCCTATTAGTATCACACACCTGATAGTAACAGAATACACCTAGTACAGCTGCTACATCCTTGCTACTACTATTATACTCCTGGTACTACTATTACACCTCCTGCTTGTCCTATTATACCCCATGTTATTGCTATTTTACATTTGGTACTACTATTATATTGCTGGTGCAAGTATTATATCCCTTGTACTATATTATATATCTATAGCTACTTTGTACTTGTTTCAGACTCTTAGTACTACTATTATACCCTTATACCCTGCTGTTACTACTATAATACCCCTTGGTTTTACTATTATACCCCCTGTTTCTACAATAATATCTCTTGTACTATATTATATCGCTCTATCTATTATATCCCTTGTACTATATATCGCTCTCTCCATCTACCTACCTATTATATCCCTTGTATTATACTATAAATCTATAGCTACTTATCTATTATATCCTTTGTACTTGTATCAGACTCTTAGTACTACTATTATACCCTGCTGTTACTACTATAATACCCCTTGGTTTTACTATTCTACCCCCTGTTACTACAATAATATCCCTTGTACTATATTATATTGCTCTATCCATCTACCTACCTATTATATCCCTTTTACTATATTCTATAGCTATCTATATATTCTATATTGTGTATTAGTATCACTCCTGGTATTACTGTTACATTTACTTCTTACCACCATATTAATATCCCTTTACTCCTATAACTACCCCAATACTTCTGTAATACCCATACTACGCCTATTGTAGCTGTAACAATACAATAATATTAGCTACCTTCATATGGAGGAATCTGGAGCAGAATTTTCAGTAAATCCGCTCCAAATTCCACCTAAATCCAATCTCCATTAACTTCAATGGGAGTCAGATGCAGTTTTTACTCAAGTGGAATAATCAGCCACAAAATCCTGAAGCTGAATTTGTCAGCTAGGAATGTTTCCTCTGTGTGTGAACTGTCCCTTATATTACCCCTCTGCCCTTTACTATATAATATCCCTATTACTTATGTATCATAACCATTATCTCACCATTTTTATTGTTATAAACTAATTCTGGTAATATTTAGGAAAAACCATGTTGCTCCTAAAATCCTCCTCTTACTACTTTGCTTCTCCCCAGCTCTGTTATTATCTTCTTGTATTTGATACTTTAAGTTGTTGTATTACATGTTATTTCTGTTGTGTATCTACTACTCCTATAATATCCTCACTGATACTGCGATATCTCTTAATTCCTGATTTATTACTCAAATATTACCCTGGGACTGCTGTAATATCCCTATAATAACCCCACTAGTGCTGTAATATCCCTATAATAACCCCACTAGTGCTGTAATATCCCTATAATAACCCCACTAGTGCTGTAATATCCCTATAATAACCCCACTAGTGCTGTAATATCCCTATAATAACCCCACTAGTGCTGTAATATCCCTATAATAACCCCACTAGTGCTGTAATATCCCTATAATAACCCCACTAGTGCTGTAATATCCCTCTAATAACCCCACTAGTGCTGTAATATCCCTCTAATAACCCCACTAGTGCTGTAATATCCCTCTAATAACCCCACTAGTGCTGTAATATCCCTCTAATAACCCCACTAGTGCTGTAATATCCCTCTAATAACCCCACTAGTGCTGTAATATCCCTCTAATAACCCCACTAGTGCTGTAATATCCCTCTAATAACCCCACTAGTGCTGTAATATCCCTCTAATAACCCCACTAGTGCTGTAATATCCCTCTAATAACCCCACTAGTGCTGTAATATCCCTCTAATAACCCCACTAGTGCTGTAATATCCCTCTAATAACCCCACTAGTGCTGTAATATCCCTCTAATAACCCCACTAGTGCTGTAATATCCCTCTAATAACCCCACTAGTGCTGTAATATCCCTCTAATAACCCCACTAGTGCTGTAATATCCCTCTAATAACCCCACTAGTGCTGTAATATCCCTCTAATAACCCCACTAGTGCTGTAATATCCCTCTAATAACCCCACTAGTGCTGTAATATCCCTCTAATAACCCCACTAGTGCTGTAATATCCCTCTAATAACCCCACTAGTGCTGTAATATCCCTCTAATAACCCCACTAGTGCTGTAATATCCCTCTAATAACCCCACTAGTGCTGTAATATCCCTCTAATAACCCCACTAGTGCTGTAATATCTCTATTACCTTTGTACTAACTATCCCCCCCATATAATAACTGTAATACTTGGACACTATACTATTATATAACCCAATTTATTCTGCCTGTATCATCCAATCCTTTCTACTGTGATCATTCTCGTTGCACTTCTGTATTATCTCCATGACACTTATAATATCCTTATTGCTTGGGTATTAGTACATTGTATCACAGCTATCGGATGTATTATATGTTGTGTATAATATATGTAATATAAAATTATATAAGATACAGTAATGTAAAGTATTACATAATGTAATATTGAAGTGTTAGGGGATATATCATGTAATGTGATGTAGGGTAATATAATCTATAATATACGGTAATGTACTGCAGTATATAACGTGATACACGGTAATGTAATATTATATAACGTATGTGCGGTAATATTATATAATGTATGGCAATGTCCTGTAATAGAATAGTTTCCACCTGTTTTTCATGGTCTGCCCCAGTATATGTATCCCCCATATACCAATTATGTTGGATTAATCCAAAGCACACATAAGCCCCCCTCCCCCCCCCCCCCCGTGCGCCCCCACCCCCTCCCCCAGCAGCTGTGCGCCTGCAGATGTTGTATGCGCCTTGTACTCTCTGCATCCCTCGGCTCCAGTTTTTTGTCCCAGCTCTCTCCAGTCTTCACATCTGTATCCAAGACCAGTCCGTCTTATGATGAGGTCAAGACCCTTTAGTCTGGCACCTCGTGATCCAGAATGTATTTAGTTAGGGGGAATATATCTTATATTTCTGATTATTATCATTGCTTTATATGGTTTGTACTGCTTTATATGACTTTAGAAAAGCTGGGTGATTGAAACGGCAGCACCTAGTGGCTGGGCCTGTGTACTACACTCTTCTAAACAAGTAACGTTGCAGGGTTATGCATAGAATGTGATGCTTTTTTGTTGTAGGCATCCCCATAGCCTTTGGTCTAGTATTTACTATGGGATTTGGTCAAAGAGACTTCGTTTTTTGTTTTTTTTTTTGCAGTTTTTTAGGTTCCTCTTGGTCTTAGTAGTTTCTCTTCTGGATGTTTGGGCTAGGATTTATATAAGGGAGGATTGAGAGGTGGTCATTATAAATGAAAAATCTGTGGTAGAAGTAGCACACGGCAATGTGGGCCAACCAAAGATGCCCCCATGAATATAGGGGTGCCCACTTATAGGGAGCCTGCCACCTGCACCCAGCAGATAGATAGGTTAGGGTCAACCTGATCACTTGGTGTCTACCCTTTGTGAATCGCTGACTCTCTTGCTGAGATATTGGTTTTTATTGATATGCAAATTAGGTCTTTAGAGCATTATAGATGCTTCATAGAGCTCATTTGCATATTGACAAAACCCTAATGGAGTTGGGTTAGTATGCTGGCTCTTGGTGGCACACTCCCTTTAAATGTCCCTTAAGTGCTTGAGCCATTGCGATATCATTGACATTTATCATTAGATATTACTTCCCCTCCCCCATCTGACTACTCAGAGGGTGACCTGAAGTCTGAAGTTCCATATTGATTTTTTTAATTTTTTTTTCCTCTTGATCTTTACCTGCTCGGGCTTTCTTACTGATGTAGTTGTATCTAGGGTTGAGCCGATCTTGAGATTTCAAGATCGATTTTAAAATCTGATTTCCGATCATTTTCCAGCCGATCTCGACCTTGATTGTGAAATTTGCTCGATTGCCGATCAGAATCCGATCTCTTCCGATCCCGATCGCTCAACCCTATTCAATGCTTCTGTATGGGAAAAAATCACTTTTAGGGTTGAGCCGATCTTGAGATAACCTCTGACCTCGATCCCGTTGGAAGATCGGGATCGGAATTCCGAATGCGATCGTGAAATTTACTCGATCGACGATCGGAATCCGATCGTTCAACCCTAGTTGTATCCTAAAGTGGTACCCTTATATGTCCCCATGACACTTCCTTCCCCTGTGCCTTGGCAGCTCAGTGTTATCATAGGGAAACAGCACTTCATCACAACCTCCACTTTCAGCTTTACCCATACATGAAGAGGGTCAAAAGTGTTTTGGGTGCCTTGAAGACTCATTACACCCCTGTCTACAGTAACTGGATTATGATTGGGGGCTAACCAGAGCGCGGTGGAATTTAATTCAAAACAGAGGGCATCTTCTTCTGAGAGAGCCCTCCTGTAATAATGAAGCTTGGAAGACCAGGGTTAATTGTTAGGGACCAAAGGAGTGAATGATCTATAAAAATCCTGCCTCGGGCACTTTGAGGATTTGTCCCACCCCTGCTTACAGTAGCTGTGTTCTGGTTGGAGAGCAATAGAATGTATTTTAATACATTAATTCTAGATAAAGGGTATTCTCATTCTCAGATAGTATTGGTGTAATACTGGAGATCAGAGTTAAATGTTCGGAACCAAAAAGAGTGATTGAACTCAAAAACCTTGGCCATGGATGCTTTGAGGATTTGTCCCACCCCCGCCTACAGTAGATAGATTCTGATTGGGTGTTAACTAGAGCACGCTGGCATCTGATTCTAAATCTCTAATTCTGACAGTTTCTGGTGTTATAGTGGAGCTTGAAGGATCGAGATTATGTTATAAACCATTGGGGGTGATTGAACCTTTGCCTCGGTAACTTTGAGTGTTGGCCCCACCCCTGCTTACAGTAGCTTATTTGTACACAGTGGAATGAAATTCAAGATAAAGGGTCATCTTTCTCAGATATTCCTGGTATAATAATAGAGTCTGGAGGATCTGGGTTAAGTGCCAGAACTTGAAAGCCTCTGCCATGGGCACATTGAGGGTTGTCCCTCCCCTGCTTACAGTAATGAAATCTGATTGGGTGCTAACCAGAGCACACTGGAATTTAATTCAAGATAAATAGAATATCTTATTCTGAGATTGTTCTGATGTCATAATGGAGCTTGAAGGATAAAGATTATATGTTATGGACCATTGGAGGTGATCATACCCTTGCCTCAGTAACTTTGACTGTTGGCCCCACCCCTGCTTACAATAGCTAATTTCTACTCGGTGGAAAGAAATTCAAGATAAAGGGTTATCTCATTCTCAGATTGCTCGGAGGATCTTTGGTTAAGTATCAAAAGGAGTGCTCAAACTCGAAAACCTCTGCCATGGGCACATTGAGGGTTTGTCCCTCCCTTGCTTACAGTAGATGGATTCTGATTGGTTGGTAACTATAATGCAATAAAAGCTAATTTAATATTGGAATTCAATGTCTGTATAGGATGGGAGATTGGCCATAGGGTCTTCTCAATCTTCTGTCATGCCCAAGACAGTGGAACAACCTTCTCAGTACTGTACTCTTCCACTCCTCAGATACAGTTTTGTGACTATGGGGAGATTATCATGTTCAAGGCCATGACATTGAAGTTACAAGATGATAAAAACACTGTATAAGATACGGCTTAAGGAGCAACTATTATATGCACCCAGAGGAGGCAACTTTCCTATAGTATAAAGGTGTTCTTGGGGTTATAAATAAGGAATCATAAAGATAACAAATATACTGTTGTATTGCAGATTTGCTGTATCTGTATCCACAAACAAACATAGTTGCTTGGCATCCAGGCAGATGCTATACTATGTGTATATGTAGTGATGTAGGTTTGGCTTTCCCAGCACCAGACTATGACATCACAGACCCATCCACAGTAAGCTGTTCAGTATTATAAACCTTGGGGACACCACAATAGTGGTCAGAAGTGGACACTCATATGGTAGTCCCTTATTATAATATACCACACTTTGTAGACTTGTGGAGGAGCCATTTAAGATAATACAACATTTCATTCTGATATAGTCGTAGTGTAATAATGGAGTGTCCCCTTTGTTCAGGGCAAATGATACACCCCGTGCAACCACACTAATACCTGGCCTGAAAATAAAGTACTGGGATATTGAAACAGTTCCTCGGGGGCGTAGCCTTGGTGGTGAGTGCCAGGAAGATATGGGCAAGGTACTACTGGGTGGAGGAAATCTTATACCCTTGGAAGTCCTCCTGAACATCCCACCTCCCCTTTGTCCATGTGACCATCGTACATACATATAAACCTATATGAATACACCCTCCTCCTACTTAAAAGTCTGTCCCCCGAGCACAATTGAATGCTTGTCCTAGTCAGGACTATCTTGCACAACATAACTAACCACATCTACTCTCCATGCCCTAATATATTGTGGTCAATATGAAGCCGGGCCGCGGTTACCGTGTGCCAACTTTTTTTTTTTTTTTAATTTTTATTTTCCCCATCCCAGTAGTTGCCAGTTCTCCACTGGAACCTCCCGACAAGAAGGGTCTTGGTTAATGAATAAAGTCTCTGTATGAAGCTGAGTCATATGTCAGCGCCGTATAAATAAAGTGTAATAGTAACATTGAGCAAAGGTCCCACCGGGGCCATAAAAACTAATCAGATATTTTCTCCATAGTCTCACCTGGTCCGCTAGAAAATTGCTGACTGGTCGCACCTTTGAACATTGCAGGCAAATAGACTTTTAGTGGAAAAACACCGCAGGTAATACAGTAGTAGGTTTTTTTTTTTTTTTTTTTTTTTTTTTTTTTTTTTGTTAACCCCCTTTAAGAAGATTTAGAATTTTAAGGCGTAGAAGTAAATTAAAATGAACGAAAAAAATTACAGAAAATGGAAAAAAAAAAAAAAATTCAAAACAGACAATAAGGAAAAAATTGGAAATTTATTTATTTTTTTTAAATGCCGTTAAAGCTAATACGGTATATTGAAACAAGAAGGATATTATCATTTATATTAAATAAAACATCAAAAATTAAGTTAAAAAATTCCTAAAATATTTAAGTTATGGCTTGGATAAAATTGCTGATCGTTGTTGACGAGACGTTGGCTTGAAATTAGCTTCTTACTGGTGGCATTAGAGAAACCGTTTTTAAAATACCATTAACGGTGCCTGAATAGCCTTGAAAAAGGCATATGTGGGGCTCATAGGGCATAATTTTGATGATGGAGCCCCTTTAAGCGGTTAAGGGTTTCTGGGGGAACCAGCACCCAATCCCAAGTCACTCCATCTCCTCCCTCTCCTGGTGTTCACTCCTAGGTACCTGTTCTATGGGGGTTCCCTGAATACATGTAAAGCCAGCGCCCATAGTACTAGTAACTAGGAGGGAGAAGGTGGAATGCCTTGGGTGAAGGAGCTCCCTTCAATCATTTGACCTGGGGTTGGAGTGAACCCAGAAAACCCAGGGTCATCCACTGTAGAAGTCAAGGGAAGTAAGTGCTGAAAGCCTCCTCAGAAAACACCTTAAGGGTAAGTTCACACTGGGTATTTTGGACCGGAACCTGAGACGGAGGCTGCCTCAGGTTCCAATCCAAAATACAGGTAGCCGCGACTGAAAGCCGATGCACTGCACCGGCATCCAGTTGTGTACTTTGCTCCGGACTAGGCCCAATGAATGGGCCTAGTCCGGAGGAGGGAGTGTCTTCAGGCCAAAAACCAGGTGAGGATTTCAAAATCTGCAACAAAAAAACCATCGCGGAGTCCAACCTTAAAGATGTTGTTGCTACGTGTGCTGCCATCCCTTTAAGAGAGCCATAGTATACACATTGCTAATTGTTTGTCCTGTTGGGTCATGTTCAGGACTCTATAGGGGTGATGGTGGTTTGATATACTTTTTATCCTGTTGTATTGAATCTGCTGCGTTTTGTGAGTAGGACCTGTGGTCACATGACTAGAGCTGTGCAGGTCCTTAGGCCAGATAAGTGTCCTACTCATGATAGGATTTACCTTCTAATAGGAAATGGGTTCATGTGTCTCTCCAACTATAAGCCCTCGCCATGTCAGATGTTTCTGGGCGATGATGGTGACCGTGAGATCTGTAAGGCGATATAATACTAATACTCTAATACTTATTATCGCGAGTGTGCGGCCCCAATCTCATAACCGCGTTCTTCTAAGCACATTAGTGTCGATGTGGATTTCGAAGGCTTAGGGATTCTCGCTGGCTGTACTTTAGGTCAGATTATTGAGCGAGTCAGGAGTCATCTTACATTCTGTATGTTTTATTATGCCAGGAACATGCTGAACCGTCTCCAGGCCTTCCGATAATAATGGGTAGGGAACAGAAATATGTACAGTCCCATATTTATTTTCGTGTTCATGTTAATGGAAATTGGCATGGCTTCCTTCATGTTGAAGGAATTCCTCAAAGTCCTGAACAGATGCACTGTGCGGCCGGGACACTTAAGCCGAGGTAACAACAGTTCATCTGTACCTCAAGCAGAACCAGGCCGTCATTATAGAGGAACTATCACATTACCATAAAAGCCATACGTGCATTTCGGGTGGTGTGAATGATACGCTGATACAGTGTAAGAATTCCTATTCATCGGCAGTGACCGCCATGTGGAAGTATCGTATGCTGGATGGCTTCCAAAGTGTTCCTATTAGAGGGGTTTTACCATAACGAGCGGATTATACCATACAAGTCTGATCTCAGGGGTGTAATTAGTCTTGTGGATGCCAAAACAACGGCAACATCGTTATAAAACACATTTTAATGTGCGATAATAGACTTCTATATAATACAGGCGTACCGTACATACTGACACTTGGGGTACAGGACAATGGTACGCTGATATTTGGGGTACAGGATAATGACAGGCTGATACTTGGGGTACAGGATAATGACAGGCTGATACTTGGGGTACAGGATAATGACAGGCTGATACTTGGGGTACAGGATAATGACAGGCTGATACTTGGGGTACAGGATAATGACAGGCTGATACTTGGGGTACAGGATAATGACAGGCTGATATTTGGGGTACAGGATAATGACAGGCTGATACTTGGGGTACAGGATAATGACAGGCTGACACTTGGGGTACAGGATAATGACAGGCTGATACTTGGGGTACAGGATAATGACAGGCTGATACTTGGGGTACAGGATAATGACAGGCTGATACTTGGGGTACAGGATAATGACAGGCTGATACTTGGGGTACAGGATAATGACAGGCTGATACTTGGGGTACAGGATAATGACAGGCTGATACTTGGGGTACAGGATAATGACAGGCTGACACTTGGGGTACAGGATAATGACAGGCTGACACTTGGGGTACAGGATAATGACAGGCTGACACTTGGGGTACAGGATAGTGACAGGCTGATACTTGGGGTACAGGATAGTGACAGGCTGATACTTGGGGTACAGGATAATGACAGGCTGACACTTGGGGTACAGGATAATGACAGGCTGACACTTGGGGTACAGGATAATGACAGGCTGACACTTGGGGTACAGGATAATGACAGGCTGACACTTGGGGTACAGGATAATGACAGGCTGATACTCGGGGTACAGGACAATGACAGGCTGATACTTGGGGTACAGGACAATGACTCGATGACACTTGGGGTACAGGATAATATTCTTTTGGTAATACTTGCCCTCTTCTCTCCCGGCACTCGCTGGGTCATTCACCTCTTCTGTTTACTATGACTTGAGCTTTCGTGACCTCCTCTTCTGTGAATTATTCATTAGTTCTCAGATTTTCTCATTGCTATTAGTTTTTTCTTATCTGGGTCAAGGGCCTTGTCACATCACGCCGCGTTCAGTCCAGTGGTCACGGTTTATAGTTCACATCGTGTGGCAGTTGTGTTCACGTTTTTCAGTATTGCGTTACTTGTGTAATCATTAACGTAGGAAAAGCAGTTTCTTTAGTAGATTTCACTTTCTGGATCTGTCGTTCTTAAGGCTCCATTTTATATATAAGGAGGACCTTTCACCACCACCACCACCAATTCCGACTCTCTGCATAGGTGGCGCTCCATTCATTCTGGCAACTACTATGTCTGAGCAATCGGTGCTGTTACTTTTGTGGCATGATATGATAATTAGGCTCTCTACTGTCATGTGGGTGATACTTGACTAGGGTTGAGCCGATATTGAGATTTCAGGGTCGACTTTAAAATCCGATCATTTTCTAGCCGATCCCGATTGTGAAATTTGCTCAATCGGGATATGATCTTTCCCGATCGCTCAACCCTATTAATGATATGTACATGAATAGGGTTGAGCCGATCTTGAGAACCTCCAATCTCAATCCCGCTGGAATCGGAATTCCGATCGTGATTGTGAAATTTACTCGATCAGAATCCGATCTTTTCCAATCCCGATTGCTCAACCCTATCCTTGACTGGAGCGGTTAATCTAGACTGCCCACCTGACCTTAGACAGCCTAATTAGTATATTGGGTGCTTAAACTAACACTGCTGATTACTCAGGAATGGTGGGGGCTAGAGAAAATTTCCAACTGTGCCAGAATCAGTAGAGAGACACATATTTATTACCATCCCTCTCTTCCTGATTTGCTGTATACACAGCACTTAGTGAGCTCTGTGTGTATAGCTATGGGAGCCATGACAAAGCTTTACCCCGATCTAGCCGTCATGGGATCCAATGGGGTCTGGAAACTGCAGGAGCTGTTGGGTCCTCGAGGGCTCCTAGAAGTCCCCGATAGGTCTGTTGTAACTAACATAATATATATAAAAAAAAAAAAAATAGCAAACATTACAAGTTCTACATACAAAATCTCTGTAATCTAACGTAGAAGCTATTTAATAAAAAAAAATACGTTTTCCTCAACAGATATTTAAAAAGAAAAAACATTCAAAAATAAAAAGGACGTAAAATTAAACCCCTCTGTATCACCAAAAAGAGATCCATCACTTATCTGAGTAACCTGAACCAAAGACACACCAAGGAAAATCTGAAAAAAATCTCCAATTCTCCCATCTGTCAGGGTCTAAGCACCAGGACTCACACTGATCACAAGAATGGGGTTTCTTGTACCCCATCTGAATGAAGCGACATTTGTGCAGGAACACCACCACTTTACTCAATTTTACGGTGCTGCGAAGTTGAACACATGGCTCCACTCCAGTTGTCCCGTATAGATGACTGATGAGATAATGGCCCTGTTTCTGATATGACGTTGGGTTCCCTCTGTTATATTTTAGGTTCTGTTCAGTATAGAAAGCAGAGAAACATCATAAACACTGATGCCTTCCCTCACCTCTTCTGGGCTCTCTCGTGCTCCTCTTCTGTTCTAGCCTCTTCCATCTTACTGGGTGACGTCATCTACCCAGAACGACCATCAAGGCCTGTGATTGGGCCTCTGTGTTCACATGGGGTGTGTCATTAGTGTTCCACATGACATCCAAGACCCAATCACGGGCCTTAGTAGTCCTCCAGGCCTACAATGTCATCAAAGAGGCCAGAAGACAACCAAAATGTCCGAGAGGTGAGGGAAGGTGAGTATCATTATTTATTATTAGAGATGAGCGAGTAGTACTCTATCGAGTAGGTATTTGATCGAATACTACGGTATTCGAAATACTCGTACTAGAGTACCACTCGCTATTTGAATGTAAAAGTTCGATGCAGAACCAGCATTGATTGGCCGAATGCTATACAGTCGGCCAATCAACGCTGGTTCTTCTCCTACCTTTAGAAGTCTTCTCCGTGCAGCCTCCCCGCGGCGTCTTCCGGCTCTGAATTCACTCTGCCAGGCATCGGGCCTGGGCAGAGCCAACTGCACATGTCCGCTTGTAGTGCATTCATGCGCAGTCGGCTCTGCCCAGGCCCGATGCCTGGCAGAGTGAATTCAGAGCCGGAAGACGCCGCGGGGACGCTGCAAGACTTCTCGGAGGATCCAGCCCGACCCTCACTCGTGGACTTGGTAAGTATAATTTAATCGAACGTTGCCTACCCTTGAAACGAGCATTTCCCCCCCATAGAGTATAATAGGGTTCGATATTCGATTCAAGTAGTCGAATACTGAGGGGCTACTCGAAACGAATATCGAACCTCGAACATTTTATTGTTCACTCATCTCTATTATGTTTCCGCACATCATCTCTCCACTTATTATACTCCGAGGTCTTAAGAGACTCGAGCATTTCACGAAGCAAACGGATGACTATTCACAAAACCAATTGCAGGAGGTTTAACCATCTCTATTTATGACAAGAAGCGGCGCCACTTATATCAATGGACGACACTTGGTATTGCAGCTCAGACCTATTCACTGGAACTCAAATCTGAAATGCCAGACACTTTCTATGGACAAGGGTGGTACTGTTATTGGGATAAGACGACCCCATAAAGTAGGACAACCTATCCAATACAATAATTTACACAATCTATTTAGTCAATAGTTGTTTTTCAAGCCAAGGAGCCGTGGGAGCGAGGGGATGCTGAGTCCATGGCATACAATGAATGTATTCTATAATCCTACAATAATGTTCGAGCGTAAAACCTTCTTGAACCCGGTGGCTTTCTTCCACATGACTTCACACTGAGCTATGAATTAAGCAATCTCACAATGTCTGATAGAATCTATAGTGAACCCTACGGCAAGTTTTGTACTTCCATCATCAAAGAGTCTTTGGTCCTTAGATAACGCAGGGCAAAAAAATACAAGGGTTTGCATAGTTTTGTTGGTTTAACCTCAGATCGGTCATGTCGCCCTTTTAACGTAAATGTTTCTGAATGTACTCTGGAGCATTGTTGTTGTCCTGGGGGCTGGGAGGACTAGGGTCATGGGTTCAAGTCTGATATTTCTCAGCAAAAAAGCATGTGGGCATCTGGCACAACACCAAAATGTACTCGAAGAACCATGGTGTTCAATATTAAGGCGTTTGGCCCCATGATCATTAGATCAAAGGCAATGTCTCCAGATAAAAATTGACACATCTACCGCCAACCAATGGAATCCAGTAGAAGTGGCATCATCGTGTTCCCGAAACATTGTCATGACTAAACAGTCACCAAATTGCTGACTTGATAGTGGAATAAAAGGTTTCTGCTCAAGAAACTGCTCCAGAGTCAGTGGTGACTTCACCCCAGTCTACCACCATACATGGTCATCTGGCTGATCCAGGACAGAAACCCAATACACTCAGACCATGAGGAACAGTTCTGACATAACTTCTCGAGATTGTGTAGGAGAAATTTGGACTTTTTCAATAATGATGACTTTGACTCTTACAGACCCCCAAAGGAACCTGCTTGGAATCTGTCAAATTGGCCATAGACATTGGCTATCGTCACATTGATGGGGCTTATGTGTATTACAATGAGCACGAGGTTGGAGAGGCGATCAGAACAAAAATAGCTGAAGGAAAGTTGAAGAGAGAAGACATCTTCTACTGTGGAAAGGTAGGTGGCCTACCGATAATCAGCATTACAGAATCTGTAGAAGTCGAAAATATTCCTAATACTTTTTTTTGCGGTGAAAATCAAACCTTGTCCAAGTCACTGGTGGTGTAGTTTTAGCTTTGGCCAAGAAAACCCATCTTCTTTCTCAGGAGCGACTCTTGTTACTTTCAGTAAATGGATGAGTAATTGAATATTCTCCTGGCAGATGACTCCTCAAAGCAAGTCTTCTGCCAATGAGTGGCCGTCATGACCTCTTCCAAGATTAAAGAGAGGGCATGTCATTGGTTTTCTCCTTGGAAGAACTCCTGGTCCTACAAGGCCATTTCAGGTTCTCTTTATTTTCCAGGAATTCTAATGCCCACCAGACAACTCTTGGCTCCAACTTATGGCTTCTGTCCATAGACATAAATAGCTGTATGGTTTTGAAGGCTTTTTCTTACAGAACATTAGACATGTTTCTTTTCCACCATTGAAATATGTTCCTGCACAAGAACCTCACAATAAGTTTCTCACATCTCAACAAAATCCACCAGAAGCTTTGTTTTTTTGAGATTTTTTTGCACTAATATTTTGTGCAGTCTTCTATTTTTCATTCTGCATCTTCTCGTGATGCAACCAACTCTTAAAATCTAGATATTTGCCCTAACCCTACATTAAAGGGATTTTAAAGAATCCTAGCTTACGACCTATAGGCAATGTGATGGCTGTGGGGTCCCAATGCTGGAACCCTACAGATTATGAATTGTCATCTCAATGGTGTGAAGGTTGTGCAATTGAGCTCCAAACTGTACAAAACTAATGGAGATACAGTGTTAGGTTGTCTTCATCAGTCCCATAGTCTTTGAAAAGATTGGCAGCCACCTTCTCGTGATCCATGGGGTCATAAGAGATAATTCTGGGAAATACCCTTTTAAGGTTATCCTTAAAAACAACCCATAAACCGATTCAACATCTGTATTTCCTTAGTGGTGGCCATAAGAAACTTTTTGTGGTACATCCATATTGTAAAGATGTTCTTTGAGATTAAAGGGGTTGTCCTAGGGGGTATCCATGGTGGGTGTACAACATAAAAAGTCATACTTTCCTATCCCCGGAAGTATTTTGTACAAACCTATTCCCCTTTCCCTCCCATGCCACAATGGAAGCGGGAAGCCTCGCTTGACCAAAGATACCAATCGGTGGCCTTAACGGATACTGGTAAGGAACCGGTGATGTCATCATCAATCCTTCTCCATTGAATGCTGTGGTCACTGATTGGTCTCAGCGGTCATATGAGTCTGTTTCCAGCATTGTGGTGAAAGGGGACCGGGAATGTACAATGGAGAAGCTGGAAGAGGTAAGTAGGACTTTTTCAATCCCTCAATTCCCCCCCCCCCCCCCCCCTTAAGCAAATTTGACTTGTGCTTCATAATTTTCTTTTTTTTTTTTCTACTTTTATTGTTTTAGCTTTGGAATACTTGTCACCCTCCAGAGCTTGTCCGCCCAACTTTGGAAAGGACATTAAAAACATTAGGTTTGGATTATGTGGATTTGTATATAGTTGAGCTGCCAATGGCCTTCAAGGTAAGTAGCGGCACCATCATTACTATTATACTTCTAGTCCTTATCGAAACTAGAATAGGAGTCACAGGAATTCCTTCTCCCAAGAAGTTTGGCTTTACTTGACCCCTCTCAAATGCTGACCGCAGTCAATACTTTGTCTTTTGCAGCCTGGTGATGCAATTTATCCAAGAGATGAAAATGGAAAGTTCCTGTATCACAAGACGGATCTGTGCGCTACTTGGGAGGTAAGACCATGTATGCTGTGGTGGTCTGCAGGACCATTCATGAGAGCGGGAGCAACCTACGTGCTATGTGGCAGGAGCATGCTCGGGAGCTCTTGTAGAACGTCACTTAACATCATACATACACACTGGAAAAAGGGATCGTTGTGTTACTTGGGGGCGTTAAAAGGGGCCTGGCTTAAATTGTCCAATTATGTTAAAAATTTAGCTTTAAATAAGACGATTATAACATTTTGCAACTTTTGTAATATTAGACTCTTCTTTTCTTGACAGGCCTTAGAAGAGTGTAAAGATGCTGGCCTTGTCAAATCCTTGGGTGTCTCCAATTTTAACCGAAGACAGTTAGAACTGATTCTCAATAAGCCGGGATTGAAGCACAAGCCCACTACCAACCAGGTGAGACTGCAAGAACAGAAGAGGTTATGGGGAGTAGTTTTGGGGATAAATTTTCATATGGCTACAATGCGTACTCTTACTATTTGTATTGGTACAGGTGGAATGCCATCCTTACTTCACCCAGCCAAAGTTACTGGAGTTCTGCCGACAACATGACATTGTCATTGTGGGCTACAGTCCAATTGGGACATGCCGTGACGCATCATGGTAGGTAGAGTAAGGTATTATAAGCACGCTAATGTTACTTCACTGGTTAGGATCTTTACCCTAACCAATTCCGTTAGCCAGGCTGACTGGTTATATTTCCATGTCAAGAGGAGCCAGGACAATGTCAAACTGGAGAACCATGAGTCCACCAGTTATGGTTATTCTGAGTAGCCACTCTCCATTGATGCAGGACTTGGCATGTCCATGTGGGACATGCCATTAGTAAATCTAATTCTCTATAGTATTTGTCAATGTTCCATTTCAAAAAAGTCTCAAGTGGTTACTTCAAAGTCACCTCCAATGGACTTGACTTTTGGGGCCTCGGCCTACCAGAGGTTCCTGAGATATTCTGGTGGGATGGTTTGACCTGAGCCAAGAAGAATAGACCATTGAGTAGCATCGGATAAATGATAAAGATGAAACCTTGCCCAGGAAGTTCTGAGAGTCCAAACAGAACCCCAAATGTGACATTACAATTGTATATGGTAAGAACTTTGTAGGGGCTACACATTGAACCGAGTTTTTGAGTCTTAAGGATGGATATAGAAATGACTCATTGCTCAATCATCCTTCAAGGAATTTTGATTTCCTCTTCAAAGATGGATTCTGGATGCAACTTCATCTGTTGCACGTACCAAAAACAGCACAACTTGATGTTCTGAAGTTAGTTTGTGATTTGTAGTTGGCTGGACATTTTGGTCTCTTTTGGTGGCCAAGCTATAGGATGGATTTCCAACAATAAGTTTCTTTGTTTGCTTTGCCCTTAAAAATTAACGAAGAGAGATTTTGACAGACCTACCCCAAGGAGCTCCAGAGGACATACTGCAATAAGGAGAGTAATCCACTTGGAAGTCCTGTGTTCCAAGCAGTAGCTCTTTCTCCTAAGCTTTTCGTTACGCCAAAGAAGTTTCTTCCTGAATCGTTTTCCTATGTTCTCACCTCATGAGATTCCTTGCTTTGTTTGACCGTTTTTCCCTGCCCTTGGACTTCCTGTAGACTATCAGGTGTCAGCACTTATTCTTTGCCAAATTATTGTGTTCACATTACTTATCCTGTACTGATCCTGAGTTACATCCTGTATTATACTCCAGAGCTGCGCTCACTATTCTGCTGGTGCAGTCACTATGTACATACATTACTTATCCTGTATTATACTCCAGAGCTGCGCTCACTATTCTGCTGGTACAGTCACTGTGTACATACATTACATTACTTATCCTGTATTATACTCCAGAGCTGCGCTCACTATTCTGCTGGTGCAGTCACTGTGTACATACATTATATTACTTATCCTGTATTATACTCCAGAGCTGCACTCACTATTCTGCTGGTGCAGTCACTGTGTACATACATTACATTACTTATCCTGTATTATACTCCAGAGCTGCGCTCACTATTCTGCTGCTGCAGTCACTGTGTACATACATTACCTTACTTATCTTGTGTTGAATATAGATTGTGATATGCCTAGGGATGAATAGGATTCTACCACTTCTATCATTGTAGGGTAAATGTGTCCTCGCCGCCTCTTCTGGAGGATCCGACCTTAATTCGCATTGGCCAAAAGTACGGGAAGACCTCTGCTCAAGTTGCTCTACGATTCAATGCTCAGAGAGGTGTGGTGGTCATTCCAAAAAGCTTTAATCCAGAGAGGATCAGAGAGAACTTCCAGGTAAGAGACACTTCTGCCGCTACTACGGGAACTTTATAAATAAGTATTCATTGAGTGCCCCCTGGTGGTGTCAAGCAGAAACTTACCATTTAGCTCTCTGGAAAGGAAAGCTGAGGATTTTGCCTTATGAAGTAAGTTAAACCAGAGAGGAGGCAGAGAGTACTGTGCAGCTGGCTGCTCAGTTCTCTCTATGATCAGGCAGAGCAATTCAGAAGCGCTCTACCTGATCATTGAAAAGAGTCTAGAAAGTTGCTGAGTTAAAGGGAATGTTTTAAGGTGTGTCACTTAAAAGGAATAGGGGGCACAAGATTGGCCCGGATGGAGCTTCTTATAGAGATACATTATGGCAGCATTATTTACACGCACTGCTCACTTTACCATGAGGGTAAGGACAATGTCTATCAACTTCATGCCTATTGTTATGAATGTTTATGCACCAGATAACTGCGAACCTTCATATCTGTAGAAATCTGACTGCAAGTTTTTCTTTACGGGAATTTTTTTTTTTTTCTGTTCTTATTTTTAGTTTTTTTTTTCTCTTTAAATTCGCAGATATTTGACTTCTCGCTGACTGACCAGGAAATGAAGGAGGTTGAAGCTCTGAACAAAAACATTCGTTACGTGGAGCTGTTAATGTGAGTTGGCTATACGGATGCGTCCACTCTTACCTTACCTTAATTTTGGTTGAGGACTCCAATTTCACTTCATATTAAACCATTTCAACACAGTTGTAGCCAAGTGCTTTATAGACTGCAATTGACAACACAACCAGTGAGTTGCCACGCGTGATGGGTGAACCTCATGAGATTCATTTTTTGAGGTTTGGCTGGCGGACTAGTTGGACCAGAAGAGGTCTTATTCTACTATGGAGTCTCTTCTGGTGTCTTCCAGCCTTCTCCAAGACCTCATTGTCCCCCTATTACTGCTGAGGCCTGTGATTGGAACTCAGGTGTCGAATGGGTGAAGACTGTCATGAGTGAACTGGTTTGTAAAGAATTCGTTACAAATTTTCCAAAAATCTTGGGTTTGGCCAGATTTCTTGGATAGGCCAGATTTCTTGGATAGGCAAGACTTCTGAATTTTGCCACCCTTCATTATCCTTTTTACTTCGGGGGTCTTTTCACTCTCTACAGTAAAATAATTGGAGGCCCAGGGATGCAGAAAAATAATAAATACTGATATTCCGCTTCCATCACCACTCCTGGGCATCCTTATGTCTTCTGGAAACCTTTCGTGGTCATTTTCTGGCCTTCTAGTTGATGTCACAGGTCCTTGAATCAAATTGGCTCACCCAATGTGACTGTTGAGGCCTTAGTAGTTCCTCGGGACCATGACATCACCCTGGAAGACAGAAGACTACTGAGATGGAGCACTGAACACTGTGAGAGAGCCGTGGAATGGTGAGGGTCTCCGCTTCTTATACACTCGGGTATGAAGAGAACCTGGAGTATAATAAATAAAAGTTCTAGTCTGGAACCAAAACGAATCTGGCAGATAAGCCGCTATCAATATTTCTAAAACGAATTGTACGAGGTTCACCCATCTGTAGTCTTTGCCTGAAGAGAACACAATGTATAATAATCAACTTTAATTGATTCGTTGGTAGCAACCCCCAAAAATTTGTTTCACCAAACCTCAAATTTTTGGAACACTTGTGACAAGCCTGGTTCATTATGCTCCTCTCTAGCTGCCATGACTAGACACATGCAGCATATCATTATGTGACGCAATATCACATAATTGTGTTGTTTTGAAAGGCTGATCATCTTGTCACGCACATATCTGGTCATGTCCAGCCAAGAGGAGTCTTAAAGAGAGACCTCTGAAGATATTTAGGGGCTTTATCTCTGGTGGGAAGGGTGGTGGAGTTGGGGGTTGTTAAGGAAGGAGACTTTCACAACCGCTATCATAGTTTCCCTTTATTACCTTGTGGGTATTAGAAAGTTATAGGCAGTAAATGAGTAGAACTGTAGCCATAGTGTAACAGTAGGGGGTAATCACCATGTCGTGTCTTTTAGGTGGAGCGACCATCCAGAATATCCTTTCAAAGATGAGTACTGAGTGGAGACACGAGCAGGCGCCTTCGTCCGCTAGTCGAAATCATGGTAATGATGATATTGAGGATGACCCTCCCACCTGCGTCAGATATCGAGAATCAATACCGATGCAGCAAAACAATCTCACCTGTACCAACCACACCTCAAAGGAGAACATCTGCAGCTTTGTTCCTTGTCACTCCTGTCACTATATTTTTACCCCCTCCAGTTCACAATGGTATTATCTGAATAAACTTTACTACACACTTTTTTATACAAGCTTTTATGTCTCCATGTGTGTTATTGGTGTCTGGCTCCTTAACATTAGTCACTTTTGACTGTGCTGCTTGCTCTAGGGTTGCCCTGATAACCTCAATAGACTAGTTATTTACGGACTTCCTGTCATGTGACCTTCTCTAAGTCTACTATGGCAACCCCAGAGCCAGCACAATGGGTACATCAAAGGAGATTTTAGAAGATCAAAAAAATAAGGTGAAATCTATTTTATGACTGCTTTATAGGGAGTGTGTCACAGAACCCAGAAGCAGATAATTCTTTGAATTTTTTTTTTTTTTTTAACCCTTCATCTAACCTGGTCACAATTTGATGGCGCTACATGACAATAGCATAGCTATCGTCTTCTTTTCTCCATGCGATATTGTATTTGAAAATTCTGCTGCCCCCTAGTGGATACTTGAGTCCAAAACTCCATCAGGACACGTACCAGGGCTGAAAGGGAGTAGGGGACACATAGCGAAGAAATATTCATTGGGGATTGTGAGAGAGTCTGTTATGTAAAGAACTGTCCCACTAAGACGGCCCCTTTAAAGGTCTCATTGTAGTCTTAAAGGGTTGTTTCAGGATTAAAAATAAAAATTCTGTATCCTTAAAATTCTCACTTTAGAAGAATTGTGACCATATACATGTGGCTACGACGACTTTAGGCTGCTATTCCCTTGTGTTTCGGTTCGTAGAAATCTACTAAAAAAACAAAATGGCTGCCATTGGATAGAAAGATGGAAATATCTTTTGAAATTGATACAATTTTAAAATTTACATTAAATAGAATTATCACATTTTGGCTAACTTCTGATCTGCTGAGACTTGGCCAGGTTTTAAGGTCGAGGTGGACTGCCCCTTTAAGCAATCTGAACTACCCCCTTCACCCCTGTATGGTCAACCTGTTACCTTCGATGTGACTTATTTTTGTCCCACTTGGTCTCCTTCTTCCACAAGACTCCTGGGTCCTCATTTTTGAAAATATTTCTGACTCTTTGGCGGACTCGCAGCCTAAACTTCATGTCCTCGGATTTACTTACATTTCAAATTTCCAGTATCGCATGTTTTGGTTGAGGCCGTCGATGGCTTTCATGTCTTCTGGACTGATATGGAAGTCAAAAACCTGGTTATGGAGGTAAAAACAAAATTCAGGATATGCTCCAGGAAGTTGGAGTCTGTCCGCCATCTTGAAAACTATGGCGTCCTGTATTTGGTGACCACGAACTTGAGATTTCAGCTTTTTACCTGGAAGTTCTGCTTCATTCTCTCGGGGCTGAAGCTTTTTACAATTGGGACAACTCCCCGCTGCATGGCGTATCGGATCGAGACCTGGGCCGGACTTTTTTGATGCTTTTCGCCTATAGATATCAGGACTGGATTTTCCAGAAGTGTCGGCACGCTGTGATCCGTCCTGTAGGCACAAAACGAGAATTGTCTTACGGGTAATCCATGGAAACAAATCTACGATCTTTAGGCTCGACATGGTTTTCGTAGGTGCTGTACCAGTTAACAAAAATATTAATTTCCTACCCTTTTGGTAGCAAAGGTGGACAGTGTGGGCGCAAGAGATGGGCAAAGGTTTGAAAGCCTGTTTCGTCTTAGAACAAACTTGAGACATAGAGTAGTGGACGATAACTTTTAGTCACCTGTCTGTGACAGTCCTGACCATTCTCCGCTAGGACCTCCAGGGGGTGCTATAGTGGACAGCGGGATGTTATATGTAGCCTCCTGATGTAATTGTAACACCGCCAAGAGGAGGCACCGGCGATTGGCCAGGATAGGAGTGGGGAGAGGTACGTAAAATTATCGTCAGCTGCTTGTTGCAATGAATAACTAGTCTAATATTTTTTTAAAAAATGCTGCGTCCCCATTTTATTTCATGAATAGAGATGAGTGAACAGTAAAATGTTCGAGGTTCGATATTCATTTCTAGTAGCCCCTCAATAGTCGACTACTCCAATCGAATATCGAACCCTATTATAGTCTATGGGGGGGAAATGCTCGTTTCAGGGGTAGGCAACGTTCGATCAAATTATACTTACCAAGTCCACGAGTGAGGGTCGGGCTGGATCCTCTGAGAAGTCTTCTCCGTGCAGCGTCCCCGCGGCATCTTCCAGCTCTGAATTCACTCTGCCAGGCATCGGGCCTGGGCAGAGCCGACTGCGCATGCCCGCACTACAAGCGGACATGCGCAGTCGGCTCTGCCCAGGCCAGATGCCTGGCAGAGTGAATTCAGAGCCGGAAGACGCCGCAGGGAAGCTGCACGGAGAAGACTTCTAAAGGTAGAAGAACCAGCGTTGATTGGCCGACTGTATAGCATTCGGCCAATCAATGCTGGTTCTGCATCGAACTTTTACATTCGAACAGCGAGTGGTACTCGATCGAGTACGAGTATTTCGAATACCATAGTATTCCATCGAATACCTACTTGATTGAGTACTACTCGCTCATCTCTATTCATGAAGCCATCACCTCATAGGAGGTGCGCGCCTGTGGTTGCCACTTGGTTTGGGCACCCAAAATGTCTTGACGTGTCACCTTTGATATGCGTTTCATAGGTTCGCCATCACTGCCCTACTGGGTGACATATAGCCTCCAATCTTTGATTGGACACTTTGATACAATCACCGTTCCCCGGGGCTTGTGATATTATTCAGGAAGTCCGAAGATACCCAAAGTGTACCATGAGGGAGCCCAGGAGAGGTTTCCGCACCTCCCTTGGACCTATACTTTGGGGACTGAAGACCCCTCAGACTATAATGATTAGGGTTGAGCTGATCTTGAGATTTCAGGTTCGAATTTTAAAATCCGATTTCCGATCATTTTCCAGCTGATCGTAAAATTTGCTCGATCGCCGATCGCTCAGCCCTAGTCAATGCTCCTCTATGGGAAAAGTCACTTTTAGGGTTGAGCCGATCTAGAGATTTCATAATCCATTTTCCGATCAATTTCCAGCCAATCCCAATCGTGAAATTTGTTCGCTCTCCAATTGGGATCTGATCTTTCCCGATTGCTCAACCCTAATAATAATAATGATTCAGAGATGGTGACCCCTAAAAATTTCACAGAACTTTGTATTAAGCCAGGTTCACTCAAGTCTAATGAACCCCCTACAGAAGTAAAGACCCCAAAATGTTACGGTTATCAAGAACTGACAGTGAGCATGTGACCATTACCAGATTTACCCACCATTCTCCAGCGCCGGGGGATCCCAGCACCCCATAAGCCGTCAAAACAATGTCCTCCGATTTGCAGAACTCCAGCAGCCTGCTCTGGTTCAGGTACGGGTGACATTCAACCTGTAAGCGAGAAAAATGATAATCCTGGTGCCCATGCATGCTATACGATAAACCATGACCCCCATACTAGGTGAATGAGCCGACCAATCACGTGATGTGTTAGTATGAACCATAGGCAGGGTCATCAGACGATTGGCTGATGGCTATTCCCTCTCCACCCACCAGGAGTCGCACTAATCACTGTAACCTGATTACAGACGGGTTTATATTTCAGCCCCGGCTTCTTCAGGATCATCTCCAGCTGCTTGCGGCTGAAGTTGGACACTCCAATGGATTTCACCAGCCCGGCATCCTTACACTGCTCCAGAGCCTGGAAGGAGAAGAACACGAGCCCCCCCCCAGGAATAATTAGGAAACCACATTTGGATCTCACCCGTGTCCATGAAATCAGATGGACTAATTGAAAACACACGATGTCCTGTCAGTGCACACTGCTGGGATTAGATTCTTATTTTAGGTACAATTAGAACTTATAAACACGGAGGCATCGGCCAAATGGATGAGATTGTGTAATATTCCCTGGGATATTGGCCAAGAAATCCTTGTAGGCTATTGTAACATATGTGTAAATCAGGATTCGTGTCATGATGCCAAAATAATGCTGGTGCCGCCAAACAGACTGTAATATACACCCGCCATCATTACATTGTGTATTGTGTATATTATATATGTCCTAATAACAGTGTTCAGCTGGCTTCAGCAGTCCTATGGAAGTTGAATGATATGGCGGTGCATATTCTTGGCCATCATGGGACTTCTGTTTTTATGAGGAGATGGGGGTCTCAACAACTGGACCCAAAGTGATCAGACACTTGACGTGTATTATTTATATGCTGTATGCTGGTATTATTTATACACTGTGTGTTGGTATGATGTATTGTATAGTGGGATTTATGTAATATATGTTGCTATTATTTATGCACTGTATGGCGGAATTGTTTATGTGCTATATGGTAGTAATATTTATATCCTGTATATTGGTACTATTTATGCACTGTATGGCAGTATTGTTTATGCACTGCATGCTAGTAATATTTATGTCTTGTATGTTGGTTTTATTTATGCTCTGTATGGCCGTAATATTTATGTCCTGTATGTTAGTTTTATTTATGCTCTGTATGGCAGTAATATTTATGTCCTGCATGTTGGTTTTATTTATGCTCTGTATGGCCATAATATTTATGTCCTGTATGTTAGTTTTATTTATGCTTTGTATGGCAGTAATATTTATGTCCTGCATGTTGGTTTTATTTATGCTCTGTATGGCCATAATATTTATGTCCTGTATGTTAGTTTTATTTATGCTTTGTATGGCAGTAATATTTATGTCCTGTATGTTGGTTTTATTTATGCTCTGTATGGCAGTAATATTTATGTCCTGTATGTTGGTTTTATTTATGCTCTGTATGGCGGTAATATTTATGTCCTGTATGTTGGTTTTTTTATGCTTTGTATGGCGGTAATATTTTTGACCTATATGTTGGTTTTATTTATGCTCTGTATGGCAGTAATATTTATGTCCTGTATGTTGGTTTTATTTTTGCACTGTATGGCAGTAATATTTAGGGATGGCTTAAGTGACCTGTACAACTACATTGGCTAAATACCACTAAAACTGGTGTGACATGTAGAGCCTATAACACTGCTGGTCTGGCACAGTGCCTCTATAATAATGATGACCATAGTGGTCATGGAGTGCCACCAAATAAGGACTGCCATTCTTTAGAAAAAAAACATAGCCCCAAGAAACCTAAGCCATAAAAACTGATAACGTCTCACCTCCCAGGTCTGGCAGAGATCAACAAAGTCAAAAATAAGTGATCCATTCTCATCGACTGGGCTGAGGTCCTCTCCTTGCTGCGGAGGCAAAACAGAACCAACACGACTGAAGAGCTAGTGACTAAAGCAATAAGATCGTAACCCCTCCCCCTCTCACTGACCCCACCCACAAGCCCCTCCCCTGAGGATCAGTTCTAGAAGCATCTATAGTGTTTTTCTAGCTTTTTAAAAAAATAATTTCTATTTAATTTCTGTGTGTAAGTTTACATACCCCTGAAGATCTGAAAGTAGTGACCCCATACTTTGCAGGGGTTGTCCCCTTTAATGGAAGTGTATTAATAGTATATTTAATAGTGAATACTGTAAAGCTATGGGGTCAGGTGGTGACAGTGGGGTGGTCTGATTTAACAGGGCCCCAATCCAAATCTGCCCCGAAGCCCCCACCCTCTCAGGTCACTTGACATTCATATTACTGTGATCTTAAAGGGATACATACAGTTTTTCTATATATGTTATTTTTTTGTGTTTTAAGCAGGGGAGGTGCCAGGGCCTGAAGGTGACTCCACCCCCTATAGCCATGACAAGGGATGGTATACGGTAGCCCTTACCCCACCTATAAATTCTATAATTTACCTTATAGGTTATAGGATGATGAATGAGATACAGGTCAACATAGTCCAGTTGAAGAGATCTTTCCAGAGCCGGGCGGACAAGATGGGGCTGGTGGAAAGTGTTCCAGAGCTGAAATATTAAAGGAACTGGTGGTAAAAGGTCGTCCGAAACACCCGGAACCTACAAAAGTCACCAACCTTAGATGTATAGAAAAGGTCTTCTCTTTTTAAGGTCCCATCCAAGAACTTCTCCTGAAAGGCTTTTCCAAGGCTTTCTTCTATCAGATAAATATAGGCAGAGTCCACATGGCGGTAACCAATATCCAGCGCAGTCTTGGTGGCTTCTTCTACACAATTTAGGATGGTCTATGAAAGGTCAAGTTGATTCAATATATGGGGGAACATGGCTGCAACCACCAGGGGGATCGCACTGCTTTGGCACTTATACAGCTCCCCCTAGTGGTGGCTTCAGGAAACCATTATTTTAGCGTTAAGCAGGGAATCTACAGTAGTTGTGTTATCTCACCACTTACCTGGTCTAACTTGTCTGTATCTTTCACACTGGAGACCGTCAGGGGCGATCTCGCGACTTCATTTGCAAGCTGAAGAGATGAATAACCGGTTGGGTGGAATGTAGTCTGATCTTGTTTTTTACTTTTCAGTGACCTGATTATGGTTCATTGACTTAATAGGAAGATTCACCCAGCTTTCCTACATTCCTGAACACTACACCTGACTAGTTATTTTAATTTCAGAGCAAAATCGCTGATTTAGGTCTGTACCCAGGACCCCTACTGATCAGCTCTTTGCAGCCTCCTCATTACTTACTGAGCACAGCGCTGTACATTGTATAGTGGCTGTGTGTGGTATTGCAGTGTATAATTACCCCCTTGTGGCCCCCAAACTATATCAGGTTCCCACATAGTATAACCTCTATCCAAGTGGATACGTACTATTTCAGGGCTGAAGGTACCAAGTGCTATCACCGGCATCTCGTTTCCATCATTGAGGAGAATACGGGAGTTTTTGTGGAGTTGTCCGGCTCCGCGTGGCTCCGCTGCTGCAGACATGTTGAGTGATTCTGATTCTCTGGAGATTAATCTAGTGTGTGTGAAAATTACAGATTGGAAGCCGGGGTGTGACAGGGGCGGGAGGTGTGAACCAGCAGAGCGTATAAACTGATGATCAGAAATGTCAATTTTTAATTTAGAATATAATCGTTTTTTTGGAAAGAAACCAAGAAGGGCCACCGTGCGATATAGGTATTCAGTTTATACTATGGGTAGAATGACAACTGGTATGACAATGTTACTTGCAGTATCTCGCCCTGGAGCATGAACAGTATAGATCTGTGAATCACATAAATAGAGTATATCAGCTCCCAAATCACTATACAGAAAGCACAGATAGGGAAATTATACAGAAATATACGTGAATACACCAAGCCTAGAAAACTCACCCCGCAGTCCTGACAATCTCATATTATATGCAAACTACGGTTGTAGGACACTGATGGTGCAGAATCACTGGCCCGGAGCACAATCTACCAGTCCTCCTCCCAATCCAGTGCCAACTGACTAAGACTTAATTGACACTTATCATTTTTCTTGCGTAAGTCACACGGGCCAGCAAAAAGGAGTGGTAAACGGTGCCGCGGGCAAGATATAATAATGAGTCAGTTAGCTGGTACAGTCACTGTGTACATACATTACATTACTTATCCTGTATTATACTCCAGAGCTGCGCTCACTATTCTGCTGGTGCAGTCACTGTGTACATACATTACATTACTTATCCTGTATTATACTCCAGAGCTGCGCTCACTATTCTGCTGATGCAGTCACTGTGTACGTACATTACATTACTTATCCTGTATTATACTCCAGAGCTGCGCTCACTATTCTGCTGGTGCAGTCACTGTGTACATACATTACATTACTTATCCTGTATTATACTCCAGAGCTGCGCTCACTATTCTGCTGGTGCAGTCACTGTGTACATACATTACATTACTTATCCTGTATTATACTCCAGAGCTGCGCTCACTATTCTGCTGGTGCAGTCACTGTGTACATACATTACATTACTTATCCTGTATTATACTCCAGAGCTGCGCTCACTATTCTGCTGATGCAGTCACTGTGTACATACATTACATTACTTATCCTGTATTATACTCCAGAGCTGCGCTCACTATTCTGCTGGTACAGTCACTGTGTACGTACATTACATTACTTATCCTGTATTATACTCCAGAGCTGCGCTCACTATTCTGCTGGTGCAGTCACTGTGTACATACATTACATTACTTATCCTGTATTATACTCCAGAGCTGCGCTCACTATTCTGCTGGTACAGTCACTGTGTACATACATTACATTACTTATCCTGTATTATACTCCAGAGCTGCGCTCACTATTCTGCTGGTGCAGTCACTGTGTACATACATTACATTACCTATCCTGTATTATACTCCAGAGCTGCGCTCACTATTCTGCTGGTACAGTCACTGTGTACGTACATTACATTACTTATCCTGTATTATACTCCAGAGCTGCGCTCACTATTCTGCTGGTACAGTCACTGTGTACGTACATTACATTACTTATCCTGTATTATACTCCAGAGCTGCACTCACTATTCTGCTGGTGCAGTCACTGTGTACATACATTACATTATCCTGTACAGATTCGATATTACACATATAGAAAACAAACCTCTGACCGGCCACGTACGTGAACACTCTCCCACTCCTGCGCTCTCACTCCTCGGTCTCTCTGTGGTTCTCTGCTCTACATTAGGGCTCAGTTCACATACTTGTTCTGCAGACTGACTCTTCCTTTGGATATCTTTATTTACGTCGATAACGAGCGCTTGTGTCTGCGGAGAGGACGTATCTTGTTGTACAAGCGGTTCACAGGCTCAGACAGTGCTTTCTCAAGGTCTTTTGATGCAGCTGCTCCCGCGACTTTCTATCTCATCATAACACATAGCAGGACCTATAAAACCTTGAATGTAAGAAACCTTAGCACATGAGGTAACCGATTCCCAAAAATGGTGAAAAGTAATGTTTACTCTTCGGGCCTGGACACCTCCATCTTTACTATTACACCTTGTTTGTGTTTATTATTCCCCAATGTGATTCTCGATAAACCTGTGAAGGGGAACAGGATCCTGAGAACATCAAAAACAGAGCTACGGCTCACCACTAGTGATGGTGGACTTCACGAATATTCGTGATTCTGCCCAGGCAGATTCGTGGATGCGCCACCGTGTTGTAGACTCTCTTCAGGCCCCAGAGTATAAATATCAGAGGCCATGGAGGTTGCGCCATACAACTGTTAGACTCACTTTCTCCAGTCTTCTTCTCTGGGCCTGGCTGGTTTCTTCCACATCACTGCTGAGGCCCGCTCTCAGGAGAAAGTTGACATCATCATATACGGCATCAAAATGTCATGGCGTCAACCCTCCCCCTGTAACTCACCACGACCTGGAACCTATGACGTCACGAGAAGAGGCGGGACTCACTGAGGAGGACCAGAGAAGAAGACTTGGAGACCAAAGAGGATGGAGGAAGTCCAGGGATGGTAAGTCTAGACTAGTAAGTTTACACACCCTCCAAGGCCTTCGATTATATTCTCTTGGGCATGGAGAGACCACAGAGTGTAATAATGGTCAGTGATGGTCCAGAACCATCTTATTGTTCTGAAGTATCTCGGGTGGTGAGAAGTTTTTAACACACGTGGATTAATTAACCCTTCAGCAGATCATCGAGTATGTTCCTCACCACCCATTGACTGAGGGTTTTCCACCATGTCGATATTAAGCACCGTGTATTCCACATGTAGTACCGAACGACTAGGCTAACTAGGGATGAAGTGCAAACATCCCAACCATCCAGTTCTCCATAGGCCCTTACAAGAGGCCCACTCTACCCACCTCTGTTTTAAAGGGCCAACGAAACAGGAATTGCTCAATTTTTCCGGTATGCCAACACATCTCTCCTGAGGACCACACCTTTCTTCAGAGGTTGTCCTTCTTACACGGTTTCCCATCGAAGCAGCGCCAAGACAAATGCCAAAACGTCAAGGGAATCCTACTGGAATTCAGAAGTCTCACGCCAACCCCAAGATCTCAGATAGAACAGCCCTCAAGGGCCACTGGGCTCTAACAATGAGTCAACTGGATCTTCTCGTCAAGAGGTCTACTCAACAGAGACCCGATCTCCCAAATTCCCAAAAAATCCAGGGCACAGGATGATCCAATGAGCTTCGGCAAACATGATTATTGGCCCTTGAACTTTTTAAGGCCTTAATGGCTAAAATGGTTATCAGACAATTGAACCTCCATTCATTTTGGTGGAAGGAACTTGAGAACCATCCATTTTTTGAGATAGGTGGAGTCTCCACTGGTCAAATGTTTTTGACATTGAAGTCAAACCAAAAGGCCATACATACTGTATATCGTCTTGTCCACTGAATTGTGCTGCTACCCAGCTTTTTCAGGATCCTCTCCAGCTACCTGTGGTTGCTGTTGGACACTTCTATAGGTTGTACTAGCCCAGAGTCCATTGATTTCTCTTGAGCCTGAAATGAGATGTGCATGAGCACCCCCAGGAGTACCGAGACCACCACATTTGGCTTTCACACATGTCCAGATGAGCTGATCGAAAACACTTGTTATGTTGTCAGTGCACACTGCTGGGATTAGATTCATAATTTCAGTACATGACAACATGCAAAAAAATAGAGCAGGTTCCATTGTGTAATAGTCAATGGAATCCGTCCAAACAACTTCTAACCCTGAGGGAATACACATCTTGCAGTGCGAGAATTACTAGTAGTAGCTCCATGTTGCGTTATGTTCGGTTCAGTAGAACATCATGCGGGGGAAGGGCCACGTTGGGGTCTGATTGTTGTAAAATGACCAAAAATCATGGCTAGGTCATGAAACTGGACTCTATGCGTTTCATTCCAGGACAAGACTATAAACTTTCATCTAGGCATGGGGGTAACGTCCAGAGAAGCAGGGATAGGAGTAGCTGCTATGGGGCCCTACAACGATGGGGCCAATCTCTAAATACAGATAGCTATTATTATTACAATGCCTACGTATATAATTATCTTTATGTAAATTTTCGATAGAACAGTATTTGGAGCTTAAATACTAATACTAAAAGCTAAATAATACACTAGGATGTGCACATCACAAGGTATACATAGATTTGACGTCACCCCTGTAGGTTGGAAGTCTCCCTCTCCTCCCTTGCTACTGACCTTTACTTGTGTAGTGTAGTGACAAGATGCAAACTCTTGCAGCAACAGTAGGGTTAACGATGCACAATATTTGTCTGCACAGCCTACAGACAGACGACATACAGACAGTCCCCATTTTACAATGTTGCATATGGCACAGATTTTGCTTTGGGGCTCAGTACCTAGAGGTCATGTGACCTAAAGGTCCTTCGGCACAACAATACAATGCAATAACAGTCCCGGCCACCAGATGGCAACACAGCTATAGAAATGTTTACATACGGGAGAGCCGAGACTTATGTCTTCGCAACACGAAATCCTCTCTCCACATCTGTACGGCAAGCGCCTTCATGCAACTTTAATAGTTGAAATTTATTCCATTTTATTTCAAATATCACAAAATACAAAACGAACTATCAAAAATTGTGCTTGAAAATATAAAATAATAGATATTAGACTCTTTTAGTTGTTTTCTTTAGTATTCTTCGTTAAAGGGGTACTCCGGGTGACTTGCAAAACTGCAAAAATACAGAAAGTATAGTGAGACCTCTTCTTATATGCTGAAGGACATTTTTTCAGTAGCAGAATGATTTATCTGAATTTTTCACTTGAATGGGACTGAGTTGCAATACCAGACACAGCCTATAGACAAGAGTGGCGCTGTTTCTTTATAATTAAAAAAGAGACTATTTTACTCATCTTTTCTAGCACTTTTGTAATGATGTATTCTTAGGTCTTTTAAATCAGATCGGTGAGGTTCTGAATCCTGGCACCCTCACTGCACAGCTGATCAGTAGGGGTCCCCGGGGTCAGCCCCACATCAATCTGATATCAATGATCTAAGTATAGGTCATTATTATTAAAGTCTTGTAAAAACATGTTAATTTGGCGTTTCTTAAAATTCTCATTCAGAATTCTGGGCTCTAAATCTGCAAATATTAAATCAGAATTTTGAAAATTTTGATTATTCTGAAATCAAGCCTAATAGTAACTAGAAATCTCTCAAAATTGTCACTTTTTAATGCTGATCTTTAGGTGATGCTTTTTATTAGTGTCATCTATCGCACTAACTTAGTCACCTATAGGTGGCCCTAGAGAGACAATTGTCAATTTTCTGGAGCAAAATTTTGATTTAGAATTTAAATTTAGAATTTAAATTTCTATTTTATTATTAATATTGGACCTAGATATTCTTATGTGAAGACCTAATATAAATTTTTTTTAAAATATAATTTGATTTTACATATATGTACAATAAAAGTACAATTTTAAAACGTGATATATATAACATATATATATATATATATATATATATATATATATATATATATATATATATATATATATCTCAAATAAATATCAAATATTTATTTGATACATATTAGGCATAATGATTCCGACGTGTTTATTAATTCATCTTATTATTGTCCGCCCCGGGCTCTGGATCATATTACGGTGTTGCAATAGTCAGCGGATATTTCAGTAAATATAATCTAATAACCTGTTTACAAAAATAAGAAAATGTTCTAGATTCGGATTTTGGCAAAGAGGTTGTACGGAGCGGGAGAGCCGATTGCACAAAGCCTCATTGTTCTCTGTATGTTACACTATGGATAACATTCCTCTTTACTCCCAGGCTTGGGGTTTCTGTTTTCCTTGCCAAAAACTATTCCTGGCAACTTCACCCCGGCCGGTTCCCCGTACACCTCGCTTGTAATGGACGCGGCACATAAATTGTTTATATCTGGGATGTGATCGCTCCACGAATCTGTTTCTCCTCTGGCCAAGAAGGAAATGAATGTTTAATTTGTGCAGATTTATGTTCGCGGCGAAACCTAAAGGGATCCGGGGGGTTCAAAAATGTTAAAAAAATTCTCAATATGTATTGGACAAAAAAAATTACAAATGAATGTTCAGTTTATGAGGTTACTTCTACCGTATAATATAGTCTCGTGGAAGCTTACAGCACCAAAGGGAATGTGACCGTGCCACCACTTGTGTGACCCATCATGGCGGCCATGTTATAGGACTCCTAGTTTACTCCGGACTCTCTTCTATGAGGTAGGAAGAACCCAATAGGTCCATTCAACAGGGGTATACACAGGTTGTTTTCAAGTGGGAAAAGGGGTCATTATAATATAATATAGCCAAGATGGCGCTGTGGCAAGTGAGAACTTTTGCTGGTGAGGCCGATGGTCAACGACAGGGTCATGATGTGTCACTCGCCGTCTCCCGTTTTCCCAGAAAGTGGTTAAAGTGTAAAGATAAAGATCCCTGGTATCGGTATGGAACAAACCAGGTTCGTTATGAATTTCCAAAAAATTTCAAAAATTTTTTGCTACCCGAGAATCACTATTGTACCTTGAGTAGAAGCCCAGAGGGTTATGGAAATGTAAGCCATCAATACTCACCTTCCCTCCCCTCTCCTGGGCTCCCTTGTGCTACTCTTTGCTTGGGTGACATCATGGGGTGCCAGGCACTGCTGAGGCCTATGATTGGGCAAGTGTGGTCACATGGAGTGTGCCAACATCAATAAGCTAAGACGTAAGTGTCATGACATTCGTGCGCCCCACATGAAGGTAGAAGATGACCACGAGGAAAGGTAAATATTAGTGTCTATTATGTTTCGGCCCCTCCCCTGGGTCTCCCATTATTATACCCTGGGGTCTGAGGAGAACGTATAGTATAGTAATAGAACCTCCGACTCGAACCAAAATGAAGTAGGAGGATGAACCTCAAATATATATATGTTCTGCAATGTTACCCCATCTCTTATCCCTTGTGATATAAGGCAGTTAAGTGGTTGAGTTGATGATCCTTGGCCCAGGGCGGTAGAAGAGTTAATGCTGTATATCCAGGGTCTAGTGGTTACTCACCTCTCCTGACTGAAGGACATCCAGGATGTACCAGGAAACTGAACATCAATGGCCTAGCGTTCTGTTTGCTTCCCGCACTGATCATAGAGATGGATGCAGATAGACAATAGAGAGAACTGTGCAGCTCTAATGTAATGTACTGCTACATAGTTCTCCCTATGATCAGGTAGAACAAGTCTGAAAGGTTCAACCCAGCAAAGCTAGATTTTGAGAGATGCTACCATACTGCTCTCAGGGTTAGCTCAACACTTACCTGGGCATTATAAAAAAACAAAAACCCCTGCATAGGCAAGTGTGCAGTTATAACTATGTAAATACCCCCTACCATACAGAATATGGACACCTATGCATATAAATGCCACAATACCCCTATATAGCCATGTACATCATCATGAGACAACCTGTTTAATCTGTACACCTCCTAATATGCTTTAGTTTCTCACCATTTTTGTTTTACTACACCCTAAGTTACTAAATCCCTTTATATGAACATAGAACGTACATTGGTAGATTCACGTAGCGCAGGTTCCTGTTGATTCCATCAATGGTTTTCATGTCCTCTGGTGTCAGCTCAAAGTCGAAAACCTATAGAGAGAACCTGGTCATTTATTCAGTTTACACAGAAGTATTAGTGAGTTTGGTGGTGAGCTCCCCCTAGTGGTGGCTGCTGGCAGTCACAATTTTTCTAAATGTTGTCAACCAGAAGGTTCAAGCCACTCCTCCTGACAGTGACACATGGTAAGTTTTGGCCCAACTCAATGCAGATATTAGGGTGGAGCATATGTAAATTAATATAAAAGGGACCGCCTCCATCACCACCAATTCTGTACATCCTTCAATAGACTCCGCTACATTTGGAATTTGTTGTCTAGCCCCCACCATTCCTGAGTAATCATTTCTGTTAGTTTCAGCACCCAATATGCTAATTAGGTTCTCTACTGTCAGGTGATTGGGTCCTGTAGCAGATATCAGACCACCTGCATGAGAGTAGAGAGGCTACTTAGTATATAAGTGCTGAATCTAATAGCAGGGATTGCTCAGGAATGGTGGGGGCTAGAGAAAAAATTCAATTAATTGTAACCACTGCATCAAGACCAGCCGGGGCTAGAGGTAAAAATTCCAACTGTGTCCGATTCAAAAATTGACCAAATATCTGACTCATCTTTTACCTTGAAGTTTTCCCTGATTCGGGCCGGATTATAACTCTTGGCTACGGGCACTACTCCACGCTGGATTTGATAACGGATGGCAACATGTGCCGGGGTTTTACCGTATTTCTTTCCATTTTCCGCTAGTACAGGATCTTCCAGTAGGACAGGGGCGCTTTGATCTGACCTGAGGATCGGAAAAGGGACTATAAATTTTTGGGTTTTTTATTACTTTCCATTGTTTTTGTCACATTGTTCAAGTCCAAGCAAGTTCCTGGACTGAAAGGGTTAGTTATATAGGTTTTGTCACAAGCCAACATGGGCTAGACATGAGAGGCAGCTGTCTAGGGCGCTACTGACTTCATGATCAATTGACACCAACCTTGAAATGGAGTGGCAGTCAACTGAAAACCACTCCTTATAGAAAGATATAAGGATCCCAGTTGCCTCTCCATGAAAAAATATTGATAAAGATTGAGCAGCACATACCAGTTCTTGTGTCTCTGTGACCCCAGCACGCTATATCCCGCAAGCAGGATATCCTTAGATTTGCAGTATTCTAACAGTTTGCTCTGGTTCAGATATGGGTGACATTCCACCTGCAAAACACCAAACTTACCATAATTTCTGCCTGCAGGCACCACTAGGGGGAGCTCTGGAGCTTACTGCATACAGATTGTACATTGAACTCAATAATAAGTCAATATGCAGCAAGCTCTTAAGCTCCCCCTAGCGGTGTCCCCAGGAAGTCTGAATTTTATCATGTAAATCTATAACTAAGTCGGGGATTTGGAGCTCTGCTTCAGGAAAAGGAGCTCTGACCCCAATAAAGATTTATTAAGTTCACAAACACAAATTTGGGATCTATTTAATTTTTTTTTGCCAACCTGGTTCAAGACTGGTTTATACTTCAGGCTGGGCTTGTTAAGAATCATTTCCAGTTGACGACGGTTAAAATTAGACACTCCGATAGATTTTAACAGTCCGGCATCTTTACATTTCTCCATGGCCTGTGAATAAAAGACACTCTCTTATGACATGAGATACTACTAAATATAAATAAATCTATCTATCTATCTATCTATCTATCTATCTATCTATCTATCTAGTGTCTATCAGATATCATTCTGTATGCCTGCAGGTACCACTAGAGGGAGCTCAGGAGCTTAGCGCATACTATTTATACACTGGACTCAATTATAACACAGTATGCAATAAACTCTAAAGCTCCCCCTAGTGGTGACTGCAGGGAAGTAGAATTTTATCAAGAATGTTAAAGTAAAATTGAAAGGAATCAAATCCATGGTCAGTCTAGTTATGTTTGGTGTCAGATAGAAGAAAATTTGGATCTGTTAAACCATCAGTTTCCAAGATCCTTGGCATTCTTGTGACTCTAGTTCCTTCACTGGGCCCCACTTTGTCCTTGCTCTATTGCTCCACAGAACAAAGGACATGGACCTGATGAAGGACATGACCTACCCAGCCCAATATTTCTATCAAACCCCATCTCTCACCTCCCAAATTGCACACAGGTCTGTACTTGTGTCAAGGAGATATTTCCCGTTTTCATCCATAGGGATAAAATCTCCGCCAGCCTAGGAAATAAGAGCGATTAATCAATCCCGTGCCAAATGGAGTGTACAGAGAGTACTGGCCGATAATCTGAGCGCTAAATCCAGGTGGCAGAGGCCCAACCCGAGTCATTGGGGCTCAAGCTTGTATTATAAGGTTACATTAAGTAATATTACTGGGTCACAAGATAGATACGAGGGAGAGAGAGACATAGATAGATAGATAGATAGATAGATAGATAGAGATAGATAGATAGATAGATAGATAGATAGATAGATAGGAGATAGATAGATAGATAGATAGATAGATAGATAGATAGATAGGAGATAGATAGATGATAGATAGATAGATAGATAGATAGATAGATAGGAGATAGATAGATGATAGATAGATAGATAGATAGATAGATAGATAGATAGATAGATAGGAGATAGATAGATAGATAGATAGATAGATAGATAGGAGATAGATAGATGATAGATAGATAGATAGATAGATAGATAGATAGATAGATAGATAGATAGGAGATAGATAGATAGATAGATAGATATGAGATAGATAGATAGATAGATAGATAGATAGATAGATAATAGATAGATAGATAGATAGATAGATAGATAGATAGATAGGAGATAGATAGATAGATAGATAGATAGATAGGAGATAGATAGATGATTGATAGATAGATAGATAGATAGATAGATAGATAGATAGATAGATAGATAGGAGATAGATAGATATCTGTAAGGTCACATACAGGAGAATATCGCACTCACTTATTTCACTTTGTTCTTGGAGTTCTGCCTGATTTTTGTCTTTTAGATAAAAACTCCAAATCTCACACTCAGTAAAATGTGTTTGACATTGCAGCACGGACACATCACACAGGGTAGATATATATCGAGAGAGAGCAACTGCAATGTCCTTGTGCATAATAATGTGAAACACCTTTTACTAAGTGCTGGACTTGGAACCGTAGTGAAATATTCCCATGGGCGCCCGCCCGGCCTGAGCATACAGCTGACATCTTTATCCACTTATAGAGATAACTGATAATAGAGAGATCGAGAACCACAGACAGAATATGAGATAGATAGAGTGGTTTTGCAAAAGTTTTCATACCCGTTGAACTTGTACATATTTTGTCACCTTAGACCCACAAACGTACATGTGTTTTGTTGAGATTTTCAGTGATAGCCAACACAAAGCGGCCGATAATTGTGAAATGGAAAGAAAATTATATCTGGTTATCAATCACAATTGCTGTTCTGAGAAGGCCTCAGTGGTTTGTTAGAGAACACTAGTGAACAAACTGCATCATAAAGACCAAGGAACCCATCAGACAGGTCAGGGCTAGGTTATAAAATCACATCCCGAGCTTTGATCATAGGATAGGATAGGAGATAGAAAGATAGATAGATAGATAGAAAGATAGATAGATAGATAGATACTGTAGATAGATACTGTAGATAGATAGATAGATAGATAGATAGATAGATAGATAGATACTGTAGATAGATACTGTAGATAGATAGATAGATAGATAGATAGATAGAGAGATAGATAGGAGATAGATAGATAGATAGATAGATAGGAGATCGGAGATAGGAGATAGATAGATAGATAGATAGATAGATAGATAGATAGAGAGAGAGAGAGAGATAGATAGATAGATAGATAGATAGATAGATAGATAGATAGGAGATAGATAGATAGATAGATAGATAGATAGATAGGAGATAGATAGATAGATAGATAGATAGATAGATAGATAGATAGGAGATCGGAGATCGGAGATAGATAGATAGATAGATAGATAGATAGGAGATCGGAGATCGGAGATAGATAGATAGATAGATAGATAGATAGATAGATAGATAGATAGAAGATAGATAGATAGATAGATAGATAGATAGATAGATAGGAGATCGGAGATAGATAGATAGATAGATAGATAGATAGATAGATAGGAGATAGATAGATAGATAGATAGATAGATAGATAGATAGATAGATAGATAGATAGATAGATAGATAGATAGGAGATCGGAGATAGATAGATAGATAGATAGGAGATAGATAGATAGATAGATAGATAGGAGATAGATAGATAGATAGACTGATAAGACACCACCTTGAGAGAAAACGGCCAGTGTATGAGGAAGAGGTCCATGTAGTCCAGCTGAAGAGTCTCCAAGGATTGTCTCACATTTGGTTCCACAAGTTCTGGTTTGTGAAATGTCGACCAAAGCTGAAAAACAAATCACGGATTCTATGAATGGAAAGACCTGAGGATAATAGAGGAATGTTCTCTTCTTCGCACCGCGCAGTAACTTCCTGTGACTACCTCCGTACACCGGACTACATGTATGTATCTGGTAGTCAGCCGCACAGGAGGAGGGGCTGCACTATACATGTATGTAAGGAACACAAGGCTTAGAATTTATAGGGGACATCAGGGCTCCATCCACAAATCCTTGATCCCTCCGCAGCCTGGGGGGGTGGGGGTGGGGTGGGAGTTGTGCCACTTGGGTGGGTATTAGGGCATTTGTTATACGTCCCATGATCTGACGGGTCTATCTGCTGACACAACGCCATTAACCTGCAGATGTTTGGCCACGGAGGAAACCACAAACTGCTCGCCCGGCCAGCAGCACATGTTAGGGCATGGAGTCAGTAATACGTGTTACATTCCGATATCTGACCCCGGCCTGGAGTCCGCGCTGGCTCGCCTTCACTTCTAACAGCAAGAAAGTTCCATTCCTTAAGGAACAGACGTCGTAATCCAACCACATGTGCCGGTCCCTGCGGCCAAAAACAGATTTACTGCTGGACTGAGTGGCCGGGGAGAGAAGAGGCCACCAGAAAAGGGGAAACTCCGGAGAGGCGAGAAAGTCCCAGGAAATAGAAGACAAAGGGGCGTCCTCTTATAGGAATTATATCTTACCCTGGAAAAGCTGGGTGCGGAGAATTGTGGGATGTTATAGCCGTGTGACTGCCATGGGGTGGGGGTCTTATGATCCATTGTGGATGTCATAAGTCCATAAGGGTTGTCATGGGGTCAATGAGACTATGACACTGCTGTTATACGGGAAATGTGACGATATTCAGGAATCTTGACTATTAAGGCGGCATTATGGCGGTGAGTATGCACTAGTTACATACCGCGGCCCTCCTGCTATATATCAGTCATGAATCAGGAGGATCAGCATGAACAGTTTCATAGTGTCATACTAAACTCCTCCTTCATATAATCCCGAGTCCTCACCTTCCCGGTGTAGAACAAGTCCTCGCGTTTTACAGTCCCATCTGCGATCTTCTTCTGAATCGCCCGACCAACTTCTTTTTCATTTTGGTACATATGAGCCCCATCAATATGACGGAAACCAACATCAATAGCGACTTCAGTGGCCGGCTCACTATCAGAGATGGGATCCTAAGTACAAGATAAGTAATGTAATGTGAGCGCAGCTCTGGAGTATAATACAGGATAAGTAATGTAATGTATGTACACAGTGACTGTACCAGCAGAATAGTGAGCGCAGCTCTGGAGTATAATACAGGATAAGTAATGTAATGTATGTACACAGTGACTGTACCAGCAGAATAGTGAGCGCAGCTCTGGAGTATAATACAGGATAAGTAATGTAATGTATGTACACAGTGACTGTACCAGCAGAATAGTGAGCGCAGCTCTGGAGTATAATACAGGATAAGTAATGTAATGTATGTACACAGTGACTGTAGCAGCAGAATAGTGAGCGCAGCTCTGGAGTATAATACAGGATAAGTAATGTAATGTATGTACACAGTGACTGTACCAGCAGAATAGTGAGCGCAGCTCTGGAGTATAATACAGGATAAGTAATGTAATGTATGTACACAGTGACTGTACCAGCAGAATAGTGAGCGCAGCTCTGGAGTATAATACAGGATAAGTAATGTAATGTATGTACACAGTGACTGTACCAGCAGAATAGTGAGCGCAGCTCTGGAGTATAATACAGGATAAGTAATGTAATGTATGTACACAGTGACTGCACCGGCAGAATAGTGAGCGCAGCTCTGGGGTATAATACAGGATAAGTAATGTAATGTATGTACACAGTGACTGTACCGGCAGAATAGTGAGCGCAGCTCTGGAGTATAATACAGGATAAGTAATGTAATGTATGTACACAGTGACTGTACCAGCAGAATAGTGAGCGCAGCTCTGGAGTATAATACAGGATAAGTAATGTAATGTATGTACACAGTGACTGCACCAGCAGAATAGTGAGTGCAGCTCTGGAGTATAATACAGAATAAGTAATGTGAGAATAGTGAGTGCAGCTCTGGAGTATAATACAGCATAAGTAATGTAATGTAATGTATGTACACAGTGACTGCACCAGCAGAATAGTGAGCACAGCTCTGGAGTATAATACAGGATAAGTAATGTAATGTATGTACACAGTGACTGCACCAGCAGAATAGTGAGTGCAGCTCTGGAGTATAATACAGAATAAGTAATGTGAGAATAGTGAGTGCAGCTCTGGAGTATAATACAGGATAAGTAATGTAATGTATGTACACAGTGACTGCACCAGCAGAATAGTGAGTTCAGCTCTGGAGTATAATACAGGATAAGTAATGTAATGTATATACACAGTGACTGTACCAGCAGAATAGTGAGCGCAGCTCTGGAGTATAATACAGGATAAGTAATGTAATGTATGTACACAGTGACTGTACCAGCAGAATAGTGAGCGCAGCTCTGGAGTATAATACAGGATAAGTAATGTAATGTATGTACACAGTGACTGTACCAGCAGAATAGTGAGCACAGCTCTGGAGTATAATACAGGATAAGTAATGAAATGTATGTACACAGTGACTGTACCAGCAGAATAGTGAGCGCAGCTCTGGAGTATAATACAGGATAAGTAATGTAATGTATGTACACAGTGACTATACCAGCAGAATAGTGAGCACAGCTCTGGAGTATAATACAGGATGAGTAATGTAATGTATGTACACAGTGACTGCACCAGCAGAATAGTGAGCGCAGCTCTGGAGTATAATACAGGATAAGTAATGTAATGTATATACACAGTGACTGTACCAGCAGAATAGTGAGTGCAGCTCTGGAGTATAATACAGGATAAGTAATGTAATGTATGTACACAGTGACTGTACCAGCAGAATAGTGAGCGCAGCTCTGGAGTATAATACAGGATAAGTAATGTAATGTATGTACACAGTGACTGCACCAGCAGAATAGTGAGCGCAGCTCTGGGGTATAATACAGGATAAGTAATGTAATGTATGTACACAGTGACTGTACCGGCAGAATAGTGAGCGCAGCTCTGGAGTATAATACAGGATAAGTAATGTAATGTATGTACACAGTGACTGTACCAGCAGAATAGTGAGCGCAGCTCTGGAGTATAATACAGGATAAGTAATGTAATGTATGTACACAGTGACTGCACCAGCATAGTGAGTGCAGCTCTGGAGTATAATACAGAATAAGTAATGTGAGAATAGTGAGTGCAGCTCTGGAGTATAATACAGCATAAGTAATGTAATGTAATGTATGTACACAGTGACTGCACCAGCAGAATAGTGAGCACAGCTCTGGAGTATAATACAGGATAAGTAATGTAATGTATGTACACAGTGACTGCACCAGCAGAATAGTGAGTGCAGCTCTGGAGTATAATACAGAATAAGTAATGTGAGAATAGTGAGTGCAGCTCTGGAGTATAATACAGGATAAGTAATGTAATGTATGTACACAGTGACTGCACCAGCAGAATAGTGAGTTCAGCTCTGGAGTATAATACAGGATAAGTAATGTAATGTATATACACAGTGACTGTACCAGCAGAATAGTGAGCGCAGCTCTGGAGTATAATACAGGATAAGTAATGTAATGTATGTACACAGTGACTGTACCAGCAGAATAGTGAGCGCAGCTCTGGAGTATAATACAGGATAAGTAATGTAATGTATGTACACAGTGACTGTACCAGCAGAATAGTGAGCACAGCTCTGGAGTATAATACAGGATAAGTAATGAAATGTATGTACACAGTGACTGTACCAGCAGAATAGTGAGCGCAGCTCTGGAGTATAATACAGGATAAGTAATGTAATGTATGTACACAGTGACTATACCAGCAGAATAGTGAGCACAGCTCTGGAGTATAATACAGGATGAGTAATGTAATGTATGTACACAGTGACTGCACCAGCAGAATAGTGAGCGCAGCTCTGGAGTATAATACAGGATAAGTAATGTAATGTATATACACAGTGACTGTACCAGCAGAATAGTGAGTGCAGCTCTGGAGTATAATACAGGATAAGTAATGTAATGTATGTACACAGTGACTGCACCAGCAGAATAGTGAGCACAGCTCTGGAGTATAATACAGGATAAGTAATGTAATGTATGTACACAGTGACTGCACCAGCAGAATAGTGAGTGCAGCTCTGGAGTATAATACAGGATAAGTAATGTAATGTAATGTATGTACACAGTGACTGCACCAGCAGAATAGTGAGTTCAGCTCTGGAGTATAGTACAGGATAAGTAATGTAATGTATGTACACAGTGACTGCACCAGCAGAATAGTGAGCACAGCTCTGGAGTATAATACAGGATAAGTAATGTAATGTATGTACACAGTGACTGCACCAGCAGAATAGTGAGTGCAGCTCTGGAGTATAATACAGGATAAGTAATGTAATGTAATGTATGTACACAGTGACTGCACCAGCAGAATAGTGAGTTCAGCTCTGGAGTATAATACAGGATAAGTAATGTAATGTATGTACACAGTGACTGCACCAGCAGAATAGTGAGTGCAGCTCTGGAGTATAATACAGGATAAGTAAGGTAATGTATGTACACAGTGATTTCACCAGCAGAATAGTGAGCGCAGCTCTGGAGTATAATACAGGATAAGTAATGTAATGTATGTACACAGTGACTGCACCATCTATGCAGATTATTCTGGCGCTGCTGTCACATTGTATATACGGTATGTTCTTAGATATATTCTATATATATCGGGGTTAATGGTGGACATAACCTTTACACCAAATTTCATGTTAACAATAAGATTACAAAATTCTTATGAACTTTATCACCATCTAGTGCCAGCCATAGATCACTACAGTCCTGCTACGCTGTACAATCCTATATACTTATCTGTAGTACTCACGTATTCAGGCGCATACGTTCCAAACCCAATAACTGGGATTCGGTTCCCATCATTCATTAGGATTGAGGCCATGTCTGACGCCTGGAGAACAGAGTCTGAGAGGATAGAGAGCAGTGTATGGGAGTGTATAGAGCAGTGTATATGAGGGTGGAGCACACTATGCGGGTTATATAATGGGCTCTTCCTATAGTTGGAGGGCGTGAGGTTCTTGTATGGGAGGCCACGGTGAGGGACAGAAGAGAAACCTCTGATCTCAGCCGGTGCTGATTGCACTTGTGCACTTATCGTAGTGACATATATGTATGGCATAGTGTGGCAAGGGGTTAATAGAGTAAATTGTGAGAAGAAAACCAGTGCTATACGGTGCTATTAAGGGTTAATAATCCTTAGCTCGGACACCATGGGGTCAAGGTGCAGTGTAGTTTATTGCTGCGGTATGTCCATACAGGAGAACTGATAAGCCGCCATATAGCATCACTCCGCCCATATAGAAAATATTCCTTTAGATAACTGATATGTAAGATTTTAGGACATGGACTCTGTACACGAGTGACCTGATGACCACCAATAAGGTAGCCAAGCCTCTCCTGAAATACTCTGTGCTCTTATCAATGACGTCACACCTTCAAAGATCATGATGCCATTGTTATACAGCCTTGTCCTCGCCATCATCACTGAGAGAAGTCACTGCCCCCAACAAAATCAGCACACTTATCTGCTGTAATCCTCTGTGCTGCTGCTTGACTCAGCTCTTAAGAGTCATTCTGCCCCCTCCCACTTGTCTACATTCATCTCCTCCTATTACACTATTGCCCTGTGCACTTGCATTCATTTCTATGGGGCTACTGGACATAGCTTAGCGCTGGACTCAACCAACCTCCAACAGTCCCATAAAAGTGACTACAGCTGCAGTACATGGCAGGGTACGAGGGAATCCTGTTCTTGTGATCAGTGGGGGATCCCAGAAGTGAAGAGGGGATCACTTTGTCACATCAGTTTTTATGACCCCCTGTGTTAGCGTGATATTGTGCAAAATAGAGGTACAAGATAAAATTCTTTACCTACAGTAACCTCTAGGGGGAGCTCAGGAGCTTCTTGCATGGAGTTATACAGATGAGCTCCCCCTAGTGGTGGCTGTGGGCAGAATGTATTTTTAGCTCTATGCCGGGGATGTGGAGCTGTGTATTGGTAAATGGAGTTTACCCAGCACAGAATGTAGGACATGAGCTGTAGATTTACTCCAGTCCTCACATAATCTCATCTCGCTGCCCCCGATATTCTGATCAGCGGCCATCACTATCTACAGCCCTTATGTAGACTGTACTCTGTCTCCCTCCTGTGGCACTTTAGGAGAATGCAGGCATTGGCTTTGGTGTTTCTTTTCTTCCTTTCTGATATGACTATAAATTTGTTCCTCGTTGGTTGTTGTAGAACTACAATTGTGCATGCTGGGAGTTGTAGTTTCACAGCAGGATGGAGACGATTATTATACAGGATACAAACAATAGATTTTTCATGATGAAGTTTATTAATAAAGTTCAGGAGTTCACAATGTGACATAATATGGTTTATACATTGGGAGATGATACACATGGTATATACATGGATTCTGGAAGCAATAAGATATGTAAAATAATCATCTTCTTTCCTTATTCTTATATGAAGTCACTTGGCCGAGAGTTAGAGAAGAAAATGAGATGTTTGTTACTTAGTATAAAAGCCTGTATAAAGCCTGTTATATGCAGTTTTATCCTCAGGAGGGCGCTGCTCCAGTCTATGTCGCTGTTATCATCACTATACACCAGATGACATCATACACACTCATGTATCACTACATTCTTACACTGGTATGGGATTAGGAAGATCTGCTACAGCGCCCCCCTCCATGGTGAATAGGTCGATAATTCTGTGTTGTTTTTTTGAGTCTCAGCTCCATGTTTTCTAATACAGGGCTGCAAATCGTCTAAGTAGACATAAGGTTACCAGATAACATTGCTCTGCAGTCACCAGTAGGGGGAGCTCAGGAGCTTACTGTATACTGTGTTATTATTGAACTCAATGAGTATACAGCATACTCCGCAGCTCCCCCTAGTGGTGGCCACAGACAGAATTTTATCATTTATCACAATGTTCTCATGCAGCAGAGTATTATGTCCGGTCGCCACCTCTAGCCCAGTGTTTACCAACGTTTTCCGGCTTAGGCCCCCCCCTACCAAATAATTGTTTCAAAAAGAAGAAAAATAACAGTTTTGATGCAGATTTTAGCCCAGATTATGGATTTACAGGTGACATCTTTCAAATATATTTGTTTTACTTGTAAAAATAGAAAAGTTCACCAAAATCAAACTGCACTGTGTGAAAGTGACCTTATACCTGCAGCCCCCTGTACAGCCCACCCAGGACACAGCAAATGTCACCTTCTACCATCCCCCGATACAGCAAATTAACCTAGGTGGAGACCAATAATAAGATCTGTGACCTCTCCATCTAAGACGTCCTGAATCCTGGGAGAGAAACCACAAAAACCTCCCGGAATATTTTATCTAATAATACAAGAAATTTCCTACAATAAAACCTTCATTACTAGAGGACAATTGTTACAGAAATGACCATTTATTAGTCACCAATCACCATTTTCATTATTATCTTCATCATTTCATGAATCCATTAAGTGTGAATGTGGTCATATCTGTAAGTACGAGGAGGTGAATTACACTCTGTGTCTATGATGGACCCTCACAGCCCCCGCCCCAATATCTTTATAGAATCATTATATACATATAGTGCAGCATGAAGGGACTCAGTGAAGGTGTCAGTGAAGGTGTGTAAGTGTCTGATGGGGTCACACAGCTCATAGAAGGACAACTGCCCGGCCTCATAATCCAGACAGATCCTGAATCTATTACTGGAGATCTGGTGAGGTAACGGGATGTCTTTACTGTCATGTATCACTGAATACTGATTATTACACCACTGCCCTCCATATAAACCCCAGGACTTGTTATTACTTCCAATGACTGACTGCTGCCCCCTCCTGGCTATACTGGGATAACACATCCCCACTCTCCACAGCCATGATTCCCTGATCTCCACATCCCAGTAATGTCGCCCTGAGGTAAATCTCCTGATACTTATCACCTGAGGATAATCCTGGAATCTCTCGGCTGTTTCTGTACGATCCTGTGTTATTTCTGTCCATGTTGCAGTTTTCAGGTCGTCTGATATTCGGATATTATTACCAGCCGTGTTTACATCCAGTAATATGTCTGCAGGGCCCTGCCCATAGATCCCTCCCTCTCCTGCAGCCGTTACCTCCCCCCCAACACCCCCAGTCCTGACTATTACACCATCACCCCCATATTCTGTACCTGACACAGGTAAATCTTGGGTGTGACTGGGCAGAGATCGGGCGCTGGGGGGTTGTGGCCTCATTTCTTCTGGTTTTGGGGGTGAGATGGTGTGTACATATATCATTATATCAGAGAGACCTGCATGTAACATCCCTGTAATTCCATCCACATCTACATCATGTGTCTTATCATGTCCCCCTGTGTCCTCATCACCTCCCCCCTCCTCAGGATCACACAAGTCACCTGTGTCTGGATCCTGTAAGACAGTCAGTGGATCAGTCATGTTACACAGCTCCTCAATGTGCCGCATCTTCATGGACAGCTCGGCCTTCTTTATCTCCAGCTTCTGGATCAGAGCAGACAGTGACAGTGACCGCTGCTCCTCCTGCCTGGAGATCTCACTCAGGACCTTCTTCTCCAGGTCGTCCAGTCGTCTCCTGATGTCTATAAACAGGGCAGTGACTCTCTCGGCTTCTCCAGATGCTTTCCCTTGAGCTTTTCTCCTGCTCTCCTTCAGACTCTGGACTCTTTCCTCAGTCTTCTTCCTCTTTGTGATCAGTTTCTGGAGAACATTTCTCAGTTTCTTCTTCTTCTTCTCAGAGGCCTCATCCAGTATCTCCACCCGATGTCCTCGATGTTCTCCGGCCAAACTACAAGACACACAGATACAAGCAGCGTCCTCAGTACAGTAATATTCCAGGACCTTCTTATGGACAGAACATTTCCTCTTCTCCAGGTTGGTGCTGGGATCACATAAGACGTGTTCTGGTGACTTGCTGTGGACTCTCAGATGTTTATCACACAGAGAAGCTTCACAGAGTAGACAGGACTTCACAGCAGGTACAGGAGAGTGAATACAGTAAGTGCAGCAGATCCCGGTGATCTCCTCCTGATGGCGCTCAGTAGACCGGACACGTTCTACTACATTACGTAGAGTTATGTTCCTCTGCAGTACAGGCCGGTTCCTAAACCTTGCTCTACATTCAAGACAGGAATAAACTCCAGACTCGTCCTGTGTATTCAAGACCTGATCAATACAGACCCGGCAGAAGTTGTGTCCACATCTCAGGGTTACAGGATCAGTATAAATGGTCAGGCAGATGGAGCAGAGCAGCTCGTCTCTCACATCAGCAGATGCCATGGCTTCAGGATTTACAAGAAACGAACCTGAAAGTATCTTACAGGGCGTGTTCCAGCACATATGACATTACACAACCTGCAGTGAGAGATGACTATTAAGGCCTGGTTCACATCTGCATTCCCTGAACGGAATTCTGAACGCATTGACAAGCAGTGAGTAGTGAAAGCACACGGACTCCACAGACTATAATGGGGTCCATGTGTTTTCCACGCGGTGTCCACACGAGTCATTCGGAGAGGAAAGTAGTTCATGAAATATTTTTCTCTCCGCATAACTCATGCGGACACTGCACGGAAAACACACGGACCCCATTATAGTCTGTGGAGTCTGTGTGCTTTCACTACTCACTGCTTGTCAATGCGTTCGGTATTCCGTTCGGGGGATCCCCATGTGGATTCCCTGAACGTAATGCTGAACACAGATGTGAACTGCGCCTTACTCTATAATCTGCTAGATGGGATCAGAGGTCGTGTCATTTAAGAAGTTGGATTCTCCAGGTTTATACTTGGCTCCCATTAGAGTGTCAGCTCCTGTGATCAGAGCATTCTCTCTCTCAGCCTCCCGCTCTCCTCATTGTGCAATATTGTAATATATCAATGTGTCTATTTATCTGTATTTTATCCATATAAAGACGACTAGATGAGCGTCACTACTCTTGTACAATGGTGTAATTCTCCATGGACGTCTATTCACTGGTGTGAGATAATTTTAGATTGCATCAAATTTATGAAAATGTATGTACACAGTGACTGTACCAGCAGAATAGTGAGCGCAGCTCTGGAGTATAATACAGGATAAGTAATGTAATGTATGTACACAGTGACTGTACCAGCAGAATAGTGAGCGCAGCTCTGGAGTATAATACAGGATAAGTAATGTATGTACACAGTGACTGTACCAGCAGAATAGTGAGCGCAGCTCTGGAGTATAATACAGGATAAGTAATGTAATGTATGTACACAGTGACTGCACCAGCAGAATAGTGAGCGCAGCTCTGGAGTATAATACAGGATAAGTAATGTAATGTATGTACACAGTGACTGCACCAGCAGAATAGTGAGCGCAGCTCTGGAGTATAATACAGGATAAGTAATGTAATGTATGTACACAGTGACTGCACCAGCAGAATAGTGAGCGCAGCTCTGGAGTATAATACAGGATAAGTAATGTATGTACACAGTGACTGTACCAGCAGAATAGTGAGCGCAGCTCTGGAGTATAATACAGGATAAGTAATGTAATGTATGTACACAGTGACTGCACCAGCAGAATAGTGACCGCAGCTCTGGAGTATAATACAGGATAAGTAATGTAATGTATGTACACAGTGACTGTACCAGCAGAATAGTGAGCGCAGCTCTGGAGTATAATACAGGCTAAGTAATGTAATGTATGTACACAGTGACTGTACCAGCAGAATAGTGAGTGCAGCTCTGGAGTATAATACAGGATAAGTAATGTAATGTATGTACACAGTGACTGTACCAGCAGAATAGTGAGTGCAGCTCTGGAGTATAATACAGGATAAGTAATGTAATGTATATACACAGTGACTGTACCAGCAGAATAGTGAGCGCAGCTCTGGAGTATAATACAGGATAAGTAATGTAATGTATGCACACAGTGACTGTACCAGCAGAATAGTGAGTGCAGCTCTGGAGTATAAATCAGGATAAGTAATGTAATGTATGTACAGAGTGACTGCACCAGCAGAATAGTGAGCGCAGCTCTGGAGTATAATACAGGATAAGTAATGTAATGTATGTACACATTGACTGCACCAGCAGGATAGTGAGTGCAGCTCTGGAGTATAATACAGGATAAGTAATGTAATGTATGTACACAGTGACTGCACCAGCAGAATAGTGAGCGCAGCTCTGGAGTATAATACAGGATAAGTAATGTAATGTATGTACACAGTGACTGTACCAGCAGAATAGTGAGCGCAGCTCTGGAGTATAATACAGGATAAGTAATGTAATGTATGTACACAGTGACTGTACCAGCAGAATAGTGAGCGCAGCTCTGGAGTATAATACAGGATAAGTAATGTAATGTATGCACACAGTGACTGTACCAGCAGAATAGTGAGTGCAGCTCTGGAGTATAAATCAGGATAAGTAATGTAATGTATGTACAGAGTGACTGCACCAGCAGAATAGTGAGCGCAGCTCTGGAGTATAATACAGGATAAGTAATGTAATGTATGTACACATTGACTGCACCAGCAGAATAGTGAGTGCAGCTCTGGAGTATAATACAGGATAAGTAATGTAATGTATGTACACAGTGACTGCACCAGCAGAATAGTGAGCGCAGCTCTGGAGTATAATACAGGATAAGTAATGTAATGTATGTACACAGTGACTGCACCAGCAGAATAGTGAGCGCAGCTCTGGAGTATAATACAGGATAAGTAATGTAATGTATGTACAGAGTGACTGCACCAGCAGAATAGTGAGCGCAGCTCTGGAGTATAATACAGGATAAGTAATGTATGTACACAGTGACTGTACCAGCAGAATAGTGAGCGCAGCTCTGGAGTATAATACAGGATAAGTAATGTAATGTATGTACACAGTGACTGTACCAGCAGAATAGTGAGTGCAGCTCTGGAGTGTAATACAGGATAAGTAATGTAATGTATGTACACAGTGACTGTACCAGCAGAATAGTGAGCGCAGCTCTGGAGTATAATACAGGATAAGTAATGTAATGTATGTACACAGTGACTGTACCAGCAGAATAGTGAGCGCAGCTCTGGAGTATAAATCAGGATAAGTAATGTAATGTATGTACACAGTGACTGAACCAGCAGAATAGTGAGCGCAGCTCTGGAGTATAATACAGGATAAGTAATGTAATGTATGTACACAGTGACTGCACCAGCAGAATAGTGAGCGCAGCTCTGGAGTATAATACAGGATAAGTAATGTAATGTATGTACACAGTGACTGTACCAGCAGAATAGTGAGCGCAGCTCTGGAGTATAATACAGGATAAGTAATGTAATGTATGTACACATTGACTGCACCAGCAGAATAGTGAGTGCAGCTCTGGAGTATAATACAGGATAAGTAATGTAATGTATGTACACAGTGACTGTACCAGCAGAATAGTGAGCGCAGCTATGGAGTATAATACAGGATAAGTAATGTAATGTATGTACACAGTGACTGTACCAGCAGAATAGTGAGCGCAGCTCTGGAGTATAATACAGGATAAGTAATGTAATGTATGTACACATTGACTGCACCAGCAGAATAGTGAGTGCAGCTCTGGAGTATAATACAGGATAAGTAATGTAATGTATGTACACAGTGACCGCACCAGCAGAATATTGAGCGCAGCTCTGGAGTATAATACAGGATAAGTAATGTAATGTATGTACACAGTGACTGTACCAGCAGAATAGTGAGCGCAGCTCTGGAGTATAATACAGGCTATAACTCAGGATCAGTACAGGATAAGTACCTATACTCGAGTATAAACTGACCTGAATATAAGCCGAGGCCCCTAATTTTACCACAAAAATGTGGGAAAACCTATTGCCTCGAGTATAAGCCGAGGGGGGTTAATGCAGCAGCTATTGGAAAATTTCAAAAATTAAAATGGTCGTAGTTTTTGGGTACAGTAGTTGGGGTGTTTTGGTTGTCTGTCTGCCCCTTCCCTGAGCTTGAGGACTGGGTTTTTTGTTCCCCACTTGGAATTCAGTCTGGCTGGATATAGGGGATCTGCAGTGCTCCTATTAACCCTTTCCCGACGGAACAGGAGCACTGCAGATCCCCTATATTCAGTAGACCGGGCACTTTCAGAAACAGGGATACCTAATGTTATGTGTTTCACAATAATTTTCTACTTTTATATGTATTCTAGGGAAAGGAGGGATTTGGAACTTTAATTTTTTTATTATATTTTTTTAAAGCTTTTTTTTTTTTTTTCACTATTTTATGGTAGATTCTATACATTACTATTGCGGCTGGTCATAGACCCCTCGCCCCAAAAAATAAATAAATAATGGTTTTTCTTTTGCTTGACTCGAGTATAAGCCGAGGGGGGCTTTTTCAGCACAAAAACTGTGCTGAAAAACTAGGCTTATACTCGAGTCTATACGGTAATGTTTCAATAATTTTTATTAAGGAATTATTTACATTTTTTATAGTACAACAATCATAGATTAAGAAACAAGCAGTCATTAAGTTACATTAATTCTCAAATAAGTAGATATTAAGGGGAAAACATAAGACAAGACAAGAAACGGAATGGAACGTGAAAAATAGATATGTGCGGGGGGTGGCAGCTGTCGGCTCTTAACATTGTGTTACCAGCAGTTGGTTTTCTATATAAGTAGCTGATGACTATAGCGTATCTGTGGGTTGATATTAGGAGTATTTCTTTCCCAACAGATGTATTCCATAGGTTAAATGAGGGAATTAAGCAATGTATGAGTGTGAAGGTCAGTAAGGTCAGGAAGGATAGCAGAGCCGCTCCTGCTCATTGATATACATCTGTCCTACTATGGTCTGTTGGGATTGGTTAAGCAAACAGATTAGCTAGAATTTCATTGGTGGATTAATGTCACATGACCTGAAGAGAGTAACACAGAGATTCATTCATAAGGACATAAATACGTGATAGACACTTGAACCGATGAAATTCAGAGTATTCCATGCATTACCGGTCATAGAGTAAAACATGGGACGAATATGGAAATGAATGAAATTTAAAATAATCCCCAATTTATGATTCATTCTGCCTAAAAGAACTGAACTCTGGGCACCTAGAAAGTGGGAAGCTGTTGTGCTTGGATTATTTATATATTATGTAGAATTAAACAGAAAACCATATATTCTGTATGTTAAACAGTTAATAAACTGATGTCATCTACAGTATGTGATACAAAACATGAGACTATAGAGAAATGTCATAGTCAATATACAAGAAGATGCCTGCCACTGATCAGACAGAGATTCAACGCAGCTTCATCTTTATTATAACATATAAAAACGCCAACAAAACGCACCCAATGGGAATGGTGTCTTATATTTACGGACACAGGTAATAAAAATACAAACAAAAAATAACCAAGATTTATTAAGAATCTATTTTATATAGTAAAGGCATAAGTTTATCATTTAAAAGACAAATAGATCCTAGGTCTCGTAGGGCATGGTGTGGCAAGGGGTTAATAGAGTAAATTGTGAGAAGAAAACCAGTGCTATACGGTGCTATTAAGTGTTAATAATCCTCATCTAGGACGCAATGGGGTCAAGGTGCAGTGTAGTTTATTGCTGCGGTATGTCCATATAGGAGAACTGATAAGCCGCCATATAGCGTCACTCCGCCCATATAGAAAATATTCCTTTAGATAACTGATATGTAACATTTTAGGACATGGACCCTGTATACAAGTGACCTGATGACCACCAATAAGGTAGCCAAGCATCTCCTGAAATACTCTGTGCTCTTATCAATGACGTCACACCTTCAAAGATCATGATGCCATTGTTACTGATGAGCGGCCGCTCCATTCATTTCTATGGAGCTCCTGGGCATAGCTGAGCGCTGGACTCGCCGATCTCCAATAGTCCCATAAAACTGAATACAGCTGCAGTACGTGGCAGGGTACGAGGGAATCCTGTTCTTGTGATCATTGGGGGGGGGGGGTCCCAAAAGTGAAGAGGGGATCACTTTGTCACATCAGTTTTTATGATATTGTGCAAAATAGAGGTACATGATAAAATTCTTTTACCTAAAGTCACCTCTAGGGGGAGCTCAGGAGCTTCCTGCATGGCATTATACAGATGAGCTCCCCCTAGTGGTGGCTGTAGGCAGAATGTATCTTTATCTCTATGCCGGGTTTTTGGAGTTGTGTATTGGTAAATGGAGTTTACCCAGCACAGAATGTAGGACATGAGCTGTAGATTTACTCCAGTCCTCACATAATCTCATCTCGCTGCCCCCGGTATTCTGATCAGCGGCCATCACTATCTACAGCCCTTATGTAGACTGTACTCTGTCTCCCTCCTGTGGCACTTTAGGAGAATGCAGGCATTGGCTTTGGTGTTTCTTTTCTTCCTTTCTGATATGACTATAAATTTGTTCCTCATCAGTTGTTGTAAAACTACAATTGTGCATGCTGGGAGTTGTAGTCTCACAGCAGGATGGAGACGATTATTATACAGGATACAAACAATAGATTTTTCATGATGAAGTTCATTAATAAAGTTCAGGAATTCACAATGTGACATAATATGGTTTATACATTGGGAGATGATACACATGGTATATACATGGATTCTGGAAGCAATAAGATATGTAAAATAATCATCTTCTTTCCTTATTCTTATATGAAGTCACTTGGCCGAGAGTTAGAGAAGAAAATGAGTTTTTTTCCACTTTGAAATAAAAACAAGATCTGTTATATGCAGTTTTATCCTCAGGAGGGCGCTGCTCCAGTCTACGTCACTGACATCATCACTATACACCAGATGACATCATACACACTCATGTATCACTACATTCTTACACTGGTATGGGATTAGGAAGATCTGCTACAGTGCCCCCCTCCAGGGTGAATAGGTCGATAATTCTGTGTTGTTTTTTTGAGTCTCAGCTCCATGTTTTCTAATACAGGGCTGCAAATCGTCTAAGTAGACATAAGGTTACCAGATAACATTGCTCTACAGTCACCACTAGGGGGAGCTCAGGAGCTTACTGTATACTGTGTTATTATTGAACTCAATGAGTATACAGCATACTCCGCAGCTCGCCCTAGTGGTGGCCACAGACAGAATTTTATCATTTATCACAATGTTCTCATGCAGCAGAGTATTATGTCCGGTCGCCACCTCTAGCCCAGTGTTTACCATCGGTTTCCAGCTTAGGGCCCCCCTACCAAATAATTGTTTCCAAAGAAAAAAAATAACATTTTTGATGCAGATTTTAGCACAGATTATGGATTTACAGGTGACATCTATCAAATTTTTTTATTTTATTAGTAAAAATAGAAAACTTCACCAAAATCACACTGCACTGTGTGAAAGTGACCTTATATCTGCAGCCCCCTGTACAGCCCACCCAGGACACAGCAAATGTCACCTTCTACCGTCCCCCGATACAGCAAATTAACCTAGGTGGAGACCAATAATAAGATCTGTGACCTCTCCATCTAATGGGGAGTTCACACGGAGTTACGTGCCGCGAGATTTGGCATGTAGACGCCGCGGGACTCTTTGCGTGCCGTACACGCTCCCATTCATTTCAATGGGAGCGGGGAGCGTATGCGCTGCGCTAGTTTGCGGTCGTGCATTTATTCACGGCCGCAAACTAGCGCGGCGCATATGCTCCCTGCTCCCATTGAAATGAATGGGAGCGTGTACGGCACGCAAAGAGTCCCGCGGCGTCTACGTGCCAAATCTCGCGGCACGTAACTCCGTGTGAACTCCCCCTAATGCTAGGTTCACACTAGCGTTCTCCTGTCCGTTCTGTGGTTTCCGTCTTCTGCATGCCAGAAGACGGAAACCACAGACCGGGTCCGGCCGTGAGCGGCGGTGAGCGTTTTAGGCTCTCCGCCGCGAAACCGGATTTTTTTTATCCGGACAGAGAGTACTGCATGTCCGACTCTGTATCCGGATTATAAAACCCGGTTTCGCGGCGGAGAGCCTAAAACGCTCACCACCGCTCACAGCCGGACAGCTTTCTCACCCATTCAAATGAATGAGTGAGAGAGACTCCTGCAGGTTTCCGTATCCTTCCTCTGTTTTAGGCAGGAAACGGAAACCTCAAGTACGGAGTTCACAACGCTGATGTGAACGAGCCGTAAGACGTCCTGAATCCTCGGAGAGAAACCACAAAAACCTCCCGGAATATTTTATCTACTAATACAAGAAATTTCCTACAATAAAACCTTCATTACTAGAGGACAATTGTTACAGAAATGACCATTTATTAGTCACCAATCACCATTTTCATTATTATCTTCATCATTTCATGAATCCATTAAGTGTGAATGTGGTCATATCTGTAAGTACGAGGAGGTGAATTACACTCTGTGTCTATGATGGACCCTCACAGCCCCCGCCCCAATATCTTTATAGAACCTCCCCATAGACATAACACAGCATGAAGGGGCTCGGTGAAGGTGGCAGTGAAGGTGTGTAAGTGTCTGATGGGGTCACACAGCTCATAGAAGGACAACTGCCCGGCCTCATAATCCAGACAGATCCTCAATCTATTACTGGAGATCTCATGAGGTAACCGGACCTCTTTACTGTCATGTCTCACTGAATACTGATTATTACACCACTGCCCTCCATATAAACCCCAGGACTTGTCATTTCCTCCAATGACTGACTGCTGCCCCCTCCTGTCTATACTGGGATAACACATCCCCACCTTCCACTCCCATAATCCCCTGATCTCCAAATCCCAGTAATGTCGCCCTGAGGTAAATCTCCTGATACTTATCACCTGAGATCAATCCTGGAATCTCTCGGCTGTTTCTGGATGATCCTGTGGTATTCCTGTCCATGTTGCAGTTTTCAGGTTGTCTGATATTTGGATATTATAAGCAGCCGTGTTTACATCCAGTAATATGTCTGCAGGACCCTGCCCATAGATAGATTGGGCGCTGGGGGGTTGTGGCCTCATTTCTTCTGGTTTTGGGGGTGAGATGGTCTGTAGATATGTCATTATATCAGAGAGACCTGCATGTAACATCCCTGTAATTCCATCCACATCTACATCATGTGTCTTATCATGTCCCCCTGTGTCCTCATCACCTCCCCCCTCCTCAGGATCACACAAGTCACCTGTGTCTGGATCCTGTAAGACAGTCAGTGGATCAGTCATGTTACACAGCTCCTCAATGTGCCGCATCTTCATGGACAGCTCGGCCTTCTTTATTTCCAGCTTCTGGATCACATCAGATAGTGACAGTGACCGCTGCTCCTCCTGCCTGGAGATCTCACTCAGGACCTTCTTCTCCAGGTTGTCCAGTCGTCTCCTGATGGCTATAAACAGGGCAGTGACTCTCTCGGTTTCACCAGATGCTTTCCCTTGAGCTTTTCTCCTCCGCTCCTCCAGACTCCGGACTCTTTTCTCAGTCTTCTTCCTCTTTGTGGTGAGTTTCTGGAGAACATTTTTCAGTTTCTTCTTCTTCTTCTCAGAGGCCTCATCCAGTATCTCCACCTGGTGTCCCCGATGTTCTCCGGCCAAACTACAGGACACACAGATACAAGCAGCGTCCTCAGTACAGTAATATTCCAGGACCTTCTTATGGACAGAACATTTCCTCTTCTCCAGGTTGGTGCTGGGATCAGTTAGGACGTGTTCTGGTGACTTGCTGTGGACTCTCAGATGGTTATCACACAGAGAAGCTTCACACATCAGACAGGACTTCACAGCAGGTACAGGAGAGTGAATACAGTAAGTGCAGCAGATCCCGGTGATCTTCTCCTGATGGGGCTCAGTAGACAGGACACGTTCTACTACATTACGTAGAGTTATGTTCCTCTGCAGTACAGGCCGGTTCCTAAACCTTGCTCTACATTCAAGACAGGAATAAACTCCAGACTCGTCCTGTGTATTCAAGACCTGATCAATACAGACCCGGCAGAAGTTGTGTCCACATCTCAGGGTTACAGGATCGGTATAAATGGTCAGACAGTTGGAGCAGAGCAGCTCGTCTCTAACATCAGCAGACGCCATGGCTTCCGGATTTACAAGAAATGAAACTAAGGTGTATCTTACAGGGCGTTTTCCAGCACATATGACATTACACAACCTGCCCTGGGACTATTAAACCAACAAGTGACAGAGACATGACCTCTGATCCCATCTAGCAGATTATAGAGTAAGGCCGGGTTCACATCTGCGTTCGGTATTCCGTTTGGAGAGTCCGCATGGGAACCCCCCAAACGGAATACTGAACACATCGACAAGCGGTGAGCACTGAAACACATGGACTCCATAGACCAGGGGTCTCAAACTCAATTTACCCGGGGGCTGCTGGAGGTAGAGTCTGGGTGAGGCTGGGCCGCATCAGGTTTTCCCAATTTTTTTTTTTCTAAAAGTCGCCATATTCTGACAGCCGTAACTTTTTTTATACATCCGTGTACGGGGATGCATAGGGCGTCTTTTTTTGCGGGGCCGGGCGTACTTTTTAGTTCTACCATTTTCGGGAAATGTTATTGCTTTGATCACTTTTTATTAAAATTTTATCAGAATCAAAACAGTGAAAAAACGTCGGTTTGGCACTTTTGACTATTTTTCTCGCTACGGCATTTACCGTACAGGAAAAATATTTTATAGATTTTGTAGAGTGGGCGATTTCGGACATGGGGATACCTAACATGTATGTGTTTCACAGTATTTAACTACTTTTATATGTGTTTTAGGGAAAGGGGGTGATTTGAAATTTTAATACTTTTTATATTTTTTAATATTTTTTTTTAATTTTTTTTTTGCATATATTAGACCCCCTAGGGGTCTGATTACTAATGCAATGCATTACAATGCTAATGCATTGCAATGCATTGCAAAAAAATCATCATTTCTTTTGCAGGCTGAATTAATGCCAGAATTAATGCCCAGCCAAAATTAATGCTCAGCCAGAATTAATGCCCACGCACACAACTCAGATCTGCGTCTGGAGGACGCAAATCTGAGTTGAATACAGAAGTGACTAAAGCAAGGAGCTGTCACAGTTCAGCTCCTTGCTTTGCCACTGCATTCCGGCTAGTCGCTGTGTAGACGTGATGTAATGACGTCACATCGTGCATGCAACTGTGTGAGAGCGAGAGAGAGGCGCGGAGAGAGCGGTGGGGGAGCGAGGAGAAGGTAAGTTTAATGTGTACACTGAGGTTTATGTTTATACTTGGCCACCATTAGAGTGTCAGCTCCTGTGATCAGGGCCATATCTCTCTCAGCCTCCCGCTCTCCTCATTGTGCAATATTGTAATATATAAATGTGTGTATTTATCTGTATTTTCTCCATATAGAGATGACTAGATGAGCGTCACTACTCTTGTACAATGGTGTAATTCTCCATGGACGTCTATTCACTGGTGTGAGATAGTTTTAGATTGCACCAAATTTATCAAAATGTCTCACCTAGGAGGCTGAATATAGAGTAAAGCTATAGTCATATGACAGACATCACAGACAGGGACTAGTCACATGACTGTTGTATTGGATCATCAAAACATAGGTAATGTCCTATTTTTGTCTATTTTCATGGATCCCTCCAAACACTGTAATCTATGGGGGATCCATAAAAAGACAAGTATAAGAGAAGTATAAACTATGAACTATGTCATCTGTCTGCACAACAACGACTCCAAGAGGCCTCATATCCTTCTGCATCTGCAGCATCTGAGTGGCCAAAAGTCATGTTACGGTACCGGTTGCGCCGTTAATAGCGGGTCACCCCTCTACGAGCCCTGATAACTGCTGCAAGACGATGAGGCCTGGACTGCACAAAGTGTTGGAAGACTTCTGGAGGGATACCGATCCACGCAGTCTGCACTGCAGCCCACAATTGGTCCTGTGTAGTTGGCGCCGGGTCCATGGAGAGGACACTGGTATCCACAGCATTCTATAAATTCTCTATGGGGTTGAGGTCGGGCGAGCGGGCAGGACAATCGAGGGTCATGAGGTCACTGATGTGTTCATTAACCAGTCCCGTGCCACCAACGAGCGATGACATGTTGCATTGTCCTGTTGATACACAGCATTCCCATTTGGGAATTCCAACACCAGAGAGAAGTGCAGATGGTCTGCCATAAGTTGCACGTATCAAGCACTGGTCATTGATCCCTGCACCCGAATAATGGGGCCCAATTGCGACCAGACCATGACGGAGCCACCTCTCATCTGGACACCTCCCTGTTGATGCAGGATCCATGACTTCATGGGGCATACACAACACTCTCACACACCCATCGGCTCTGTACAATTGGAACTGCGATTCATCAGACCATGCCACACACAGCCACTGTTCCATGGTCCAATGACTATGGTTGCGGGCCCGTGCCAGTCTTCGAGCTCTGTATTGCGGCGTCAACAAAGGGACATGGGTTGGGCATCGACTGTTGAAGCCTATGCGATGCAGTTCTTGTCATACAGTCCTGGTGGAAATGGGGTCCTGGCGCCCCACATTGAAATGAGTTGCGATTTGACCGTACAGTAGACCATCAAGAGCCCCGTATGACTCTGCGGAAGTGACGTGACGTCTGTTCATCGAACACTCGTGGTCAACCAGTGTGCCAGTTTACGCGGTTGTGAACGTTGTCTTTGCAATATTGCAGGTCCACCTGAGACACTGTTGACCTGGGAGACCCAAATTCCCGGGTAATCTCCAAAATGCTGTGTCACATACATCTTGCACCGATTATCTTCCCACGTTCAAAGTCACTTAACTCACAACGTGCTGCCATGTTCACGAGACACCTGTCTGCATCAGACTGCTCAAATATCCTGGCTACACTAGCGCCGTAGGCCGTCTCACGTCACACTGAGCGTCATATCCAACACAACCGGCACTGGGACACGACTTTCTGTGACTTTTGGCCACTGAGTTGAGTAGTTGAAAATCTTTCACAAACTCTCACATTTATAATATTAGTAGGATAAGTGAACAGGCAACTGGTCCCAACAAAATCAGCACATTCAACTTCTCTAATCCTCTGTGCTGCTGTTACATCCCACTTTACACTATTCTTATATTATATTAGGTCACTGCCCCTTGCACTTGAAGCTTTTATATCACCATATAATACTTTTGTCTCTCACCATCAGTGCCCTCTCCACTTCACAAGATACACCTACCCAACACACATATAGGAACTTGCGTGCTATCGACACCCAGCACCTCTCAGATACTCTGCAGTCCTCTCTGCCCCCCATCTCTTCGATCTCCTGTCCCTATCTGGCCACCAATCACTATAATGAAACCCTTAAAAATGCATTGGATGAGGTGGCTCCCCCCTCCACTCATAAAGTCCCACATAAGAGGCAGCAACCCTGGCACACGCCACAGACACGATTTCTTCAGCGGTGCTCTAGGTGTGCTGAACATCTATGGAGAAAATCACGTTCACCTGCAGATTTCCTCCACTTCAAATTTATGCTTAAAACATATAGTTCTGCCCTTCACCTCGCCAAACAAGACTACTTCACCGCCCTCATCTCTTCTCTCTCCAGCAAACCTAAAACTTTTCACTCCTTACTCACACCCAAGGTGCAGACGCCATTCACAGACCTTAGTGCTGATGACCTGGCCACTTATTTCCATGATAAAATTGATAAGATCCGTCAGGAAATAACTGCCCAAGCCGCAGGTGGCATTGATCCCATCACATACCATAGCAATGATCCCCTCACCAACCGCACTTCAGACTGTCTATTCTCATCTTTTGAACCTGTTACAGAAGAGGAAGTCTCTCAGCTACTTTCTTCATCTCTCCCTACAACCTGCAGTAGTGACCCCTTCCCCTCACACCTTCTCCAGTCTCTGTCGCCTGCTGTCACGACTTACCTTACTAAAATATTTAACCTCTCTCTCTCTCTTCTGGAATCTTCCCATCCTCCTTCAAGCATGCTGTTATATCTCCGCTATTGAAAAAACCCTCCCTGGATCCGTCCTGTGCTGCTAACTATCAACCAGTCTCTAACCTCCCCTTCATCTCAAAACTTTTGGAACGCCTGGTCTATTCTCGTTTAATCCACTATTTCTCTGCTAACTTTCTTCTTGACCCCTTACAATCTGGTTTCCGCACTCTGCACTCTACTGAAACGGCTCTCACAAAAGTCTCGAATGATCTAATAGCTAAATCCAATGGTGACTTCTCTCTTCTTATTCTTCTGGACCTCTCTGCAATTTTGACACTGTTGACCATCAACTTCTCCTCACTATGCTCCGCTCAGTCGGCCTCAATGACACTGCGCTCTCCTGGTTCTCCTCTTATCTCTCAGACCGCACTTTCAGTGTATCATTTGCGGGCTCTGTTTCCTCCCCTCTTTCCCTTGCTGTTGGGGTTCCTCAGGGCTCGGTCCTAGTCCCCCTGCTCTTTTCTCTCTACACAGCCCCCATTAGACAACCCATCGCCAGATTTGGCTTCAGGTACCATCTTTATGCTGATGACACCCAATTATACACATCTTCCTGGGACATCACCCCTGCACTCATACAGAACACCAGTGACTGTCTCTCTGCTGTCTCTAATATAACGTCCTCGCTCTATCTGAAACTAAATCTAAGACTGAACTGCTACTGTTTCCACCATCTAATAGATCTGTCCCTGATATATCCATTGCAGTCTCAGGCCTTACTTTAACTCCTAGGCAGCAGGCCCGCTGCCTCGGGGTCATGTTTGACGCAGACCTTTCCTTCACCCCTCATATTGAATCACTCGCACGTTCATGTCACCTCCACCTCAAAAACATCGGACCCTTAGGCTGGAAAAGACTGAAAACAACAGGCTGGTATTATAAGGCTGAGAAGGGCCAAAAACCATGCCATTTCCACCCTTGTAGTGTCAGGATACTGCTTGTTATATCTGTCTGGCTCAGAAATATTGGGGGGAACCTATGTTGCTTCATAATTAGAAAAAAAATTACATAGGGTCCCCCCAATTTTTTATTACCAGGCAGATATAACAAGCAGCAGCAGCCTGACATTACAAGGGTGGTAAGGGCCATGGTTTTTGGCCCTTCCCAGCCTTATAATACCAGCCTGCGACCACCCCAATCCCCAGCATAATGAAGTCCGCCAGGTGTCAGCCATTTTCAAAGTGAAAGGCAGATAAGTCCTCAGTGGTTTCTGCAACTTGGATATTGTTATGCTGGAGCTCTAGAAAAGGGCACCAGCATAACAATAGAGTGGGGCATTATCTATGGGGTGAGTGGACTACATCTGCAGCTGCTGGGAGTTGTATTAATTGAAAGATTTGGGGGCAAAATAGGGGACAACAAAGCAGTTTTTTTGTGTTTGTATTGTAAAATTGGTACTTACCTTCTCACTGTCTGCAGGTCTGGCCTCCGCTGCTAGAATCCAGCCGCCGCGCTCAGCGTCAGGGCATCAATGACGCATGAGGAAAAGAGCTGCAACTGGATTGGCCAATCCGTTGCTAGGCTACAGGGGGCGGGCCCAAATAGCAGGGACATTCTCCCGCCGCTGTGCTACGCCGGCAGCCGGCCATTTTTATGTAGCGCTACGTAGCCAAGCCACCTAAACCTCCTCTGACCTGGGCAGCAGGGGCCCGATTGAAATGTCAGGGCCCCGATCAGTCCCCAGCCCTAACCACATCCCGATCCAGCCCTTGGACTGCTGTGGGCGCCAGGGGGCTGGCACATGGTGGCGGGCCAAAACCGGGCCCCCCCCAATTTTTCAATTTAGCCGGGCCCCTGATGCCAGTAGCAGTAATACTGGCCTATCGGCGGCCCTGAGTATAATACAGGATAAGTAATATAATGTATGTACACAATGACTGCACCAGCAGAATAGTGAGCGCAGCTCTGGAGTATAATACAGGATAAGTAATGTAATGTATGTACACAGTGACTGCACCGGCAGAATAGTGAGCGCAGCTCTGGAGTATAATACAGGATAAGTAATGTAATGTATGTACACAGTGACTGCACCGGCAGAATAGTGAGCGCAGCTCTGGAGTATAATACAGGATAAGTAATGTAATGTATGTACACAGTGACTGCACCGGCAGAATAGTGAGCGCAGCTCTGGAGTATAATACAGGATAAGTAATGTAATGTATGTACACAGTGACTGCACCGGCAGAATAGTGAGCGCAGCTCTGGAGTATAATACAGGATAAGTAATGTAATGTATGTAGACAGTGACTGTACAGCAGAATAGTGAGCGCAGCTCTGGAGTATAATACAGGATAAGTAATGTAATGTATGTAGACAGTGACTGCACCGGCAGAATAGTGAGCGCAGCTCTGGAATATAATACAGGATAAGTAATGTATGTAGACAGTGACTGTACCAGCAGAATAGTGAGCGCAGCTCTGGAGTATAATACAGGATAAGTAATGTAATGTATGTAGACAGTGACTGTACCAGCAGAATAGTGAGCGCAGCTCTGGAGTATAATACAGGATAAGTAATGTAATGTATGTACACAGTGACTGCACCGGCAGAATAGTGAGCGCAGCTCTGGAATATAATACAGGATAAGTAATGTAATGTATGTACACAGTGACTGTACCAGCAGAATAGTGAGCGCAGCTCTGGAATATAATACAGGATAAGTAATGTAATGTATGTACACAGTGACTGCACCAGCAGAATAGTGAGCGCAGCTCTGGAGTATAATACAGGATAAGTAATGTAATGTATGTACACAGTGACTGCACCAGCAGAATAGTGAGCGCAGCTCTGGAGTATAATACAGGATAAGTAATGTAATGTATGTACACAGTGACTGCACCGTCTATGCAGATTATTCTGAGGCTGCTATCACATTGTATATAAGGTATGTTCTTATATATATTTTAAATTTATTGGGTTTAATGGTGGACATAACCTTTAAACCAAATTTCATATCCTATTAATCCTATTAATATTATAAAGGTGAAAGTTTGTGAATTTGGATGTTTGTGGGTTTGTGTGTTTGGATGTTTGTTCCTCAATCACATTCAAATGGCTGAATGGATTTTGTTGAAATTTCACACACACACACACACACACACATATTGCCCAGGAAAAGGTATTAGGCTACTTTAAATGTGGGTCACTCACCCCAAATCGCCACCGTCACCCTCCAAAGAACCCTCCGGCTTGGCTGTAGCAGCTGGCATTCCGCCAGCGCTGGTCTGTCCACGCACCTCCTATTGGTGCATGGCTGGGTGAGCTATGGAGCCAGGGCTGCGGCACCATACGCTGGGGGATGCATGTGGGCGTGCTGATTGAGCAGGGACACAGTGAGGAAGATGGCAGCAGCCCACAAGATCCCGGTGCCGCTATTCCACACCGCCGACACACTCACTTTGCGGACGGCTAAAGAGGAGGCTGTTGCACCCGACACACCACATAACAGGTCAGTGCAGCGGGTTGGGGGGGGGGGGTGTCCCCGGGTCGGTGTCCCAGCTTGTGTCCCCAGGGATCAACCACATTCCCCCTGAACACATCATCCGTCGGGCATAATACTGTGTGCAGGGGCCACTATGGGGCATAATACTGTGTGCAGGGGCCAATATGGGGCATAATACTGTGTGCAGGGGCCACTATGGGGCATAATAAAGCATGAAGGAATGTGGCGAGGGGTCGGTTGATCAAGGTCTTTGGTGTCGGTCAGGAAGGGGGGGGGGGGTCATGTCAAAAGTCTGCCAGGGGGCCCCGCCATTTCTAGTTACGCCACTGTATATATATTAAGACAACACTAATAAACTACAGTGCAAACTGTGCAGAGAATAAAAAGCGCTGCCTATGTGAATAGATATATACAAGTATTCAGCTCAAATAATATCACCATATAGTGCCAAAATAATACTGTCCTATACTGTCACATAATTCCAACATATAGTGACAGCATGACTTTTGGATATGGGATGTCCCTCACTCCTTCCTAAATCCACCCAAACTACAGGAAATATTGACTTATCAACTTTAACTTATCCCCAGTATCATCAGTGTTATCAGAGCTGGAGACATATACAGGGATTATCAGTAAGGCCGCCATTACCATCACCACACTGTATATTTGATACCAGGCTGTGCCTCTCACCACAGAGTCTCCATTACATGTCACCTCCCAGCTCCACCATAGAGACCCTCAGTCCCCAGGAACAACCTGCATTATGTCTGTAATGTCTGTGGTAAATACATGAGGGGACTCTGTGACTGTATATATCCTGAGGTAATACTGCAGTATATATGATATATCAGCCCTGTCTGTGGTAAATACATGAGGGGACTATGTGACTGTATATATCCTGAGGTAATACTGCAGTATATATGATATATCAGCCATGTCTGTGGTAAATACATGAGGGGACTATGTGACTGTATATATCCTGAGGTAATACTGCAGTATATATGATATATCAGCCATGTCTGTGGTAAATACATGAGGGGACTATGTGACTGTATATATCCTGAGGTAATACTGCAGTATATATGATATATCAGCCATGTCTGTGGTAAATACATGAGGGGACTCTGTGACTGTATATATCCTGAGGTAATACTGCAGTATATATGATATATCAGGCATGTCTGTGGTAAATACATGAGGGGACTATGTGACTGTATATATCCTGAGGTAATACTGCAGTATATATGATATATCAGCCATGTCTGTGGTAAATACATGAGGGGACTATGTGACTGTATATATCCTGAGGTAATACTGCAGTATATATGATATATCAGGCATGTCTGTGGTAAATACATGAGGGGACTATGTGACTGTATATATCCTGAGGTAACACTGCAGTATATATATCAGCCATGTGTGAGGTAAATACATGAAAGGACTCTGTGACTGTATATATCCTGAGGTAATACTGCAGTATATATGATATATCAGCCATGTCTGTGGTAAATACATGAGGGGACTATGTGACTGTATATATCCTGAGGTAATACTGATGTATATATGATATATCAACCATTTGTGAGGTAAATACATGAGAGTACCCTGTGACTGTATATATCCTGAGGTAATACAGCAGTATATACAGTATAGTTGGTGATACTACTCTAGTAGTGCTGTGTAATGTGGTGACACCAGTGCTGTGTGAGGTGATAGACCCCAGTCTTATACTCCCTCATACAGCAGACATGTTCCCTCCAGGTCTTGTGATGAGAAAGAGGATGAAGATGGAGGAGACAGGAAGTGACATCTATTTCTAACTCCTCCCCCTACAGTAATACACTAGGCACCATATACTCCTAAAGCGGAATATACACAGATATATACTCCTAAAACTGAACCAGTCTGTATAAATATACACAACTACTGCACAAAGAGGAAACTGCTGATGTCTCCGGGGGTGTCTTAGTACTATCACATATAGACCAAATAACACCACCATGTAATAATACTGTAATATAATGTCACACAGTACTACTATACAGTGCCAGCATAAATCTACTATAGGCCTGGTTCACGTATACGGCCCGCAAAAGCTCCCGCGGCGTCTACGTACCAAATCACAAGCCAAAATACTCCGTGTGAACCCGGCCATATAGTGTCAAATGAATACTGTCACATGTAGCCCACTTATTAGCAGCTTACAGGGCCATGTTACTACTGCCATATATAATATTTGTGTTTTTCCTTTTCTTCTGTTTCCCCTGATGTTAGCGTTATTCTGCGAGTCTTTACGATGACGGTGGTACCAGGGACATTTATATATATACATACAGTATATATATATTGTATGGTGAATTATTGACCATGGCATCTAAAGTATTATAAGAAGATTTCTCTGATCTCAGCCGGTGCTGATCGCACTTGTGCACTTATCGTAGCGACATATAGGTATGGCATGGTGTGGCAAGGGGTTAATAAAGTAAATTATGAAAATCAGTGCACTGTGGTGCTATTAAGGGTTATTTACCCTCAGCTAGGATATAATGGGGTCAAGGTGCAGTGTAGTTTATTGCTGCGGTATGTCCATACAGGAGAACTGATAAGCCGCCATATAGCGTCACTCCGCCCATATAGAAAATATTCCTTTAGATAACTGATATGTAAGATTTTAGGACATGGACCCTGTACACGAGTGACCTGATGACCACCAATAAGGTAGCCAATCCTCTCCTGAAATACTCTGTGCTCTTATCAATGACGTCACACCTTCAAACATCATGATGACATTGTTATACAGCCTTGTCCTCGCCATCATCACTGAGAGAAGTCACTGCCCCCAACAAAATCAGCACACTTATCTGCTGTAATCCTCTGTGCTGCTGCTAGACTCAGCTCTTAGAGTAATTCTGTCCCCTCCCACTTGTCTACTTTCATCTCCTCCCATTACCCTATTGCCCTGTGCACTTGCAGTCTTTATATCATCATATCGATGAGTGGCCGCTCCATTCATTTCTATGGGGCTCCTGGATATAGCTGAGCGCTGGACTCACCGACCTCCAACAGTCCCATAAAAGTGACTACAGCTGCAGTACATGGCAGGGTACGAGGGAATCCTGCTCTTGTGATCAGTGGGGGGTCCCAAAAGTGAAGAGGGGATCACTTTGTCACATCAGTTTTTATGACCCCGTGTTAGCGTGATATTGTGCAAAATAGAGGTATATGATAAAATTCTTTTACCTACAGTCACCTCTAGGGGGAGCTCAGGAGCTTCTTGCATGGAGTTATACAGATGAGCTCCCCCTAGTGGTGGCTGTAGGCAGAATGTATCTATATCTCTATGCCGGGGATGTGGAGCTGTGTATTGGTAAATGGAGTTTACCCAGCACAGAATGTAGGACATGAGCTGTAGATTTACTCCAGTCCTCACATAATCTCATCTCGCTGCCCCCGGTATTCTGATCAGCGGCCATCACTATCTACAGCCCTTATGTAGACTGTACTCTGTCTCCCTCCTGTGGCACTTTAGGAGAATGCAGGCATTGGCTTTGGTGTTTCTTTTCTTCCTTTCTGATATGACTATAAATTTGTTCCTCGTTGGTTGTTGTAGAACTACAATTGTGCATGCTGGGAGTTGTAGTTTCACAGCAGGATGGAGACGATTATTATACAGGATACAAACAATAGATTTTCATGATGAAGTTTATTAATAAAGTTCAGGAGTTCACAATGTGACATAATATGGTTTATACATTGGGAGATGATACACATCGTATATACATGGATTCTGTAAGCAATAAGATATGTAAAATAATCATCTTCTTTCCTTATTCTTATATGAAGTCACTTGGCCGAGAGTTAGAGAAGAAAATGAGATTTTTGTTACTTAGTATAAAAGCCTGTATAAGGCCTGTTATATGCAGTTTTATCCTCAGGAGGGCGCTGCTCCAGTCTATGTCACTGACATCATCACTATACACCAGATGACATCATACACACTCATGTATCACTACATTCTTACACTGGTATGGGATTAGGAAGATTTGCTACAGCGCCCCCCTCCATGGTGAATAGGTCGATAATTCTGTAGTTTTTTGTTTTTTTTTAGTAAATGCTCCATGTTTAATAATAATACAGGGCTGCAAATCTCCTAAGTAGACATAAGGTTACCAGATAACATTGCTCTGCAGTCACCAGTAGGGGGCGCACAGGAGCTTACTGTATATTGTGTTATTATTGAACTCAATGAGTATACAGCATACTCCGCAGCTCCCCCTAGTGGTGGCCACAGACAGAATTGTATAATTTATCACAATGGCCTCAGGCAGCAGAGTATTATGTCCGGTCGCCGCCTCTAGCCCAGTGTTTCCCAACGTTTTCAGGTTTAGGGACCCCCTACTAAATAATTTTTTCCAAAGTAAAAAAATAACAGTTTTGATGCAGATTTTAGCACAGATTATGGAGGTGACATCTATCAAATAAATGTGTTTTACTTGTAAAATTAGAAAACTTCACCAAAATCACACGGCACTGTGTGAAAGTGACCTTATATCTGCAGCCCCCTGTACAGCCCACCCAGGACACAGCAAATGTCACCTTCTACCATCCCCCGATACAGCAAATTGACTTTGTGACACCTCAATGGAAACCAATAATAAGATCTGTGACCTCTCTATCTAAGGGTGAGTTCACACGGAGTAAAATGGAGTGTATTTTGGAGTGTAATTTTACACGTGGCGTTTCAGTAGCGTTTACGGAGCGTATTTAGGAGCGTTTACATGTGTAAAAAACCCACTTCCGTAAACACTACTGAAACACCACGTGTAAAAAAACGCTCCAAAATACACTCCATTTTACTTCGTATGAACTCACCCTCAGACGTCCTGAATCCTGGGAGAGAAACCACAAAAACCTCCTGGAATATTTTATCTAATAATACAAGAAATTTCCTACAATAAAACCTTCATTACTAGAGGACAATTGTTACAGAAATGACCATTTATTAGTCACAAATCACCATTTTCATTATTATCTTCATCATTTCATGAATCCATTAAGTGTGAATGTGGTCATATCTGTAAGTACGAGGAGGTGAATTACACTCTGTGTCTATGATGGACCCTCACAGCCCCCGCCCCAATATCTTTATAGAACCTCCAAATACATATAATGCAGCATGAAGGGACTCAGTGAAGGTGTCAGTGAAGGTGTGTAAGTGTCTGATGGGGTCACACAGCTCATAGAAGGACAACTGCCCGGCCTCATAATCCAGACAGATCCTCAATCTATTACTGGAGATCTGCTGAGGTAACTGGATCACTTTACTGTTATGTATCACTGAATACTGATTATTACACCACTGCCCTCCACATAAACCCCAGGACTTGTTATTACTTCCAATGACTGACTGCTGCCCCCTCCTGTCTATACTGGGATAACACATCCCCACTCTCCACACCCATAATTCCCTGATCTCCACATCCCAGTAATGTCGCCCTGAGGTAAATCTCCTGATACTTATCACCTGAGGACACTGGAATCTCTCGGCTGTTTCTGGACGATTCTGTCTTTTATCGCTCCAGGTTACAGTTTTCAGGTCGTCTGATATTTGGATATTATTACCAGCCGTGTTTACATCCAGTAATATGTCTGCAGGACCCTGCCCATAGATCCCTCCCTCTCCTGCAGCCGTTACCTTCCCCCCAACACCCCCAGTCCTGACTATTACACCATCACCCCCATATTCTGTACCTGACACAGGTAAATCTTGGGTGTGACTGGGCAGAGATCGGGCGCTGGGGGGTTGTGGCCTCATTTCTTCTGGTTTTGCGGGTGAGATGGTCTGTAGATGTGTCATTATATCAGAGAGACCTGCATGTAACATCCCTGTAATTCCATCCACATCTACATCATGTGTCTTATCATGTCCCCCTGTGTCCTCATCACCTCCCCCCTCCTCAGGATCACACAAGTCACCTGTGTCTGGATCCTGTAAAACAGTCAGTGGATCAGTCATGTTACACAGCTCCTCAATGTGCCGCATCTTCATGGACAGCTCGGCCTTCTTTATTTCCAGCTTCTGGATCACATCAGACAGTGAGAGTGACCGCTGCTCCTCCTGCCTGGAGATCTCACTCAGGACCTTCTTCTCCAGGTCGTCCAGTCGTCTCCTGATGTCTATAAACAGGGCAGTGACTCTCTCGGCTTCTCCAGATGCTTTCTCTTGAGCTTTTCTCCAGCTCTCCTCCAGACTCTGGTCTTCTTCCTCTTTGTGATCAGTTTCTGGAGAACATTTCTCAGTTTCTCCTTTTTCTTCTCAGAGGCCTCATCCAGTATCTCCACCCGATGTCCTCGATGTTCTCCGGCCAAACTACAGGACACACAGATACAAGCAGCGTCCTCAGTACAGTAATATTCCAGGACCTTCTTATGGACAGAACATTTCTTCTTCTCCAGGTTGGTGCTGGGATCAGTTAGGACGTGTTCTGGTGACTTGCTGTGGACTCTCAGATGTTTATCACACAGAGAAGCTTCACACATCAGACAGGACTTCACAGCAGGTACAGGAGAGTGAATACAGTAAGTGCAGCAGATCCCGGTGATCTCCTCCTGATGGGACTCAGTAGACAGGACACGTTCTACTACATTACGTAGAGTTATGTTCCTCTGCAGTACAGGCCGCTCCCGAAACTCTTCTCTACATTCAGGACAGGAATAAACTCCAGACTCGTCCTGTGTATTCAGGACCTGATCAATACAGACCCGGCAGAAGTTGTGTCCACATCTCAGGATTACAGGATCAGTATAAATGGTCAGGCAGATGGAGCAGAGCAGCTCGTCTCTCACATTAGCAGACGCCATGGCTTCCGGATTTACAAGAAACGAAACTGAAAGTATCTTACAGGGCGTGTTCCAGCACATATGACATTACACAACCTGCAGTGAGAGCTGACTATTAAGGCCTGGTTCACATCTGCATTCCCTGAACGGAATTCTGAACGCATTGACAAGCAGTGAGCAGTGAAAGCACACGGACTCCACAGACTATAATGGGGTCCATGTGTTTTCCACGCGGTGTCCACACGAGTCATGCGGAGAGGAAAGTAGTTCATGAAGGACTTTTCTCTCCACATGACTCGTGTGGACACCACGTGGAAAACACACAGACCATATTGTAGCCTATGGGGTCTGTGCTTTCACTGCTTGTCAATGCGTTCAGTATTCCGTTCAGGGGGTCTCCATGTGGATTCCCTGAATGTAATGCTGAACACAGATGTGAACTGCGCCTTACTCTATAATCTGCTAGATGGGATCAGAGGTCATGTCTCTGTCACTTAAGAAGTTGGATTCTCTATGTATATACTGGGCCACCATTAGAGTGTCAGCTCCTGTGATCAGGGCCATCTCTCTCTCAGCCTCCTGCTCTCCTCATTGTGCAATATTGTAATATATCAATGTGTCTATTTATCTGTATTTTATCCATATAAAGACGACTAGATGAGCGTCACTACTCTTGTACAATGGTGTAATTCTCCATGGACGTCTATTCACTGGTGTGAGATTTAGATTGCACCAAATTTATCAAAATCTATGTACAGAGTGACTGCACCAGCAGAATAGTGAGCGCAGCTCTGGAGTATAATACAGGATAAGTAATGTAATATATGTACACAGTGACTGTACCAGCAGAATAGTGAGTGCAGCTCTGGAGTATAATACAGGATAAGTAATGTAATGTATGTACACAGTGACTGTATCAGCAGAATAGTGAGCGCAGCTCTGGAGTATAATACAGGATAAGTAATGTAATGGATGTACACAGTGACTGTACCAGCAGAATAGTGAGCGCAGCTCTGGAGTATAATACAGGATAAGTAATGTAATGTATGTACACAGTGACTGCACCAGCAGAATAGTGAGCGCAGCTCTGCAGTATAATACAGGATAAGTAATGTAATGTATGTACACAGTGACTATACCAGCAGAATAGTGAGCGCAGCTCTGGAGTATAATACAGGATAAGTAATGTAATAGATGTAAACAGTGACTACACCAGCAGAATAGTGAGCGCAGCTCTGGAGTATAATACAGGATAAGTAATGTAATGTATGTACACAGTGACTGCATCAGCAGAATAGTGAGCACAGCTCTGGAGTATAATACAGGATAAGTAATGTATGTACACATTGACTGCACCAGCAGAATAGTGAGCGCAGCTCTGGAGTATAATGCAGGATAAGTAATGTAATGTATGTACACAGTGATTGCACCAGCAGAATAGTGAGCGCAGCTCTGGAGTATAATACAGGATAAGTAATGTAATGTATGTACACAGTGATTGCACCAGCAGAATAGTGAGCGCAGCTCTGGAGTATAATACAGGATAAGTAATGTAATGTATGTACACAGTGACTGTACCAGCAGAATAGTGAGCGCAGCTCTGGAGTATAATACAGGGTATGTGATATGGCATAAGATATGTACATACTTTTTCTCATGAATGCTTATTTTAGATGTATTTGTCCATGCCTTGTTCTCCCTTGTCCCCCCTCCCCCTTCCCCCTGCTGTAAATCTCTGAGCTGTTCCTTGGTGTGACCTTGACTATTACTTCTCACACTCCTGTACAATGCAGCTTTCTACTTCCATACATTTTGCTGTCCAGGCAGATTTTGTAGAGAACTTAGAACTTTATTGTTTTATTACTGAAATTAGTCATTTTGTGTGTTCCCTGATTCATGAATACAATTGCAGGAGTGAAGTGCAGACTGACACTGAAACAAGAAGAGCAGTAAACACAATGTTAGTCCTATACTGTAGGTAAGTGATGTCGTGCCTGGTCCCTGATCATTACCTACCCCATGACAGTGGCACCATGTCATTGTATCAGTTTCATTGTCACATACTTAGAGCCAGTCCTTACTGTATCATTTGCATTCCGTTCTTTCCATTGTTGACTTTGCGGTTTCAAGTCAATTTTTTTTTTCTCATTTTGCCCTCCAGGTTTGCTATGTCAGTCAGGGTTCAGCTTGTTGGATGTGAGCCACTCCCACAGCTGATAGCACACGCGGCTAATCCTATATATCCAGGTGAGTTGACAGTTTTCCGTCACAGACATCATGGCCCTGACCAAGGACACCCGTCTCCCCTTGAACGATGGAAACTCCATACCCATCATAGGGTTGGGCACCTATGCTTCTCCTGATGTAAGTCATTATATATGCTTTTCCTATATAACCTGTGACTGAGCAGATAGTATAATGGATCATGAATAGAATGCTGCAGGTGCAGTGAAGACTGACACAAAGGTTAAGGAGTAGATGGAACCTTAAGTATGGCAACTCAGACTTACTGTATATAGTATTGAGAATCTGTAGAAAGCTGGGTCACCCCTTTATGTCCGTTACAAAGCTGTGGCCCTGTGATATATGCTGTTTCTTTGTAAGGTCCCAAAAAGTCTTGGTGAAGAAGCCACAAAAATCGCCATCGATCTTGGCTACAGGCATATCGATTGTGCTTACATCTACGGCAACGAAGTGCAGATCGGCAGCGCCATTCGTGCCAAGATCGCTGATGGCACCGTCAAGAGAGAGGAAATCTTCTATACCGGGAAGGTAAAGACCAAAGATTCCGATTCTAATCTAAAAATGCCAAAAATTCTGTCTGAATTAATTTCACAACATATCTCTGTAGTGATTAGAGGTTTGTGTTACTGATACAAAGATCCAAATCCCCTGCTTAGGTGTAATGATGTGATGAAATTCTGGCTGCCTGATGTCACCACCAGGGGGAGCTCTGGAGCTTAGTGCATACTGTTTGTCCATTGATTTCTATGATGACACTGTATGCAGTACGCTCCTGAGCTCCCTCTAGTGGTGACTGCAGAAACAAAGACTAACATGTGACTATTGACATCTAATGTGGATGAAACTCTGCCCACATGATGGCTAATTTTTTTTAGATTCATTCATTCATTCATTCATTTCTTTTCTTTTTTCCGTTTAGCTCTGGTGTACGTTTTTCTCTCCAGAACTTGTCCGCAAGGGTCTAGAAAAGTCTCTGCAGGATCTTCAGCTGGATTACCTGGACCTGTATATAATGCACTGGCCTTTCTCTCTCAAGGTACTATTATATGTATGTTTGTGCTTATAGATTTTATTCTGCTGAAACGACTTTAGTCGCCGACTACTTCTTCATTGATAAAAGTTATTATAGTGACACCTACAGGTTATAAGAAAACAAACAAGCTAAATCCTATAGAGGGAATAACATAAGAAGAGTAACTGACTGGTTGTGTTTTCAGCCCGCAGGAGCCGAGGAGCCCAGCAACCCCGATAAGCCCTTTGTCTATGATGACGTGGATTTCTGTGCTACATGGGAGGTGCGTTACTCAATGTGGATTCTGGACAGTTCGCAATATTCATTCACTTACAGTAATTGGAGTTAGAGTTAGAAAAAAAAGGACCAGATTTTTTTCAGGAACAGCGCCACTCTTGACCATATGGTTGTGTCTAGTACTGCAGCCCAGAATATTACATGTGAATACTAGACATCACCCATAGAGAGGCACAAAATGCCAGACAGTTCTTGTAACATGTAAATGTGATATTGAAGATAAAATTATTAAAGAGGACCTTTCACCACCTCCTCCATCTCCAATTCCTTCAATAGCTGCCACTCCACTGATTCCGTTGCAGTTGGAATTTTTTTCCTAGCCCCCACCATTCCTGAGCAATCAGTGTTTTTAGTTTCATCACCCCATATGCTAGATACGCCCTCTACCATCAGGTGGGCGGTCTCAGACTACCTGCTCCTGATAAGGACCACCCACCTGACAACAGCAAGGGTAATTAGGTGCTGTAACTAATGGCACTGATTGCTCAGGAATGGTAGAGGCTAGAGAAAAAATTCCAACTGTGCCGGAATCAGTGGAACGCCACCTATTGAAGGATGCATAAAGGTGGAAGTGGTGAGTGACCCCCTTTAACTACTAGAAACTACAGGGAAGGTATATATTACACAAGAGGAAGATCTTCAGAGCTCTGGAGTACTGTGGGTTCAGTGTCTGTACAGAGCATGCTCAGATGAGGTGCGTGGTTTTCAACTTTGAGAATTATAATCCCATTCTAGGCTTTGGAGGCGTGCAAGGACGCAGGACTGGTGAAATCCATCGGAGTGTCCAACTTCAACAAGAGGCAACTGGAACGTCTCCTGAGCAAACCGGGACTGAAGCACAAGCCAGTGTGTAACCAGGTACAGAGACACGAAGAGGAGGCAGAGGCCCGAGGATATACACTCACTCTCCTGGTCGCCATGTACATGAGTGTATACATTATATATACAGCTCTGTATAAACTCACAATCCTTATACATATACTTATATATACAGCTTTGTATACTTCCACCTACCCCAGTCACCATGTATATGTAGTGTATACATAGTGTATACTCTCACCTACCCCAGTCACCATGTATATATAGTGTATGCATAGTACGGTATATACTCTCACCTACCCCAGTCACCGTATATATATGTAGTGTATATCTAGTATATACTCTCACCTACCCAATCAACATATATATGTAGTGTATATAGTGTATACTCTCACCTACCCCAGTCCCTGTATATACTTGCACTTTGCTACATGCTATATTCCATATCTTTGGCTCAGTTTAATGATTAATCTCTCTTTACTACTCATTTATTGATCGGTGTAGATTGGTATACAGGAACCTCCGCCTAAATCTTCTGTCCAGTGATATTCTATCTATTCTCTGTTATCAGCCATTTATCTCCTTTCAATGGGATGACAAAGTTTAGAACCCCCCCTCCCCCATGACTACGACTCTGTGCCCGATCCCTCCACATGTCTCAGCACATACTTAAAGTGACAGTCATCTGTTGTATAGCGCATGTAATACATGGTAACTATATGACGATACTATTGTCCCTGTGGCAGGTGGAGTGTCATGTATACCTGAGTCAGAGCAAACTGCAGGCGTACTGCAGCTCCAAGGATATTGTCCTGGTGGCGTACAGCGTGCTGGGGTCGCACAGAGACAAGAACTGGTAGGTGTCATGGTACACGCCATCACATTGCTGTGTCACTTGTGCCATTACTAACACTGATGCCCCCTACAGGGTGGACCTGAGCACTCCAGTACTGCTCGAAGATCCGGTCCTGGCCAGTGTGGCAGCAAAGTACAACTGCTCACCAGCAGAGGTCGCTATGCGCTTTGTCCTCCAGAAGGGGATTGTGGTGCTCGCCAAAAGTTTCTCCGCAGCCCGACTGAAGCAGAATCTCGGGGTAACTACATACTTGTCTACCTGCTGTATTGTCAGTATAAATAATGTGTTATAGGTGATGTATTTTTACTTTTTATGTGACCATATATAAAAAATTTGTATCCTGAATTATTCCACTGCACAAAATAAGCTGATGTTACCTGTTTGCTACAACTAACTCAATTTGGCTTTGCCGTGTAGATTGGTACAGTAGAGTCATCTCATTATTATTAGACAGTGGGGTCAGTAGACTCAGCTCAATGGATGGCGTGGTCTGCAGAGTCATCTCATCATTGGTTGGTGGGGTCAGAAGTCATCTCATTATCATTGGATGATTGGGTCAGCAGAGTTATCTCATCATTGGATGGTGAGATCAGCAGAGTCATCATTTAAGGGCAGGGTCAGCAGAGTCATCTCATTATCATTAAAGGGCAGGGTCAGCAGAGTCATCTCATTATCATTGGATGGTGGGGCCAGCAGAGTCCTCTCATTATCATTGGATGGTGGGGTCAGTAGAGACATCTCATTATCATTGGATGGTGGGGCCAGCAGAGTCCTCTCATTATCATTGGATGACGTAGTCTGCAGAGTCATCTCATCATTGGTTGGTGGGGTCAGCAGTCATCTCATTATCATTGGATGATGGGGTCAGCAGAGTTATCTCATCATTGGATAGTGGGGTCAGCAGAGTCATCTCATCATTGGATGGTGAGATCAGCAGAGTCATCATTAAAGGGCAGGGTCAGCAGAGTCATCTCATTTTCATTAAAGGGCAGGGTCAGTAGAGTCCTCTCATTATCATTGGATGGTGCGGTCAGCAGAGTCACCTCATCATTGATATTGGGGTCAGCAGAGTCATCTCATTATCATTATCACCTCTTTTTCAGGTGTTTGACTTTGAGCTTAAGCCTGAAGACATGAAAACTCTCGAAGGACTGGATAAAAACTTACATTACGGACCTTTCAAGGAGTAAGTTGGCTCTGAGGGATCTAAGACAATTCTTTTAAGGCGGTTCTACAATAATATAACAGCCAAAAAGTACAAAATAATAATAATAGATTATTGATCATTTCATTTGACAATTAAAAAAAAATATTAAAATTTTTACGATTAATAATGACTAATACAAATGTAATTTTTTTTTTTATGATTTAAAAAAAATCATGAAACAGAAAAATTAATACGTGAATATTTTTTATATTTTATTTTTCTATTGAATAATAATTTTTATTTTATTTATTTTATTCCTCCAGAATGAAGCAACATCCCGAATACCCGTTCCATGATGAGTACTGAGTTGCCGTCCGCTCTCGCCGCCAGAATTACACATCACCATTTCTGTTTTATATGCGACGTCTTGTAACTTAAATTAAATAATTACACAAAAAAGTCGGAGTCGAGAATATTTTTTTATTCGGTGATGCCCATCACACACGCCATATTGGGCTTGTATACTATACCGCTATACATATGTCTAGCTCTAGCTCTAGGTTTACAAGTGAAATGGAAGTGACACCTGGTGGTCATGTTTGGTACTGCAGCTTCATATTAAAATAATAGGAAATCCAGCGCCGTACCCTGAGACATAACTACAGAGGGTACAGGGGTAGCAGCCAAACCTGGGCCCTTAGCCTGCCACCCCCCCCCCCCCCCAGGCATAACATTGGGAATCCGTCTAATTATAGTATTAATACCTAGTCCATGGTGATTAAGGGGTTAATGTTTGTATCTTATCTATGGTTGTCTAAGATCAGTCAGTAGCTAATATCCCTGGACATTAGGGAGGGGTTAAAGGTTAACGCTTATTATATAAAAGCACAGTTATATACACATTATTAGTATATAGTTTGGGGGTGGTGAAGGGGTTAATAGTGGCAGAAAAATCCAAATCCACTGGGTCGTCTTCAGTATTCATCAGCAAAAGGAAACTTGGGGTGATCCTTCCATCTGAAAGAAAACGTGAGAAAAACTGAAAGATACACAGAAAACTCAGCTAATACCATGTCTACCACTAGGGGGCGCTCACTGCATTTGGAGTCATACAGTGATCTGTATTGTAAGAGCTCCCTCTAGAGGTGTCTGGAAGTAAAGAGAATTTTATTTGACTCACTGTTTGGCTGGAACGTAGCGATAATTTCTGTTGCGAGCTTCAAGCGCTTTCATGTCTTCGGGTGGTAAGTGAAAATCAAAGACCTGAAAAAAAAAAATAAGACTTAAGGTTAAGGCAGAAAAATTCTTGTAGCTGGTGGCCACCATTAGGGGGAGCTCTTACACATTCTATACTAGCTATAGAAATCCATATGACACGTGCTCCCTCTAGTGGTCACCTAACCATAAGGCTGTATGGTTGGCTTTCCTAGGGGCTTTTTGTTTGTATCCAGACCTGAAAGTTTTCCTTGATCCTCTTAGGGTTGAAGCTCTTTGCCAGGACAACAACTCCGAGCTGTAGGAAAAATCTTATGGCCACTTGGGCTGGGGTCTTGTTGTGTCTCTTGGCGATAGTGACCAAAACGGGATCTTCAAGGACGACTGGAGAACTTTGGTCAATCCTGGAAAAAAACACAAAGTCAGTCCCAGGTTGACATAGGGCTGTATCCAATACTAAGCTTTGTACTGCCCCCTAGTGGAGGATATACAAATATTCATGAATGACTCCAATAAATGTATGTTTTATCACTCCCATGCAAAAAAAATAAAAAATTTGGGTCAGGATTTACCAGTTTTCATCCCGACTGGACCCCAACACGCTGTATCCGACTAGGACGATGCCTTGAGATCTGCAGAAGTCCAAGAGCTTTCTTTGATTCAGATATATATGGCATTCTACCTGTAGGGGGCAGAATTGAATCCGAAAAGACATAGATATAGATTAGAACCTTTCTATACTTCACCTGTGAGGCTGCACTACTGAGAGAATGACAATGGCAACGACTCGTCTGATTTGTGGCAGGTGGGACGTTCTTATGGAGACCGTGTATGGTCCAAATCACCTCAGGCCTCAGGCCTCAGGCTTCGGGCCTACAACTTCAAATAGCTGTATCTCAGCCTTAGAGTAAGATATTAATAAACCGTTTTCACTATTCTATGCGCAGTAAAGGGACATTTCTCTATTAGATTCATTTTAACCTATTAACCCATTTTACTCCTACTTTCCATCTATCCCGAAACGCCTGCAAGAAATGGATGACCTCCAGAAAACTGGGCTAGGTGGAATGCCCCAACATCAGATGGACTCCCAGTCCTAAAATAAGGGTATACCTGGCAAATTTTGTGTTCAGGCAATGAAAAGTGGCGGGGTCATAACCCCGCATGGTTTAATAAAAGGGGGTGTGGTCACCTAAAATTTTTAGGGAAAATTCATGAAAATCTGCAAGCCAAAATCGACAAGTATGATATTACCTGGTTGCACACCGGCTTGTACTTCAGTCCCGGCTTACTGAGAATGAGCTCAATTTGTCTACGATTAAAATTGGAAACTCCAATGGACTTCACCAGTCCGGCGTCCTTACACCTCTCCATGGCCTGGAAATGGGACAAACTGATAAATGGGATAAGTAATAGATGGGGAAAATACCAAAAACTTACATCCCACGTGTCTCGTATGTCCGTATTGTGAAAAATGAGTTGGCCATTTTCATCCACGGGAAATGGATCGTCCCCGGGCTAGAACAGAAAATAAGAAGGCAACGCCCTGGTGACTTAAGTGATGTTGTGTAGCCAAGCATGCATGTGTATAGGGAAGGAGGGGAGAGGTTACAATTCACATTCTCTATTAACACCTTCATTTCCAGAGGGGTATGAATAATAAACAGGTCCATGTATTCCAGCTGTAGCTTCTGCAGAGACCTTTCCAGGGCGGGTCGGACAAGATCAGGGGTCTGGAAAGTTCCCCAGAGCTGTGGGAATAAAGGAAATTCTTAACACGTCTTAAAGGACATTTTGTATACAGTACAACTGTTAAATTCTGTTGAGATGCTTCTTATGTTGGACATTATGTTCTTGTGTTGGATGACCAGCTTTGCGAAACAACATGATTTCCTGATACTCCATCAGGAGATGTCTGTTCTAGATGTAACTATTTGCAGCCACCTAGTGGTTGTGTTGTGAATTGCAGCTTGTCAATAGTATAGTATTTTATTGAATTGGTTTCAGTGTTGGGCCGGCTCACACCATCACTAAATCTCCTGGGAGTCGTCACCACCAACGTCACCAATAAATTATAACCTCAGACATTTCTTATTACCTTCCCGGTGTAGAATAAATCTTCTCTTCTCACCGTCCCGTCAGCCATTTTCTCCCGCATAGCGCGCCCAACGTCTGCCTCATTCCCATACACATAGGCGCAGTCAATGTGCCGGTATCCGACCTCGATCGCAACTTTGGTCGCCTCCTCGGCCAGAATCTTAGAAAACTTAGAGAAAAAAGAAATTCTTCAGACTGCAGAGAAGATCTAATAAGAGTCAGACTTCTCTTTAGAATAAAATAACCAGAAGAACCAGCAAAGGCCGAGATACAAATATAACGTAAATAGTTCATCCCCAATAGAATTAAGTGTATATATACATTTAGTGTGATTTTTTATCCCTTCGTAGCTACAATACTGTCATTTTAATTTTGATTTAATTCTAAGACTCGTGTGATAAACACTAATGGTAATAAAGAGTATAATTATGAAAATAAAAAATATTTCCCGAAAATAATAATTACAAATATAATAAAGATTCAGTTATAATAATAATAATAATAATAATAATAATAATAATAATGAAATGACATCAATTATTACTGAAATAATGGTAATAATAATAATAATAATAATAATAATAATAATAATAATAATAATAATAAATGTATATTAATATAAGAATAATTATAATAGAAAGAATATTGATAAGAGTATTAATAAGAAGATTACATTAATATAACAATATATTACTATATATTAATAGTATCAATAATAATTATAATAGTAGTGATTAATAATACTATAATAATATCTAATAAAAATAAATAATAATGTATAATAATAATATGTTATCATAATAGTAATAATGAATGATAATATTTAATAATAATAGTAATAATAATAATAACAAGGAAATTACATCAATTATTACTGAAATAATATTAGTAATAATAATAATAATAATAATAATAATAATAATATATGTATATTAAGATAAGAATAATTATAATAGAAAGAATATTGATGAGTACTAATAAGAAGATTACATTAATATAACAATGATAAATAGTATCACTAATAATTATAATAGTAGTGATTAATAATACTATAATAATATCTAATAATAATGTATAATAATAATATGTTATCAGAATAGTAATAATAATAATAATTTATAATTATAAATAATAATACTAATAATTTCTAATACTATTTAAAATAATAATAATAAGGAAATTACATCAATTATTACTGAAATAATAATAATAATGATAATAATAATATATGTATATTAATATAAGAATAATTATAATAGAAAGAATATTGATAAGAGTATTAATAAGAAGATGACATTAATATAACAGTGATAAATAGTAGTAATAATAATTATAATAGTAGTGTTTAATAATACTATAATAATATCTAATAGTAATTATTAATAATAATGTATAATAATAATATGTTATCATAATAGTCAAAATATTAATAATAATCTCTAATAATATTTAAAATTAAAAATAACATTTAAAAAAATAAAATAAAATAATAATAATAATAATAATAATACTGACACAGACAGATGATATTTGATGCGCTCACCTTCTCTGGGGCGTAGGTCCCGAATCCAAGCACGGGGATTTTGTTTCCATCATTCATGACCAGGCAGGACTCGGCACAAAGGTCCATTTTTCTTGTATCTTGTAGAGATGTGATTGTCCTTGGGCTTTATATACAGTTACACTAGGTCGCCCCCCACCTGCCGGCTCATGAATACTGATAAGTCTGTATCCCACATCATGTGGATCGGAAAAACTGAGGGAGATTTAATATTTCTTCATGACTAGTGGTTCTCCATCCATTTATTCTAACCAGATCTATCACTTTTTATATTCTATTTATTTTTTGATTATTTTCTGACTCTATATTTAATTCTATGTCCTGTCCATGTTCATAGGGTGGCCATCTTGTCTGCTCTGTTAACAGCACTTAGTGATCTGCTTTACAGCACAGTTATGCCTAGAGACAGCAACAGTCCGGAGTCAAATCAAATCAAATCAAAAAAAGCTTTATTGGCACGTCCGAATAGATATTTGGCATTGCCAAAGCTAGTAAAGGGGGGGGGGGGGGAGTTGGGTTCGGGTGGGTGAGTGGCGGGTATGGGGGGGGGGGTTGGGTTCGGGTGGGTGAGTGGCGGGTATGGGGGGGGGGGGTTGGGGGTATAACAGTCCGTGGAGTCTCATCTTCCTCTACGTTGGTGACCGCTATATGGGGGGTGGGGGCGGCTGTATTGGGATAAATATAACAGTCCATGGAGTCTCATCTTCCTCTTCGTTGGTGACCGCTATATGGGGAGGTGGGGTGGGGTGGGGTGGGGCGGGTGTATTGGGATAAATATAACAGTCCATGGAGTCTCATCTTCCTCTTCGTTGGTGACCGCTATATGGGGAGGTGGGGTGGGGTGGGGTGGGGTGGGGCGGGTGTATTGGGATAAATATAACAGTCCGTGGAGTCTCATCTTCCTCTTGTTTGGTGACAGCTGGACACGTATTGGGCAGCGATCTCCACAGTGGCCTCTTCTTCTCCCAGTAGGATGTAGAGTTTCCTCTTCTCATCAGCAGATATGAAGTCTGGGATGTGGGCAGAGAGTCTTTGATAGTAGACGGCCCTCACAGCTGAGTATTTGGTGCAGTCAAATCATTGAGATCTATGGAAGAGTTTTTGGGGCGTGTCCTGCACAGGGAGGGGGAGGAGATAAGCTGTGACATCATCTATTGCCAGTAGTGATGTAATGATGACTCAGAGGTGTTATCTTGTATTGAAATCCAGTCTGTGATATTAATGTGGTCAATGCTGCAAAGAAATACCCACAAAATTGGCAAGTGTCCGTGTATTATACGGCTTAGTGACCAGAGTAAATCTTTCAGGGTTTAGTCACCCGATAGTGAGAAAGTAAAACAAAAAAAAACCCAAGCTCTCTCCCACTTACTCAGAATCAACATGGAGCCCATTACAGAGAAGTACTGAGTAATATTAATGTGAATAAAGCACTTGGGGTGAGATAACAACTTATTATCAGCCACAGCAGTCTCAGTCTGCATTTCTGCTTCTCTCTCACTTCCCTCTTTATAGACTTCTATAGGCACATGTAATCTGGTACTTCAGTAAACTGACAGTCTGTCTTGGGAGACCAAGACAGATTCAGTGGTAGTATGGATTTATGCAAAGTTGGTAGAAATGTGATCATTTAGAAGTTGGAGATTGACTGTTAGTAATGCATTAGTTTATTGGGGTCTTTAACGGACCCTCTGATGTGCGCCCTAATCTGTTTTTTAATTAACTTTGATTAACTAAATATTCTCCTTTGCTGGAACAGCCCATTTGTTTGTGAATCACAATCCAGGGGAAATTTCTCATTCATCAGGTATCAGGTAGACATGGATGACTTAGTCTCACAGTCACCCGGGCTTCATCACAAGTCACTGTCCCAGTGACTTTTCTCATTTTATCTCCTCCTATTCTCTACTTCATCTAAACCAACAAACAATGTGTTGCTAAGAACACACCATATTACTTTTAAATCTTCACTTTAATTAGCTTTATTAGTTCTCGGTTTTCACATTGATTTTCAGGCTGTAGATCCGGATTCTTCACTTCCTACATAACATACCTTCACAATCACAAAGTCAGAATTGTTACAACTTCCAAGGAGCTTCAACAATGAGGTCTTGTGTTCTAAACTCCAAAGAATATCTATTGGAATGTGCGATATGTCACCCCCCCCCCCCCCCCAACACTGCAGATTATATTATTAAATCTTAGAGGAGGTGTCACCAGAACCAGCATATCACCCCAGCCCTGCAGATAGATAGGTTACTGTCACCAGAACCAGCATATCACCCCAGCCCTGCAGATAGGTTACTGTTACCAGAACCAGCATATCACCCCAGCCCTGCAGATAGATAGGTTACTGTCACCAGAACCAGCATATCACCCCAGCCCTGCAGATAGATAGGTTACTGTCACAGAACCAGCATATCACCCCAGTCCTGCAGATAGATAGGTTACTGTCACCAGAACCAGCATATCACCCCAGCCCTACAGATAGATAGGTTACTGTCACCAGAGCCAGCATATCACCCCAGTCCTGCAGATAGATAGGTTACTGTCACCATACCAGCATATCACCCCAGCCCTGCAGATAGATAGGTTACTGTCACAGAACCAGCATATCACCCCAGCCCTGCAGATAGATAGGTTACTGTCACCATACCAGCATATCACCCCAGCCCTGCAGATAGATAGGTTACTGTCACAGAACCAGCATATCACCCCAGCCCTGCAGATAGATAGGTTACTGTCACAGAACCAGCATATCACCCCAGCCCTGCAGATAGATAGGTTACTGTCACCAGAACCAGCATATCACCCCAGCCCTGCAGATAGATAGGTTACTGTCACCAGAACCAGCATATCACCCCAGCCCTGCAGATAGATAGGTTAGTGTCACCAGAACCAGCATATCACCCCAGCCCTGCAGATAGATAGGTTACTGTCACCAGAACCAGCATATCACCCCAGCCCTGAAGATAGATAGGTTAGTGTCACCAGACCCAGCATATCACCCTAGCTCTGCAGATAGATAGGTTAGTGTCACCAGAACCAGCATATCACCCCAGCCCTGCAGATAGATAAGTTAGTGTCACCAGAACCAGCATATCACCCCAGTCCTGCAGATAGATAGGTTACTGTCACCAGAGCCAGCATATCACCCCAACCCTGCAGATAGATAGGTTACTGTCACCAGAGCCAGCATATCACCCCAGCCCTGCAGATAGATAGGTTACTGTCACCAGAACCAGCATATCACCCCAGCCCTGCAGATAGATAGGTTACTGTCACCAGAACCAGCATATCACCCCAGTCCTGCAGATAGATAGGTTACTGTCACCAGAACCAGCATATCACCCCAGCCCTGCAGATAGATAGGTTACTGTCACCAGACCCAGCATATCACCCCAGTCCTGCAGATAGATAGGTTACTGTCACCAGAGCCAGCATATCACCCCAGTCCTGCAGATAGATAGGTTACTGTCACCAGAGCCAGCATATCACCCCAGCCCTACAGATAGATAGGTTACTGTCACCAGAACCAGCATATCACCCCAGTCCTGCAGATAGATAGGTTACTGTCACCAGACCCAGCATATCACCCCAGTCCTGCAGATAGATAGGTTAGTGTCACCAGATCCAGCATATCACCCCAGTCCTGCAGATAGATAGGTTACTGTCACCAGAGCCAGCATATCACCCCAGTCCTGCAGATAGATAGGTTACTGTCACCAGAGCCAGCATATCACCCCAGTCCTGCAGATAGATAGGTTACTGTCACCAGAGCCAGCATATCACCCCAGTCCTGCAGATAGATAGGTTACTGTCACCAGAGCCAGCATATCACCCCAGCCCTGCAGATAGATAGGTTACTGTCACCAGAACCAGCATATCACCCCAGCCTGCAGATAGATAGGTTACTGTCACCAGAACCAGCATATCACCCCAGCCCTGCAGATAGATAGGTTAGTGTCACCAGAACCAGCATATCACCCCAGTCCTGCAGATAGATAGGTTACTGTCACCAGAGCCAGCATATCACCCCAGTCCTGCAGATAGATAGGTTACTGTCACCAGAGCCAGCATATCACCCCAGTCCTGCAGATAGATAGGTTACTGTCACCAGAGCCAGCATATCACCCCAGTCCTGCAGATAGATAGGTTACTGTCACAGAACCAGCATATCACCCCAGCCCTGCAGATAGATAGGTTAGTGTCAGCAGACCCAGTATATCACCCCAGCCCTGCAGATAGATAGGTTACTGTCACCAGAGCCAGCATATCACCCCAGCCCTGCAGATAGATAGGTTAGTGTCAGCAGACCCAGTATATCACCCCAGCCCTGCAGATAGATAGGTTACTGTCACCAGAACCAGTATATAACCCCAGCCCTGCAGATAGATAGGTTACTGTCACCAGAACCAGCATATCACCCCAGCCCTGCAGATAGATAGGTTACTGTCACCAGAACCAGCATATCACCCCAGCCCTGCAGATAGATAGGTTACTGTCACCAGAACCAGCATATCACCCCAGCCCTGCAGATAGATAGGTTACTGTCACCAGACCCCAGCATATCACCCCAGCCCTGCAGATAGATAGGTTAGGGTCTCCTGAATCATGATGTTCTCCCTCTTGAATTTGTGCCTCTATTGCTGAGATATAGCTGTAGCAGTACCAGCAGAATAGTGAGTGCAGCTCTGGAGTATAATACAGGATAAGTAATGTAATGTACACTCCCCGGCCACTTTATTAGGTACACCATGCTAGTAACGGGTTGGACCCCCTTTTGCCTTCAGAACTTCCTCAATTCTTCGTGGCATAGATACAACAAGGTGCTGGAAGCATTCCTCAGAGATTTTGGTCCATATTGACATGATGGCATCACACAGTTGCCGCAGATTTGTCGGCTGCACATCCATGATGCGAATCTCCCGTTCCACCACATCCCAAAGATGCTCCTCTATTGGATTGTGATCTGGTGACTGTGGAGGCCATTGGAGTACAGTGAACTCATTGTCATGTTCAAGAAACCAGTCTGAGATGATTCCAGCTTTATGACATGGCATTGCATTATCCTGCTGAAAGTAGCCATCAGATGTTGGGTACATTGTAGTCATAAAGGGATGGACATGGTCAGCAACAATACTCAGGTAGGCTTTGGCATTGCAACGATGCTCAATTGGTACCAAGGGGCCCAAAGAGTGCCAAGAAAATATTCCCCACACCATGACACCACCACCACCAGCCTGAACCGTTACCGATACAAGGCAGGATGGATCCATGCTTTCATGTTGTTGACGCCAAATTTTGACCCTACAATCCGAATGTCGCAGCAGAAATCGAGACTCATCAGACCAGGCAACGTTTTTCCAATCTTCAATTGTCCAATTTCGATGAGCTTGTGCAAATTGTAGCCTCAGTTTCCTGTTCTTAGCTGAAAGGAGTGGCACCCGGTGTGGTCTTCTGCTGCTGTAGCCCATCTGTAGCCTCAAAGTTGGACGTACTGTGCGGCGTTCAGAGATGCTCTTCTGGCTACCTTGGTTGTAACGGGTGGCTATTTGAGTCACTGTTGCCTTTCTATCAGCTCGAACCAGTCTGGCCATTCTCCTCTGACCTCTGGCATCAACAACGCATTTCCGCTCACAGAACTGCCGCTCACTGGATGTTTTTTCTTTTTCGGACCATTCTCTGTAAACCCTAGAGATGGTTGTGCGTGAAAATCCCAGGAGATCAGCAGTTTCTGAAATACTCAGACCAGCCCTTCTGGCACCAACAACCATGCCACGTTCAAAGGCACTCAAATCACCTTTCTTCCCCCCCATACTGATGCTCGGTTTGAACTGCAGGAGATTGTCTTGACCATGTCTACATGCCTAAATGCACTGAGTTGCCGCTATGTGATTGGCTGATTAGAAATTAAGTGTTAACGAGCAGTTGGACAGGTGTACCTAATAAAGTGGCCAGTGAGTGTATGTACAGAGTGACTGCACCAGAAGAATAGTGAGCGCAGCTCTGGGGTATAATATATCTCAGTATTGACTACATTTATAGGATAGCAATTTCACAATGATTACATAATGTTGGGCTCCTCTTTAACCCTTAAGTACTATCATGGTATCTATCATACTGATATGTGTATGATAGTGGTGTATGATAGACACCATGATAGTACTTAAGGGTTAAGGTAAATTTAATTGTAATACAAAGTTTACAAATTTATCAGGTACTTTATCGCCCTCTAGTGTCAGTCACAACATACTACACACTTGTAATATTTTTTTCAATTGTTTGGTCAAAACTCTCTGAAATTTAGAGTTAATTTGGACAAAGATTTTTGCTGTCTATGAATATCCTAAATTTTGTTACATTTCTGGTAAAGACGTCACGTACAGATGCAGGCGCAGCCAACAATGGACAATGAATACAAAAAATATAACATATATTGCGTCCCTACGTGTGGATTCACATATAAGAGCTATTTATGGTAATGTAGATATGTGGCGCCTATAGAGTCGTTATTGACGGGGGAAGGAGCAAAACTTAGAAATAAGATCTTTAATGCTTCGCTGTAAAAATCCTCATATACTGTATCCTCTCGCCTTATTGAATGTGGATAAACTGGATGGTACAGAGCAGTGTGTACAATATATGGGGGGGGGGTATTCTAGGAATAGACCGCTGCTAGTCTGTAGTTCCCCAAGAATCTGGAACTCTTACATTAATGATGGATCACTGGAAGTTTATCAGATCTTACCAAGACACTCCTGTAGATCACTTTAAGAAAGCTTCTATTGCTATACTGTTTGGGTGACAGTCCCATTTTTTTGACAGGTCATGTCCATTTTTGTGGACCTGGACATGACAATGTTTTGTATGATCTCTGTATTTCTGTATACTGTTCTGTTACTGAATGTGAGAGGTGTTTGGTGCAGGACTCCAGCCTTAGTGAGTGACGTCCAGCTTCAAGAGCTGCTTTACAGGGAGACAAACTGTATCACAGAGCGATGGTTTCATACTGGAGGCAAAACAGTCTGCAGAAACCAGGATAAAGTACAAGTAAAATCCGCTAGAAGAGCAAAGACTGTCATTGTCCTGTTTATAGAGAGTGATGAGGAGCAGGAGGAGCAGTGGTTGCTGTCAGTCTTTGATCTGATCCACAAGAAACCGAGCTGTCCATGAAGATGCGGCACATTGAGGAGCTGTGTAACATGACTGATCCACTGACTGTCTTACAGGATCCAGACACAGGTGACTTGTGTGATCCTGAGGAGGGGAGGGGGCGTGATGAATATACTCACCTCACACATATTTACCTGTAATAATGAGGACACTGCAGGCAGCCATCACATGTAACAACATACCCACAGACTATTATAATGTCTTTCTTAGGCTAAGGCTCCCCCTAGGTGACAGTTTATCTTTATACTTTGTAATAGGTCTATTTAATATTCCATACAATGTACTGGAAAGCTGTAAGAACAATTGACAATGGGGTGGGGGGTGTTTGCGTAACTTTTTTTCACAGGTTTCGTGTTTATGGTGTTCATTTTTCAGCCAAACTGACATGTCACCTGAATTCTCGATTACGGCAGTACCAAACTAAAGCTGAGGTCCCACGTTACGGAAACACAGCTTTTTTTGTTGTAGATTTTGCTGCGTTTTTTCAAGCCAAAACCAGGAGTGGACTGAGCAGAAGGGAGAAGTATAATTGACGTATAATATAAGTATAAGAACTTCTCTTATATTTTCCATTCCATTCCAGCAGCGCAATCATGTATTGAAATATACCCCTGCACCTCTATAGCACATAGTACACACACCGAACAGGTAGACTATAATAACCCCAGAGTTTCATCAGCGGTGTAATGAATATGGGGTGATGTGATCCTGTAATCTGCTGTATTGATTCCCTGCCCTAAAATGGATGCATGGCCATGGGTAGGGCTGTGGATACCACCTATTTAAAGACTAAAAATTTAAAGATCCCATAATAATCCTCCACTGGACAACTAGAAAAGTGAACCAATACCAGAGCCATAATACAGGTAGAAAGAATCGAGGCACGAAATACATCATTAGATAAGTTATCCAAAATGGCTTCAATAAGTGGATGCACGTCCATCAGGTGTACGTACCAAGTGGAAAAGAGGAGTCAATGTATATTTCAATGCATGATAGCGGCAGAACTACCGCCTCATCATGGCGCATAGGACATACTGGAGGCTGAATGAGAATTGGAGGAGGCTGTGAGCAGGAGCGGGGATAGGTAAGTATTTCATACCTCGAAAGGGATCTCAGGGGCCCCTAGGTAATGACTTAAAGTCACCACAGGGGCGCTATTATTGCGTGGTGGCCTGTAAAGGGGGCACTTACTGTGCAGATTCTAGTAAAGGAGGCAGAAAACTGTATATGAGCCAAAAAGGAGGCAATATATCATGTGGGGGGGGAGTAACAGGGGCTTTATAATGTGTGGGGCCAGAAAAGGGGCATTATACCATGTGGGGTCCAGTAATGGAGGTGCTATACCATGTGTGTGTGTGTGTGGGGGGGCAATCACAAGTTTGGCATGGTGCCCAGTCTTTGCTATTTACGCTTCAGAATTACACCCCTGCCACTTTCAACACCACTTACAAGTTTGCTTCACTCAGTAGCCTGAACATCTATGTGAATTGCCTGGATATTCATGTGAATTTGGTTGACTTTATCTCCGTCTCACAATTTTAATTGATTATTAATACACTTGATTTTTCACCTTCTTTCTATCTCTCAGTTTATTATACTTTGGGTGATCCTATAGAATGTAAACGAAGTATCTTATTACAAGAATTTTTTGGCAGTTTATTGCATTTGCACAAAATCCAAGTATCTAGAAAATTCTCCATATTGCAGTACAATGGTCAGAGATCCTTAATAAGGTCATATCATAGCAAAGCAGATGCAATTAATATTCCTCATTGAATTGATATTTCGGGTGATCTTTCCACCTGCAAAATCAGAAAGAATTGTATTAAAATGATAAAACTGGTTAGGGGAGTTTATGGGTTAATGGTGACATCTCAGAGGTCTAGGGCAGAGAAGTGGTTCATGTCTGCAGCCCCTATTATCTAGGGTAGTCTTAAGATAGGCTATAAATATCTCATTGATAGGGGGCAGTAGTGAGCAACTAAACAGGTCAACTGTTTGGGGGGGTGTCTTATTCCCTTATTGTACAGTACATGGAGCTGGAAGTAACAACCCCAAACAGCTGATCCACATGGGGACTTGTTGTTGGCCTCCCTACCAATCAGATATTTAGGATCTATACTAAACATAGGCCATAAAAAAATAAATCTTGGACAACTCCTTTAATTTATGTATCTCTGGTAGTCTATAGGGAAGAAGGGATTACGGCCAGGAACCCTGGTGGTCTAGGGAACGTTAGGCAGTCATTGTTAAGATCTCTGGTGTTATCATCACTGGTGGCCTACAGCAGTAAAGGAGTTAATATCTGCATCCCTGGTGGTCTAGGGCAAAGCTGAAATTAGTATGAAATTTCCTGGTGGTCTAGTTTCAAGAAGTTGTTGATACCAATATCCCTGGTGGTCAAGGATAAAGAAGTGGTTAATGTCAAAATCCCTGGTGGTCTAGGGCAATGGAAGGGAACTTCTTCTTTATACCTTATATCTACTGGATTATTCATCAATCCAGGCTCCAGCATTGGCCAGACTGTAATGGTATGTTCACATGTTCTTATTTGCTCTGAGGTTCTCAAGCCTCAAAATCAACACCAAATTCCACTCTCAATCTGCACTCAATTATAGTCAATAAAAAGCAGAGGCCAAAGCAGAAAAAATAACCATCCCGTTCGATCTTGCTGCAGATTACATGGCTGATTCAGCCACAGAATCCATGGCGAAAGACCTGGATCTAATACATGGTCCATGGTCTAATACATGGTGGAAACTCAAGAGAACTTTGTCGGATGTCCATCTCAAATTGCTATTCAGGAGGTCAAACACTGATTTTAGAGGTAAGTGCAGGGAGGAGATAGAGAGAACTGTGCAGCTGTACAAGTAGAATGACACAGTTCTCTTTATGAACGTTCTGCTCAACCTCTAGGAAGAGATCTTGAATGGGAGCAGAATCTTTCTAAGGTTGAGGCCCCTCGTGGCGGAAATGTAGCTATTTTTGTTGCACATTTCGTTGCGGTTTTTGGACCCAAAGCCAGGAATTGCAGATGTTTTTTCTACACCGGGTGGACGCTCCCTTATACAACCATATACATGTTTAGCAATATTCTACTATTTCTTTTACATACTTAGAAACCACATAGCGTCTGTTCTGGTTCAGTCCATTCAGCGTTCTTATTTCTTCCTCGGTCAACTCAAATTCGAAAACCTGAAATCGGAAATCAATCAAAGATAGACATCAATTTTTATTGATGCCATTTTTATAGTCTGATCCTATTGTCATGTATTATTCTCTTTTGGGTTATCAAAAAGAGGGAAGAAAAAAAATAGTGACACCTAGATCTTACGGGGATTTTATATACAGTCCTATGAAAAAGTTTGGGCACCCCTATTAATCTTAATCATTTTTAGTTCTAAATATTTTGGTATTTGCAACAGCCATTTCAGTTTGATATATCTAATAACTGATGGACACAGTAATATTTCAGGATTGAAATGAGGTTTATTGTACTAACAGAAAATGTGCAATATGCATTAAACCAAAATTTGACCGGTGCAAAAGTATGGGCACCTCAACAGAAAAGTGACATTAATATTTAGTAGATCCTCCTTTTGCAAAGATAACAGCCTCTAGTCGCTTCCTGTAGCTTTTAATCAGTTCCTGGATCCTGGATGAAGGGATTTTGGACCATTTCTTTCTACAAAACAATTCAAGTTCAGTTAAGTTTGATGGTCGCCGAACATGGACAGCCCGCTCTCAAATGATCTGAAAACAAAGATTGTTCAACATAGTTGTTCAGGGGAAGGATACAAAACGTTGTCTCAGAGATTTAACCTGTCAGTTTCCACTGTGAGGAACATAGTAAGGAAATGGAAGACCACAGGGACAGTTCTTGTTAAGCCCAGAAGTGGCAGGCCAAGAAAAATATCAGAAAAGCAGAGAAGAAGAATGGTGAGAACAGTCAAGGACAATCCACAGACCACCTCCAAAGAGCTGCAGCATCATCTTGCTGCAGATGGTGTCACTGTGCATCAGTCAGCAATACAGCGAACTTTGCACAAGGAGAAGCTGTATGGGAGAGTGATGAGAAAGAAGCCGTTTCTGCACGTACGCCACAAATAGAGTTGCCTGAGGTATGCAAAAGCACATTTGGACAAGCCAACTTCATTTTGGAAACAAAGATTGAGTTGTTTGGTTATAAAAAAAAGGCGTTATGCATGGCGTCCAAAAAGAAAAAGCATTCCAAGAAAAACACTTGCTACCCACTGTAAAATTTGGTGGAGGTTCCATCATGCTTTGGGGCTGTGTGGCCAATGCCGGCACCGGGAATCTTGTTAAAGTTGAGGGTCGCATGGATTCCACTCAGTATCAGCAGATTCTTGAGAATAATGTTCAAGAATCAGTGACGAAGTTGAAGTTACGCCGGGGATGGATATTTCAGCAAGACAATGATCCAAAACACTGCTCCAAATCAACTCAGGCATTCATGCAGAGGAACAATTACAATGTTCTGGAATGGCCATCCCAGTCCCCAGACCTGAATATCATTGAACATCTGTGGGATGATTTGAAGCGGGCTGTCCATGCTCGGCGACCATCTAACTTAACTGAACTTGAATTGTTTGTCCAAAATACCTTTATCCAGGATCCAGGAACTGATTAAAAGCTACAGGAAGCGACTAGAGGCTGTTATCTTTGCAAAAGGAGGATCTACTAAATATTAATGTCACTTTTCTGTTGAGGTGCCCATACTTTTGCACAGGTCAAATTTTGGTTTAATGCATGTTACACATTTTCTGTTAGTACAATAAACCTCATTTCAATCCTGAAATATTACTGTGTCCATCAGTTATTAGATATATCAGACTGACATGGCTGTTGCAAATACCAAAATATTTACAACTAAAAATGATTAAGATTAATAGGGGTGCCCAAACTTTTTCATAGGACTGTACATGATGGTGGGATATTTTAATCAAGACTTTTGTCAAAGTAAGCTATTCTTCATTGCAAAACCAAACATGGCCGCTGATGTTCCTTCCAAGGACATGGGCAAAGGCTCTCAAAAAGTCAAAAACTTACAGTGGAGGAGAAGATAGGGGACAGGCAAACACATGCTCTTATTTGCTCTGAGGTTCTCAAGTCTCTGGCCAACAGGGATGATTTTGGATGTTGAGGTCCACAAGAGACCTACTTATGACATGAAACTGAGGTATGAACATGAGTGGTAGAGATCCCATGACGGAGGTGGTTTGACCATAAGATGTTCCTATGTTGAACATCTTTTTGCTAAAATGTCACCTTCTCAAAAAGTCTCCTACCTCAAGATTCTGTTTGATCCTCTCCGCCTTAAAACTTTTGGCAAGAACCACGATCCCCCTCTGTAGCATGTGTCTCATTGCCACTTGTGCAGGAGATCGTCCATGTTTTTTTGCAATGGCATTGAGAACGGGGTCCTCAAGAAGGACTGGAGCGGTCAGGTCAACCCTGAAAGAGTAAAGACCCAATGTAGACGGCTTCAAAGTCATACGTGCTGAGATTTACTCGAGAGACAACAGCGTGACATTAAAAATACGGTATTGCTAGGCTACACCACAGGCAATGTGGTGCCACATGGCTACAAATTTTGGTCCGTAGTTGCAATTGGTTTGTCCAGTTTATGTTACATGTCAATTCTTACCAGTATTCATCTCGAGTCGATCCAAGCACCCCATAGGCCTCGACGACTATGTTGTGTGACTTGCAGAACTCCAGCAGCTTTGACTGATTCAAGTAGAGATGACACTCCACCTAGAAATGGACAAAACCTACCACATGTAAGGGGAAGGGTGCAGTACAGTATAGGAACCCGGATAAGACAAAAATATTCCGGTGTTACCTGGTTGCACACAGGTTTGTATCTCAGCCCCGGCATCGTGAGGATGTGCTCCAGTTGTTTGTGGTTGAAGTTGGAGACACCTATAGATTTGACCAGCCCAGCTTCTTTACAATCTTCCATAGCCTAAAAATTGGAGTTGGAAGGTATGCCTAAGGAACGAGGTATGACGGCAAACTCATACTACACAAGGAACTGCACACAAAATAATATAAAGTGGCTTCAAAGTATAGAAAGTTTAGCACCGGTGCAGATTTTGGGGTTAGTCTCCGTACCTTCCATGTGTCTCGGATATCAGTATTGTGATAAATCACTTTTCCATCTTCATCTGTTGGTAATGGATCATCTCCAGGCTTAAAAACAAGAGAGAAAGTCATCAAAATGCAACCGGATTAGGGAGACCTGTCCTATAGTCTCCAGTCCACGTCAAGCTCCATCCAAGCTTTTGAGGTAACGTCCAGACCTTGAACTCGATGGGAGTGTGAATAAGAAAGAGATCCAAGTAATCCAGCTGTAGACTCTTCAAGGACTTCTTAAGAGCAGGACGGACCCATTCTGGAGAATGATAGGTGCTCCAGAGCTAGAAGAAAAGGGAAAAAGACCAAAATAAAAACTCAGAAAAATTAAAGAATTGTCAAATACTGGATGATGGCTGAAGACCTTGGTGGCCATTAGTATCCAGCAACTGGTATTGTACTTACGGGGAAGAGGAACCTCAAGAAAATTATGAAACCTTTGGTAAAATGAGTGTATCTACCTTATAGTGGGAAGCTTATCATTCTGCCATCACCTTGCTGGTGTAGAACACGTCTTCCCTCTTGACTGTCCCATCTGCGATCTTCTCATTGATAGCTCGGCCAACCTCCACCTCATTGCCGTAGATAAAGGCAGAGTCAATGTGTCGATACCCGACCTCCAGAGCAACTTTCACAGCCTCTTCCGCCAGAGTTTTGGGGAACTATATGTAATGATACAAAATAATGGTAGTCGATGACGTATAACCATGGTGGTTTCTGAACATCCCATTCAGTGGCGTAACTACCGTGGTAGCAGCAGTAGCAGCTGCCACAGGGCCCGGGACATTAGGGGCCCGGTGGCAGCCGGTACCGCTGCGTTTTTTGTTTTTTTTAATAGGCCGTTACCAGCTGGAGTTACTCCAGCCGCTAACGGGCCCTATATACTTACCAATCCTGGCAGGGGCCGGGATCGGTAAGTGACACTGCGGGCCCCACAAGCACTATTATACTCGGGGGTCTTTTTGGACCCCCGAGTATAATGATCGGAAGTGCAGGAGAGGTAACTGAACATAAAAAACTGTGTTAGTTACCTCTCCAGGCTCCGCGCAAGTTTTGGCCTACTTGTGTGACGTCTCAGACGTCACATGATCGGGGCCTGCGTCCTTATGCGTCGCGACGCAGGCTCCCGGTCACATGACGTCCCTGACGTCATTGAAGATGGCCGCCAGCGGGGAGTCGGGAGACAGGTAAGTTACAGTGGGTTTTTTTTTTTTTTTATGTTGTTCTTCCCCTGGGTCTTCGATTATTATACTCTGGGGTCTGAAAAGACCCCAGAGTATAATAATTGTTAATGGGTGTCCACAACGGGGCATAATAGTGGGTGAAGGGGCCACAATGGGGGATAATACTGTGTGCAGGGGCCACAATGGGGGATAATACTGTGTGTAGGGGCCACAATGGGGGATAATACTGTGTGTAGGGGCCACAATGGGGCATAATACTGTGTGCAGGGGCCACTATGGGACATAATACTGTGTGCAGGGCCACTATGGGGGATAATACTGTGTGCAGGAGCCACTATGGTGCATAATAGTGTGTGCAGGGGCCACTATGGGGCATAATAATGTGTGCAGGGGCCACTATGGGGTATAATAATGTGTGTAGGGGCCACAATGGGACATAATACTGTGTGCAGGGGCCACTATGGGGTATAATACTGTGTGCAGGGCCACTATGGGGGATAATACTGTGTGCAGGGGCCACTATGGTGCATAATAGTGTGTGCAGGGGCCACTATGGGGTATAATACTGTGTGCAGGGGCCACTATGGGGTATAATAATGTGTGCAGGGGCCACTATGGGATATAATAATGTGTGCAGGGGCCACTATAGTGCATAATAGTGTGTGCAGGGGCCACTATGGGGTATAATACTGTGTGCAGGGCCCACTATAGTGCATAATAGTGTGTGCAGGGGCCACTATGGGGTATAATACTGTGTGCAGGGGCCACTATGGGGTATAATAATGTGTGCAGGGGCCACTATGGGATATAATAATGTGTACAGGGGCCACTATAGTGCATAATAGTGTGTGCAGGGGCCACTATGGGATATAATAATGTGTGCAGGGGCCACTATAGTGCATAATAGTGTGTGCAGGGGCCACTATGGGGTATAATACTGTGTGCAGGGGCCACTATAGTGCATAATAGTGTGTGCAGGGGCCACTATGGGGTATAATACTGTGTGCAGGGGCCACTATGGGGTATAATAATGTGTGCAGGGGCCACTATGGGATATAATAATGTGTGCAGGGGCCACTATAGTGCATAATAGTGTGTGCAGGGGCCACTATGGGGTATAATACTGTGTGCAGGGGCCACTATGGGGCATAATACTGTGTGCAGGGGCCACTATGGGGTATAATACTGTGTGTAGGGGCCACAATGGGGCATAATACTGTGTGCAGGGCCACTATGGGGGATAATACTGTGTGCAGGGGCCACTATAGTGCATAATAGTGTGTGCAGGGGCCACTATGGGGTATAATACTGTGTGCAGGGGCCACTATGGGGTATAATAATGTGTGCAGGGGCCACTATGGGATATAATAATGTGTGCAGGGGCCACTATGGGGTATAATAATGTGTGCAGGGGCCACTATGGGGTATAATAGTGTGTGCAGGGGCCACTATGGGGTATAATAATGTGTGCAGGGGCCACTATGGGGTATAATAATGTGTGCAGGGGCCACTATGGGATATAATAATGTGTGCAGGGGCCACTATGGGGTATAATAATGTGTGCAGGGGCCACTATGGGGTATAATAATGTGTGCAGGGGCCACTATGGAGCGTAATAGTGTGCGTAGGAATGCGGGGGGTGGGGTCGTGCGGGGTTTTCGGCGTTGGTTGGGGTTTTCGATGTCAGCCGGGGGGGGGGGCATGTCAAAGGTTCGTCACGGGGCCCCGCCATTCCTAGTTACGCCACTGATCCCATTCGATATAAGTGCGGTAAATATCATGACCACTTTCTTATATTTGTTTTGCTCATCCTTGTTCTACATTTGGTTTAGGTTTTCCAGCTTTGACAAGACGTTCTCTACCCCGATATTGTTCCCGCTGTTGCTTTCGATGTTGCACCTACTCTACTGGTTCAGGCATCCATAATATTGTCTACTATACTGTCCCTGGTGCCTACTAAGATTGTGCTTGCTTTAGTACCATGTCTACTGTACACCAGGTATTGTCCCGGCTGTGTTTTCTTGTACTGTTACATTCCAAATATCCAGAAGTGAGAATCTTCAGAGACTGTTACTCCCATCCTCCTCACAGTGCTCACTTTAGACTATGGTGGTAATATGTCATCGAAAAATTTCTTCTACTAAGGAACCCTGATAAACTTTTGGGGTCTTATCATGATATCTTTACTATTATCTGTGGATTTCATGGGTGCTCAACCAACTCAAGATTTGTAGCAAGCAATAACATCCACGACACTTACTTCCTCGGGGGCGTAGGTGCCCAGTCCGACCACCGGGATCTTGTGCCCATCATTCAGTGTAATTCGTGAATGTCTTGTCAATGCCATGGCAGTAGCTCAGATCCGTCCTGATGTTCCTTGTATGTCCGAGCCTGTGTAGTATGGCTCCACCTCTGGGCTGCCTCCTGGCTGAGCCGAGATCTCAGAGTTCAGATTACAGGGTGTGACTACTAGTCTTTGGACAGATAACATAGTACAGTTGGACAGATGCCAGGGTCCAATGTAAATGGATATGACCTGGTATAGTTTAGCAGATGTTTGGGTTCATCGTACTGGGTAAACAAGGGGGAGGGGGAACTGGTTTTAAACATATTTTTCAGCCTTCTGCAATCTGTAGAAAAAAGGATCCAAATCAAATCAAATCAAATCAAAAATGCTTTATTGGCACGTCCGAATAGGTATTTGGCATTGCCAAAGCTAGTAAAGTGGGCGGGGGGGGAGGAGTTGGGTTGGGTGGGTGGTGGGTATGGGGGGGTGGTTTGGGTTATAACAGTCCATGGAGTCTCGTCTTCCTCTTCGTTGGTGACCACTATATGGGGGGTGGGGATGAAGGTGGGGGTGGGGTGGGGCGGGTGTATTGGGATAAATATAACAGTCCGTGGAGTCTCATCTTCCTCTTCGTTGGTGACTGCTATATGGGGGGGGGGGTTGGAGGTGGGGGTGGGGTGGGGCGGGTGTATTGGGATAAATATAACAGATCCTACACAGGGCCGGACATGGTCGTTCAGGAAATCAGCAGTGGAGACAGTCATAGCCCAAGGATTCAGCAGCAGAGATATCAGATGTTAACCATTGTGTTCTCAATATGTGATATCACTGGGATGTATTTATTATGACCAGCTTTTCATGCACCAGTCTTAATCTCACTGGGCCAAAAGCACCAGAAGTATTAAGAGTAGCAGGCAGTCCTGTGTGCCAGAACCTATGGTGCAGGCAGTCCCGTGTGCAAGAACCTATGGTGCAGGCAGTCCCGTGTGCCACAACCTATGGTGCAGGCAGTCCCGTGTGCAAGAACCTATGGTGCAGGCAGTCCCGTGTGCAAGAACCTATGGTGCAGGCAGTCCCGTGTGCCACAACCTATGCCAGCTAGGAGCTAGTGTAGATTCCATTTAGAATTTGCACCATTTTTCTATCTCAAATGACATTAAATGTGTCAGACTGCCACCTCTGCTCTCCACATTCCCTGCCCCACTTTACCCACTTTCTGTAAAAAATGCAAAAAAGGATGAAAAGTCACTTTTTTTTTGCACTCAGTGGTCATGGACTATTGAACATCAATCAGTATTTGCAACACTTACATAGATCCAGCTTGACAAGTGACATGGACATGGCCTGCTTTGACCCTCTAAAGTCTACAGCACTTATCACGGATAGGATACCAGTCCATTACATTTGTACATCTTGCAAATTGCCTGATCTAGTTCCAAGCTTGGATCACAGGATTGCGCCAATCCTCAGCGTCTGAGTGATTCCGCACCCACATGCTGTTATCCTAGCAATCCCACTGCTGACACCACTATGAAGGATATTGCTTTGCCAAGCCACTTGGCCTACGATCACCTTCTTCCTTCCACACACCACCTATAAGTGCCACGGTTCATAAGATAACATGAAACGAGCTTTATAAATGTTGAATATTTATTAGCCAGAGTGGGTCGGTACTAGCCACTAAGTTATACAGAATATACATCATTGGATGTTCAGTCAAATACAGGTAAAAATAAGCAATACAATACAGAAATAAAATAGGATTAAAAGAGAAAATTAGAACCAAGACGAGTCTGCAATCTGGTTCATTGAGGCATCCGTTGTGTAGCCCCAGGGCACTTCCTTATGCCAACAAGACATGTGTGACCTGACATCTCTCCCAGGATAAGAGCTGCCTTCAATATGAAGACCGAGGCCATATATCTGTCCTAGTCTCCTCCCTGTGTGATGTCACTGGGAGAGGAGGCTCAGCCCTAAATCCCTGGACCAGAAAACTATATACAACTATAACCTCACCGGATGACCGTATTATCAAGCAAGGGGTATGACAGGGTTCGTGGTGATGTTTCCATCGCGTCGACACCAAGATTGACCCCCCAGATGCCCCTGGGTAGGTAGTTGTGTGTCCGGGCCTTTTTCATGCTTCCAACAGTGTCACATTTGGATTTGATGCGTCCGTTTAAGTCTTGTGCATCCAAAGAATTTTTCGGTGCGACTATAGGATTCTGCCTTCGGAAAATATCATTGTTTTACGATATTTTGCACCCATTTTACCTCGATTTGACTCAGATGAAATTTTTCTGTCCTCGAGATTCTGCCTTTTAGTTTTATCATCGGTCAAAGTTGACAGAGGCACCATTTTACCGACAGCGCGTGGGCGCCGCCATCTTCCCGAGAATCGCCAGCACCCGGAGCAAGCTCCAGACCCGGCGTCGCATTGCTAAGATAGCTGGGAGCCTTGTGAAGGCTCCCAGGCCTGTCTTTCATTATATTCTATTGCAGGGTACTCTATGCAGCCTGCAACTGGATTTTTGCATTGCATTGCAATGCATTGTAGTGCATTACATTAGGGATCAGATTCTCTGGGGTTCAAGACCCCTAGAAAAAAAAAAAAAAATCAAAAGTGCCAAATAGCCGGTTTTCACTCCACTAAACACTTCTACACATGTATTTTAGCTTTTGCAGTTAATTTATTTTGCACAAAGTTCAGATATACATAAACTTCTTCATACTCTATATACATGCCACAACACAACAGATCAGAATTCTTCATGAAGTGGATATTTCGGGTGATCTTTAAACCTGAAAAATCAGGAGAAATTATGTTAAGATTGTGAAGATTTGGTGAAAATACCAAGAACATGCCTCCAGGAATAAGTTTACACAAAGCAAAATGATACAGTATCCTGATGATGGTTCCAGTGACTTAACCTCATTGTCAACCAAGTAAAGTGGGACCTCCAGGCGTCCCGGAGGAGTGGGCAAGTGACCAAGGAACACTCTCTGTCATATCATACACTAATTGGGAATTCCATACACCTAACAAATATTCGCAAAATGAATCTTGCGAGCTTCATACATCTCTATAATTGTCCATGTGACCTATTTTGACATGTCAACATGATAGAGAAAGGATTACCCTCTCATGACCCCCATTTATAAGCCAGAATGGACCAACAGGGATCTTTAATATGGCCATAGACCTGAGGTCTATGTCCCATTGTTGTACCGGGCTGACGAGATGCAATAACATCGAAACGGCCGTCCTCGGTTGAGAGACTATACCTGGTAATAATCCCAGCATCATTGCAAAACAAAGGCCTCTTAGAAGGTCGAGCATGATGTTAAAGAGAGCAGCCTTTATTGGGCCATATCACTGAGATTCTGTCTTCCTAATTACATCAGGGAAGACAGGTTTGCACATTCCAGTGAGCGCCCTCTATTGGTTTGCAACGCTGAGGCACCTGATTTCCTAATTACATCATGGAAGACAGATTTGCATATTCTTCCCATAGTCTCTTGCAAAGTGGAGTGCTAAAGGCTTAATAAGTCTCCACACACCTATATGGTGGTCTCTCCCCAAGGAGTGACGATACCCCCCTTACCCTGTCTAAGCCTCTCACCTCTACCAGGTTAGTCTTCTCTACACCGGGCTGACAAGACGCAATAACATCGAAACAGCCGTCCTCGGTTGAGAGACTATACCTGGTAATAATCCCAGTGTCATTGCAAAACAAAGGCCTCTTGGAAGGTCGAGCATGATGTTAAAGGGAGCAGCCTTTATTGGGCTATATCACTGAGATTCTGTCTTCCTAATTACATCAGGGAAGACAGGCTTGCACATTCCAGTGAGCGCCCCCTATTGGTTTGCAACACTGAGGCACCTGATTTTCTAATTACATCATGGAAGACAGATTTGCATATTCTTCCCATGGTCCATTGTTGTAAATTTATAATACCGTACTTACGCTGAGATGTCCACATAGCGTCTGTTCTGGTTCAGTCCATTAAGAGTTTTCATTTCCTCCTCACTCAACTCAAAGTCAAAAATCTGAAATTGGAAGCAATAAAGACCAGTGTCAACTTTTTACCCACCTCTGAGGTACAAAGGATAGATGGAAGTAGGCGACCTCGTAGGGCGTCCTCTTTGAATAGATTGGGAGAGGTGCATATGATATACCATCAGTGAGTATCACTGGTGTGGTGTTGTAAAACGTTAGACTGGAACCGGCCGCTTAACCCCCAACGTGCCGGCTGCTTCCATTCATTTCTATGGGAGCGTGCTGTGAGCGTGCTGTTCGGAACGGCTGTTCCGAACAGTGTTCGCTCATCTCTAGTTGTGAACTTTGGGCAGTGATTGGCCGTGATGTTCTCACATCTAGAGTTTTTGGTACTAAGTACAGCTTTGGGTGGCTCAAGATTTGGGGTGGTCAAGATCCCAGAAGGGAGACATTTATATGAGTTATGAACTTTCAGGTACAAGGAAGGAAACCAAAAAAGCTTGAGGTCACATGATGGAGATGGCTTGGCCATAAGATGTTGCAGCAACACCCTTCTCAACGGATCCACTTTTATCTGATGGAACTTCTTGGACTTTCCTACCTCAAAGTTCTGCTTGATCCTTCCTGGATTAAAGCTTTTAGCAATAACCACTATCCCTCTTTGTAGCAGGTGTCTCATTGCCACTTGTGCCGGGGTTCGGTTATGATTTTTTGCAATTGCATTGAGCACAGGGTCCTCCAACAGGACTGGTGTGCTCTGGTCAATCCTAAAACAGTTTAAGATATCAGTAAGCATTTAGAAAAAGCGTAGATGTGTAAAGGATATTGACAAGGAACAGTGTGAACTTAAAGCTAAACTAAAGACAATGTGGTGCCACTTGCACCAGTTCTTGGATGACCAGGAAAGGCAGAAGTTGTATCTACAGGTTTATGTCAACAATTGTGGCTACTAGGTTGGTTCATCCAATGTTTTCCACCACAAGTAACGAGAAGGTTCTCTTTTAAGAATCTTCTTGCATTAGCTTTCGACTGTTCTTACCAGTTTTTTTTTAGCAACTTGGCACCAGCTGGTGATGTCTTCATATGGAGACAAAGGCTACGAACTTTGGTAAACAGTTGGATTGTCTAAGATTCTGAAACCGATATCACTTACCATCTCACATCACGAGTAGAGCCCAACACCCAATACGCCGCCAGGACTATGTTGTGTGACTTGCAGAACTCCAGCAGCTTAGACTGATTCAAGTAGAGGTGACACTCCACCTAAAAATGGCCAAAATAACAAGGCATAGAACCCTACTGCAGATGGGATTTGTGGCAATACTTATGTTATTAAATAATATGTGGGTCCAAAAGACAGATACCAACTACCATTTCACAAGTGGCTCGGGTCTAGCTGACTGCCTTGAAAAACATGACAACACTGCAGTATTCATAATGCTGGGACCCCAACATGCTATCGGGGGCCACTACTGTGAGAGAAGTGAGGAAGGGTTCTCACCACCAAACCTTGCTTTCATTAATAGCTGATTTGGCCAGGTACGTCAAAAACCCAGTTTGGTGGAGGAACATTTCAGTCTTCCCCTTGTCCAAAAATCTCCAGCTCACAGACTAATCTGACGATTTTGAGAACGGTTGGGGTGCACCAGCGAAAGGTAAAATAGTAGTACAAAGATTATTGAGTTCCAAACTCTGTAGACAGAACAGCTTTTGGTTTTGTTGACCTCTTATTTCTTTCCAAGGAACTCTTCTTAGTATACGTTCACATCTGCTCCACCTACAATCTCCGGCGTAGAGTCCATCCAAATCTCAAAAGAATAAGGCGTGCAAGTGCCACTTTGTGTCCAGTGAGGTTACAGTAAAGGCAGCAGATACCCAACAGACCCATCATTACCAAGAGGGTCCCTTGGGACCCATGGTTTTCTGTCACACAATGGAGTTGAAGAACCTTTCGAGGTTTAAGGACCTTTAGAGTGAACAAGCTATAAGGAAGGGTTTTGGTGGAGAGTCCATTAACCATTTATTTATTGGATCCTCTTTCTTGTAGACCTCATTTGTACCTAACGTTGAGTGTGTTCTTACTATTGACAACAACTTTGGGAAAAAAAAAAAGTTTCAATAAAAATACTTTAAATTGTTACCTGGTTGCACGCTGGTTTGTATCTCAATCCCGGCATGTTGAGGATCAGCTCTATTTGCTTGTGGTTGAAGTTGGAGACACCTATAGATTTCACCAGCCCAGCTTCTTTGCAGTCCTCCATAGCCTGAAATAAGGGTAAGATGGACAAGTATCCTTACATCTCAAAATTAATGGTTATGCCAAATTTCAGGAGTATGGTTTAAGAGGAAAAGGATCATAAGAGGTCCAGAAAATGTCACCTTACGAATGAGTGGATGAAGACGTGGACCTTCTATCGTTATAAGACACTTCCATGTAGTCCCAAGGACTGACTATAAGCGAATGAATTTCAAACTTTATAGAATTCTCTTTGTCTAAACCCCAGTTGTCCTTGTATATGGTGGGCTGTACATAGTGTGGTTTGGGCCTAAATACATAACATACTGGTGCCACTGCCGAAACATAACAGATCTCATTGGTGGCATATAGCTAGGTGGCTTCAAGGACAAGTCAAAGTTTAGGTCTCTATACAAATTTTTGGGTTATCCTACATACCTTCCAGGTGTCTCGAATATCAGTATTGTGATAAATCACTTTTCCATTCTCATCTACTGGATGTAGAACATCTCCGGGCTTAAAAACAAGAGGGAAAAAGTCATCAAAGTTATTACAGTACAGTAGTCAAATACATCAGAAGGCAATGGGGCCGCACTCAAACCCATGTCCAAAGTGGCATAAACATATAAAAAGTAGGGTTGAGCGATCGGGATCAGAAAAGATTGGATGCCAATCGGCGATCGAGCAAATTTCACGATAGGGATCGGCTGGAAAATGATCGGAAATCGGATTTTGAAATCTCAAGATTGGCTCAACCTTAAAAGTTATTTTCCCATAGAGAAGCATTGACTAGGGTTGAGTGATTGGGATAGGGAAAGATTGGCTCCCGATCGGCGATCGAGCAAACCGTTTACTTTTGGGTAATGTCTGAACCTTGAACTCCAATGGAGAGTGGATGAGAAAGAGATCCATGTAATCCAGCTGTAGACTCTTCAAGGACTTCTCAAGAGCAGGACGGACCCACTCCGGGGATTGATAGGTGCTCCAGAGCTAGATGGAGAAACAAAAATTGCAAGAATGAAATTTTTAGAAAAATTCAATTGATGAATTTTGTAAAATTGAAAAATATGAGCGCCAAATAGGGAATATTGTTTTCTGGTGAGTAAGGTTTGAAGACTAATATCAAGGAGGAGTCTAGTAAGGAGGGACTGTTACAGTTCGGGATACAATTGTGGGTCAGCCCCAGCCAAGATTTAGAAAGAAAACCCAGTGGATAGTGGCAAAATGCTTGTTCTGCAGCCCATTTTCCCAGTCTAGTAATGTGAAGGGATGAAAATGGGAAAATTTTGTGGGACAATAGGTAACTATGGCTAACCACATGGGTGGCAGTACTTGTTGGAATCAGTGAGAGTCACTCCTTCTGGACTAACCCATCCCTTACGATAACTTTCCGAGACCAATGTAACAGCTAGGCAGCGCAACTCAAGACAAATTAGGACTATTCATTATAATGAGAAGTATATTACATCACTGCCATTACCTTGCCGGTGTAGAACACGTCTTCTCTCTTGACCGTTCCATCTGCAATCTTTGCATTGATACCTCGACCGACCTCAACCTCATTGCCGTATAAAAATGCAGCGTCAATGTGTCGATACCCAACCTCAAGAGCAATTTTCACTGCTTCTTCTGCCATAGACTTGGGGAACTATAACCAATGATATGAAATATTGGTAGCCGGTATGTTATAACTATAGGGCTCTGTGTACATTTACATTGATATGCAATTTTTCAATCTCTAGCATGTCATACACTATGTTTTATAGTTACAGTAGGTTCCTAGGAGCCCTGACAGTGTCATACACTATGTTTTATAGATAGGTTCCTAGGAGCCCTGACAGTGTCATACACTATGTATTATAGAAAGGTTCCTAGGAGCCCTGACAGTGTCATACACTATGTGTTATAGAAAGGTTCCTAGGAGCCCTGACAGTGTCATACACTATGTATTATAGATTGGTTCCTAGGAGCCCTGACAGTGCCATACACTATGTATTATAGATAGGTTCCTAGGAGCCCTGACAGTGTCATACACTATGTATTATAGATTGGTTCCTAGGAGCCCTGACAGTGTTATACACTATGTATTATAGATAGGTTCCTAGGAGCCCTGACAGTGTCATACACTATGTATTACAATATGTCACTCTGATTTGCTTGTCTGGCCTACACATGTGATTATTATAAGATCTAGACTTTCTTCTACCATAAGTTCAGTTTTCTGTACAAGCTCTGTACTTAAATACCCAGACCAAGGCAAAGTGGCTTGTTGGCTTGTTATCAACCCCTGTGGCTCTCAGCACATGTCCCTGTTTGCCCCCAGCTATGTCCGTGTTATTACTGAAACTATTTTAACATATGATACCGTTACAGTGGCTGAAAGCGTAACTCTAGACGTCTATCAGCTATGACACCCACCTCTTCGGGGGCATAGGTGCCCAGTCCAATCATTGGTATCTTGTGCCCGTCGTTTAGTGGAATGCATGGACATTTTGTCAGCTCCATAGTACTGCTCGTAGTTCAGATCTGTGCTGAATTTCCTTCACTGAACGTTGGCCTGTTTGGCCGAGGCCCAGCAGCGCGGCTCCACCTCTTGGCTCCATTATAGCAGTCTCTGCACCATATTACACTGGGTCACTATCAGGTCTGGGTAGATATTCTCTAGAGCCAGCCTTGGTCATACAGGAAACAGTCAGCAGAGGAGGCAGCCACAGCTCAAGACTTCAGCTACAGAGACGTCAAATTTAACCCACTGTCTCCTGAGAACGTGATATCAATGTCTCTGTCCAGTACAGTCTTTACATTCTGAGAGGTCGAGGTAGACAAAGGGCCAACATTACTTTAGATACGGCTACTACAACAACCTGAGATATGGGCACGGTCCTTCCTTCTTGTCTCATTGCACCTGCTAAGAATGACTATGAATTCTAGAACTTTGGCTTCCAGATTTCCGACATATTCATATAGGCATTGATATGACCCTATACGGTACAAATACGTTCTATGGATTCATAAATCATGAACTGCACCAGTGCCGGCAGTATGGGAACCGGGCAAATGGTTTTTTAATTTTTTGGAGGTATTAAAGAGGACAATTTGGGTCACCAAATCCTCAGTTCCTAAGGACCTGCGAGTGGTTTAGACTGAAATTGCCCTGACAAGTTCCCTCTAAGGTGTACGATCACTATATAGAGCGGCCTTCACGTCTTCCAGGGCAGTTGACGTGCGGAGTTCAGTTTATGTGGCATCTGTGTGGTCGAGTATTCAATCTATGTTGTCTCGGAAAGTGGTTACCACTAGAGATGAGCGAGTAGTATTCGATCAAGTAGGTATTCGATCTAATACTACGGTATTCGATATACTCGTACTCGATCGAGTACCACTCGCTGTTTGCATACTGGCAAAAACTGGCATTTCTACCGAACGGCGGCGCAGAGAAGACATCTAAAGGTAGGAGAACAATAGCCTTTCTTAAGGCTATTCCTACGTGTTAGTGAGAAAAAAATGGTAGAATCCCTTTAAGTAAACTTGCCAGGCTAACTCCAGTGCATCCGTCTTGCATCCCGTGTGGGATCCCTTGTGTGTTTCTTCCCAATATGAGGATCCCTATGAATCCCTGATCACCTCTCTGTACCCCTATATGAACCCATTGACACTAACAATTTAGGGCTATTAGAGCTTGACCTCTTGTTCATATAGGAAGCCCTGTGTGCACTAGAGGAGCAGTGAGGAGGCCGGTGCTCCAGAGGGGAGCATATAACTTCATAATAAAGCTGTCAGAACTTACAGTAACAGTAACATGACACCGCACACAGGCTCATTCTCAAATTGCAAAGATTGGAAGTAGACGAGAAAAAATATTTTACTGGAATTCTGTAATGACTATTAAACATGTCTTGTACATTATTTTCAGGCGGCATTGTGACCTATACACTCAGACTCTTGTACTTTAGCTTCTGCAGTTCTCATGTATCGCGTTTGCACAACATTAGACTAGTTAGACCCTTCTCCATATTTCATGTATACATCAGGGATCATCGTTCCAATCGTGGCGCAACAAATAAAGAGATTTAATATTCTTCATAGAATGGATAATTCGGGTGATCCTTCCATCTGCAAAATCAGGAAGAATTATGTTACAATTGTGGAAAATTGGGAGTAGGGATGGGATTTAGACAGAGGCAGAGGAATGGCCAGAGATCTGACACGTAGACATTCGCTTGGAGCTGTCCTGCCAAAAACAGGTCAACCATGTTGGAAATTTTCAGCCAACTGTTGGTCGAAGATTCCAGTGTTTGGCCACCTTTGGCTGATCATTATGGAGACTCACTGGACTTCTTTTTTTGGTTTTTGATCATTGGTAAGAATGATACCATCATCAGTCCGACAGCCATCATGGTGACCATCCAAAATCTAATATGTATGAGCCCCACAACCTGTTGCACACCCAGTATATACTAGCGCATGTGTATATACAGTAGGTGTGTGCAGTTTATCTTTATACTTTGGTGCCATTTGCAATATTTTTGGAAAATCTCCTGCAATATGTTTTACTTACGCAAAATTCACATAGCGAACGTTTTTGGTCAGTCCATTCAGAGTCTTCATTTCCTCTTCACTCAAATCAAAATCAAAAACCTAAAATTGGGGTCACAAAAAAATCAACGTCAACTTTATTCTTGAAAACGCTTTTACAAGTCCGAATGAGTCCTTAGTCATTATAAGAAAGCAATGGGAAATAATTCACATCCCTGTTATGGGTTCTGGTTAAGGTTGAGCGATCGGGAAAGATTGGATCCCGATTGACGATCGAGCAAATTTCACAATTGAGATCGGGATTGGCTGGAAATCGGATTTTGAAATCTCAAGATTGGCTCAACCCTAAAAGTGACTTTTCCCATAGAGAAGCATTGACTAGGGTTGAGCGATCGGGATTGAGAAAGATTGGATTCCGGTTGGCGATCGAGCAAATGTCACGATCGCGATCGGGAAAGGGATCAGCTGGAAAATTATCGGAAATTGGATTTTGAAATCAATCCTAACATCTCAAGATCGGCTCAACCCTAGTTCTTATCTCACTCCCATCAATAACTTTAAGGCTATTACCATTGGCCCCCATATATCTTACGTGTGACCTACTCACAACTCCAAGGCTCCTACCTCAAGATTCTGCTTGAGCCTTTCTGGATTAAAGCTCTTGGCAAGAGGCACAACGCCCCTCTGTAACATGTGTCTTATTGCCACTTGTGCAGGACTTCGGCCATGTTTTTTTGCAATTGCGTTAAGGGCAGGCTCCTCCAACAGGATCGGAGAATTAGGATCAATCCTTAAAGGGGTAAAGATAGAAAACATAGAAGGATTTAATATCATATGCACTAAAATATACTCAAAAGATAAAGGTAGCGTAGCACGAGGATTACCTAAAGGTAACATGGCGCCACCTGGTGCTGCCTTTGTATAGAGACAGGACATGACACTATAGTGTATTGCGGATACTATCGTAAATTTGTTTCCCCTTCAAATATGTCACTTACCAGCTGACGTCACGAATAGTGCCCAACACCGCATACGCCACCAGGACTATGTCGTGTGACTTGCAGAACTCCAGCAGCTTAGACTGATTCAAGTAGAGGTGACACTCCACCTAAGATTGGACAAAATGGCAAACAAGTCAACTGGAAATATGGCAATTTTACGTGTCTGGACCAATGTAAGATGGTGGTGACCACCTTAAAACGCATTTCTAACTTAAGACTAAGGCCCCACGTTGCAACAATAGAAGGCTACATATCCACAGTGTGAGGCCTTAGCCTAAAGAGGGTTTCCAAGACTTATATACCGATGACACATCCATAGGATACATAGCCACTCTGTAATGTATGTCACTGTGCTTGGTATTTGGTGTAGAGGCCCCATATTATAAATATATATACATCTAATGGGGGAGATTTAGGAAGTCTCTTTATGTCCTTCGCACACTTCCCCATAAATCAGGCGCACATTCCCCATGGCTGTGAGACAATGTTCCTTGATTGGACCAGGGGAATAGAAAACATGGTGGACAACCCGTGAAGAAAGAAGGAAAGCTGGACGATGCCACGGCAGAGGCCAGAGCCTGAAGAGACCCTACCATATAATAATCTACTTTACCCGCACCATTTCGGATCAGACCGAAGAAGTACCGTCGAAAACGAAATCGCTAATCAGAATAGAACGATTGAGACTAAGTAACAGTCCTCATCAGACTAGAGACTCCTCCTCCTCTTCCTATTCCCATTTGTCTAAGTGAGTAGAATATTTTTGTGACACACAGGTTCTTTGGATTGTTCGGAACTTTCATACCATAAAGTTTTATGTTCCGTTGCAAATTGAACCCTTCTTCAGTGCCAGCTAAACTGACCTGCACTTTACACCAACACCACTATATAACAAGGTCAGAATTTGGAAGGACCATCTACGTACAAGTCACGGATAAAACAAAGAATTATTCAGAGACCCAATATTTCAGTGTTACCTGGTTGCACACAGGTTTGTATCTCAGTCCCGGCATGCAGAGGATACGCTCTATTTGTTTGTGGTTGAAGTTGGAGATCCCTATAGATTTGACCAGCCCAGCTTCTTTACAATCCTCCATAGCCTAAGAATACAGAAAATAGTCAAAAATCAAACAAAAAACAGGGATTAAAGAGGTTGTTCCAGCTGGGACGTTTATGGCATATCAAGAGGAAATCTTATGGACCCACATCTATCTAGAAAATGGGGGTCCGTCATCTGTCCGTCCTAGATAGAAATATCCCCTCTAGATATAGGTCTGCAGATGAGCTATCTACACTATAGGATTTTTTTTTAATATAGGCAAATAAAAATTGTGATAAGTCGGCCATATTGGGTGTCATTCTTCATACCTTCCAGGTGTCTCGTATATCGCTATTGTGATAAATCACTTTTCCGCTTTCATCTGTTGGAACTAGATCATCCCCGGGCTTAAAAAGAGAGAAAAAGTCATCAAAATGCAACCAATTTTGTATCAAAACGAAGGGACAAGTTGGACCCATCCTCCAGACTCGCCTCCAGATTTGTCCAATTTATGTAACATTAGACTAAATTTTGGGGGAAATGTCCAGACCTTGAATGCCATTGGGGTGTGAATAAGAAAGAGATCCATGTAATCCAGCTGAAGATTCTTCAAGGACTTCTCAAGAGCAGGACGGACCAACTCCGGGGAATGAAAATTGTTCCAAAGCTAAAAGAGGGGAAAAATAGGAGAAATGAGAATTGCTTGAGAATGACATTTGTCTATTAGGGGTCTATGGAGTGCAGAGTCATGGGAACCCTGACTGCGATGGTGGCCATTGTCATCTGAGACCAAGATGATGGCTGAAGAGGACAACTCATGGCTACCTAGGTAGGTATATCATGGCCATTACCTTGCCGGTGTAGAACACTTCTTCTCTCTTGACCGTCCCATCTCTGATCTTCGCATTGATACCTCGGCCGACCTCAACTTCATCGCCATATAATAATGCACAATCAATGTGCCGATACCCAAGCTCAATGGCGACTTTCACGGCCTCTTCTGCCATAGACTTTGGGAACTATAAGTAATGATATGAAATAGATGTCATCGGTACGTTGTATTATATTACAAAAAATCCCATTGAGGTACAAGTGATGTCATCGTCAATATCAGCATCTTCCGTTTTGGGTGCAATTTTCTGCCAAAATTGTCCCAAACTGTTGGTTGAGGGGCAATTTGTAATTCTTATTTAGAGACACAGACAATTTAGTAGCAGTCTCTTGCTCAGGCCCAGAGGATTGTGTGCCATACTACAAATCCTCCAGGGAACTGGGATGTTCAGAAGAGGACTGGTGGCTCTTGCCGAAACTTTCCATATCTCTGAAGCTTCCTATATATATTAGATGTGTATTGGCCAAACCAAAGCTTGGCCAGCCATATAATGTGTATGTCTGAATGCAGTACTCCACACTAGCATTGTGCACCATCTCAACAGTATCATTCTGGACCCTGTGTACACTGGGGAGAAAAAAATCTAATGTTGGGGCCACACGGTGGCTCAGTGGTTAGCCCTGCAGCGCTGGAGTCCTGGTATTCAAATCCCGCCAAGGGCAGAAAACCATCTGCAAGGAGTTTGTATGTTCTCCCCGTGTTTGCATGGATTTCCATCCCATATTCCAAAGACATACTGATAGGGAAAACATGTACATTGTGAGCTCTATGTGGGGTTCACAATCTACATTTAAAAAAAAAAAGAAAAAGAAAAATCTAATGTTGGCAAAGATGAATTTATGGGGGGTTTTTTACACTATTTTCGTATACAATAGAGTGAAAATTTTTATACTGAGATCATTATTTGAGAGTATGCTCAGTTTCGTTTCTTCTTTGCTAAGGCTAGGTTCATTGCTGGGTTGGAGTTTCTGGTCGGTCTGGTCAGTCTAGGCATAAAAGCCCCCCAGCTATATACACGCCATGCCCAACATCCCTTAGATTCATGAAAAATCCTCAGAATACCATTAAAAAGTTCCGCTTTCAGTATTTCCAAATGAGCTGTTCTGGGCCCTTAGGATGGGGCCACACCTGCCGAAGCACCTTTCTTTGATGACCACTCATCAATCTTTCTGTTTCAGGGGCAATGTGCGATAACCACTAAAGAAAATGAGTGCTTCAGTAGATGTGGTCCCGCCATGCGTCCTACAGACAGCCCATTTGTTTAATCTCTCAGCAGCCATAAATGTATGTTCTGTATGATAGCAGCAGCAACAACAACACCATATAGGTGGTTTATAGAACCGGTCTGAGTGGTGATAGACTTCCCTTTACAAGAGGGAGAGATCTGTGAAACCGTCTACTATGAGGAATTTGCTGAGCAGCTCGGAGGAGACCAATACAGAAGAGCTGTGCAAGAGACTAAAATTACATAATTAACCACCTTCCACCATCCCATATGGCAGCAAGCCCACCATATTAGTGGCCCCATTACATTCTCACAAGTTTGCTACTACATGCAGAATATTGTTGGTTAGGAAGAGTTTCCATAACTGTGGATTTCTTGTATGAATGTACAACTATGGCTAACAATTATTACACCTACCTTGTCAGGGGCATAGGTGCCCAGTCCAATCACTGGCATCTTGTGCCCGTCATTTAGAGTAACTCGGGATTGTTTTGTCAGCTCCATAATACTGCTTGTGGCTCAGATCTGTGTTGAAACTCCTTTGCTGAACATTGACTTGTTGGCTGAGCTCCAGCAGCATAGCTCCGCCTCTTGGTTGCGATATACTGCAGCTCACTGAGCAAAGGGCGCCCTCTATGGGCCTGCGAGGTCACTGTTGGACATGTGCCAGTGGAGGCTTAGCTAGCATTCTACATTATATTATATTGTACTATCTTTTACCCGCGACTTCGTCTGCGGTGATTTCAGAATTGGGTGGACACAGACGTGTGAAACTGTAAAAGTGCTTTAAAAAGTTTGGTGGGCTAGCAAATGTGATGTGATGTGTTATATTGTGTATGTAGTGATACAGACAATGTGATGTGTTGTATTGTGTATGTAGTGATACAGACAATGTGATGTGTTGTATTGTGTATGTCGTGATACAGACAATGTGATGTGTTGTATTGTGTATGTAGTGATACAGACAATGTGATGTGTTGTATTGTATATGTAGTGATACAGACAATGTGATGTGTTGTATTGTGTATGTAGTGATACAGACAATGTGATGTGTTGTATTTTGTATGTTGTGATACAGACAATGTGATGTGTTGTATTGTGTATGTCGTGATACAGACAATGTGATGTGTTGTATTGTGTATGTAGTGATACAGACAATGTGATGTGTTGTATTGTATATGTAGTGATACAGACAATGTGATGTGTTGTATTGTGTATGTAGTGATACAGACAATGTGATGTGTTGTATTGTGTATGTAGTGATACAGACAATGTGATGTGTTGTATTGTGTATGTAGTGATACAGACAATGTGATGTGTTGTATTGTGTATGTAGTGATACAGACAATGTGATGTGTTGTATTGTATATGTAGTGATACAGACAATGTGATGTGTTGTATTGTGTATGTAGTGATACAGACAATGTGATGTGTTATATTGTGTATGTAGTGATACAGACAATGTGTTGTGTTGTATTGTGTATGTCGTGATACAGACAATGTGATGTGTTGTATTGTGTATGTAGTGATACAGACAATGTGATGTGTTGTATTGTGTATGTAGTGATACAGACAATGTGATGTGTTGTATTGTGTATGTCGTGATACAGACAATGTGATGTGTTGTATTGTGTATGTCGTGATACAGACAATGTGATGTGTTGTATTGTGTATGTAGTGATACAGACAATGTGATGTGTTGTATTGTGTATGTCGTGATACAGACAATGTGATGTGTTGTATTGTGTATGTAGTGATACAGACAATGTGATCCTACTAAACTCTACTCACTCACATTTACATATAGCTTTCCACTATATAGCACATCACATTTGTGAGTGAGTAGAGTGAGGGCTACTCCTGAGGTGACAGTAAGGAGTGTGCAGGCAGGTTGAGGCAGGAAATGCCAGGCAGTGTGTGTGAGTCTATAGCTGGGGCTAGGAGTCCTGCTTTTGTGAGTCTCCTGCTAGGAAACCATGTTGTTTAGTGGCACCAAAAGTAGCCTGTGACTCAATCCTAAGGGAAAACTATGTTTGTGGAAAATTGCACGCAAATCCGTCCAGGCGTTTTAGCGTGATTGAGGAACAAACATCCAAACTCACAAACATCCAAACACACAAACTTTCACACTTATAATATTAGTAGGATGGAGGACAGAACACGACCAACCCCCACCAGACTTCCTAATGTAACCAGGAAGGAATGGGAGGGGATATATTCACTGGTTACATGGCAGCGAGAAAGGGAGGGATATGAGGGATGTTGTGCTGCAGATGTATATGGTGATAGGGGAAGTCAGATATTGTTAACCAACACACCATAGTATCAAAGCCACCTTACAGCGTCTTAGAGCTGGGATATATAAGCTACCGTAAATACTCGAGTATAAGCCGAGTTTTTCAGCACAGTTTTTGTGCTGAAAAAGTGCTCCTCAGTTTATATTTGGGTCATTACGGTAATTTTCTTGTAGCAGGCCAGGATAGCAGACCCCGCCCCCCCCCCACCCCCCGCGCTCCATCACACGCTGGGTGACGTGGCCACGTAAACTCAGGCCCGCACCCGACGTGTGTCTGCTTCCTCGCCTGCTAGCAGAAGTACTGTAAGTACTTCTGCAGATTTTAATGTACAGCATCGCCATGCTCCTGGCAGGAGCGTGGCGATGCTGTGGTCCCCGCCACCCGCCACTGTGGGTCCGGATGCCGGGTCTGTAAATGTAACACCATAGAAACCGGCACCTACGCTATAATGCTTACAGCAGAGATGCTTAAGCTTATGCCTGCGATCTCTGATTGTAGGCATAAGCTTCGGCATCTCCGCTGTAAGCGTTACAGTGGAGGTGCCCTCCGGAGATGTCCTCCCCCGTCCGGAGATGTCCTCCCCCCTTCGGTCTGCCCCATACCTTTAAAGTTGCAGGCCGGCTCCTGCGCAGCGAGCTCGCAGGAGCCGACCTGTTCCGATGACAGCCGGGAGCCTAAGGGTGCATTCACACGGAGTAAAATGGAGTGTAATTTGGAGTGTTTACGGAGCGTTTACGGAGCGTATATGGAGCGTATACGGAGCGTTTCCGTAAATGCTCCGTAAACACTCCGTAAACGCTCCGTAAACACTCCAAATTACACTCCATTTTACTCCGTGTGAATGCACCCTAATGAAGGCTCCCAGGCCTGTCATTGCTATATTACTATTACGGCTGGTCTATGACCCTCCGCAATAGTAATGTAGAGAATCTCCCATAGACGGCAATACACTTGGCTAAAAAAATAGTAAAAAAAAAAAAAAAAGTTTAAAAAAAATATAATAAAAAATAAAATAAATAAAAGTTCTAAGTCACTCCTTTCCCTAGAATACATATAAAGGCGGCTCACCCACAGACACTGAATGTCGGCAGAAGACAGAAACCGACATTCAGTGTCTGTGGGTGAGCGTCCTGCATGTCCGACTAAAAAAAACAAAACGGTTTCGCTGCGGAGAGCAGAAGACGCTGACCGGCGGACACTTTTCAAACCCATGAATGTTTCTCGGGCAGGAAATGGAAACCTGCATAATGGAGATTGGACGCTGGTGTGAACCTGCCCTCAAAGTAGAAAATGACTGTGAAACACATACACATTAGGTATCCCTGTGTCTGAAAGTGCCCGGTCTACTGAATATAGGAAGGGGTTAATAGGAGCACTGCACATACCCTATAGTCAGCCAGGCTGAATTCCAAGTGGGGGTAAAAAACCCAGTCCTCAAGCTCAGGGAAGGGGCAGACAGACAACCAAAACACCCCCTCCCCTTTCCCAGCACTTACTGCACCCAAAAACTTGGCCATTTTAATTTTTTAAATTTTCCAGTAGCTGCTGCATTTCCCCCCCTAGGCTTATACTCGAGTCAATAAGTTTTCCCAGTTTTTTGTGGTAAAATTAGGGGGGTCGGCTTATATTCGGGTCGGCTTATACTCGAGTATATACGGTATATGTTTTATTTTAGCCAGGTTGAAAAAGGAAAACTTGTTATAGTGCCACCTTTTGGAAGGTAGCTCCCTATAAATCAATGCCTGGTTTCCATGAACAGCTGAGTAGGGGGTGCTATTTGGATGTCCTATAGAAGTGAATGGAGAGAGAAGCACGTGTGCGGTGCACTCACTGTTATGGTTAGATGGAAGAAATTGTCCACAATAAAAGCAATAGCAAGCAAAATCTCACGATACATGGCCTCATCCATCCTCCATTCAATACGGTGTAGTCTTCTTGTCTCCTTTGCAGAAAATTACCCCTAAAGCATGGTACTTTCACTCCCAAGCTTCACGGTTGGGACGGTGTTCTTGGCTTATACCCATTCTTCTTCTTCTTCCTCCAAGTGGAGTTGATACCAAAGAGTTCTATTTTGGTCTCATCTGACCACATGACCTTCTCCCATGCCTCCTTTGGATCATCCAAATGGTCAATGATGAACTTCAAATGGGCCTGGGCATTTGCTGGCGTGACCTTGCGTGCCCTGCACGATTTTAATCCATGACACCATGGTGTGTTACTAACAGTAATCATGGAAACTGTGGTCCCAGCTCTCTTCAGGTCAATGACCAGGTCCTTTCGTGTAGTTCTGGGCTGATTCCTGACCTGTCTCAGAATCATCCATGTCTATTGCCCTGTAGTCTCTTCAGATCCCAGAGAATAATATGCAGAGGCCCACAGAAGGTGCAGGAACATCATGACATCGATGAACCTCATGAGACCGCTGAGAACCAACCAAAGGACAAGGACCCACACTGGATGCCACAGCAAGAGGTGATAATTCCCAGATATATGACCCGGTATTATACAACCAGGAATACAGATACAGGTATATAAAGTAAGTGATGACCTCAAAAGCAGACATAGCAGGAAGAAATGAGAAAAATGTTTATCCCTCTAGAGGATCAAAGTTTAATGTATGATAAAAAAAATAGTCAGCAGAATCGCACCCTGCTGCCAGGAACATAGGTCACATTTGATTTCTCTGCTGCTATGTAGAGTCAGCCATGGCGTCTGCTGATCTGAGAGACAAACTGGACTGCTCCATCTGTCTGAGCACTTATACCTATCCTGTAACCCTGAGATGTGGACACAACTTCTGCCGGGACTGTATTGGTCAGGTCTTGAATACACAGGATGAGTTTGGAGTTTATTCCTGTCCTGAATGCAGAGAAGAGTTTCGGGAATGGCCTGTACTCTACATAATTGTACGTAATGTAGTAGAAAGTATCCTGTGTACTGAGCCCCATCAGGAGGAGATCACCGGGATCTGCTGCACTTACTGTATTCACTCTCCTGTACCTGCTGTGAAGTCCTGTCTGATGTGTGAAGCTTCTCTGTGTGATAACCATCTGAGAGTCCACAGCAAGTCACCAGAACACGTCCTAACTGATCCCAGCACCAACCTGGAGAAGAGGAAATGTTCTGTCCATAAGAAGGTCCTGGAATATTACTGCACTGAGGACGCTGCTTGTATCTGTGTGTCCTGTAGTTTGGCCGGAGAACATGAGGGACACCGGGTAGAGATGCTGGATGAGGCCTCTGAGAAGAAGAAGAAGAAGAAACTGAGAAATGTTCTCCAGAAACTGAATACAAGAAGACAGGAGACTGAGGAAAGAGTCTGGAGTCTGGAGGATCACTGGAGAAAAGCTCAAGAAAAAGCATCTGGAGAAGCCGCGAGAGTCACTGCCCTGTTTATAGACATCAGGAGACGACTGGACAACCTGGAGAAGAAGGTCCTGAGTGAGATCTCCAGGCAGGAGGAGCAGCGGTCACTGTCACTATCTGATGTGATCCAGAAGCTGGAGATAAAGAAGGCCGAGCTGTCCATGAAGATGCGGCACATTGAGGAGCTTTGTAACATGACTGATCCACTGACTGTCTTACAGGATCCAGACACAGGTGACTTGTGTGATCCTGAGGAGGGGGGAGGTGATGAGGACACAGGGGGACATGATAAGACACATGATGTAGATGTGGATGGAATTACAGGGATGTTACATGCAGGTCTCTCTGATATAATGACATATCTACAGACCATCTCACCCGCAAAACCAGAAGAAATGAGGCCACAACCCCCCAGCGCCCCAGGGGGGGAGGTAACGGCTGCAGGAGAGGGAGGGATCTATGGGCAGAGTCCTGCAGACATATTACTGGATGTAAACACGGCTCATAATAATATCCAAATATCAGAGGACCTGAAAACTGTAACCTGGACAGGAATAAGACAGAATCGTCCAGAAATAGACGAGAGATTCCAGGATTATCCTCAGGTGATAAGTATCAGGAGATTTACCTCAGGGCGACATTACTGGGATGTGGAGATCAGGGAATCATTGGAGTGGAGAGTGGGGATGTGTTATCCCAGTATAGCCAGGAGGGGGCAGCAGTCAGTCATTGGAGATAATAACAAATCCTGGGGATTATGCGGAGAGCTGGTATATAATCAGTATTCAGTGATACATGACAGTAAATATACCCAGTTACGTCAGCAGATCTCCAGTAATAGATTGAGGATCTGTCTGGATTACGAGGCCGGGCAGTTGTCCTTCTATGAGCTGTGTGACCCCATCAGACACTTACACACCTTCACTGCCACCTTCACCGAGCCCCTACATGCTGCATTATATGTATATGGAAGTTCTATAAAGATATCGGGCGGTGGCTGTGAAGATGCTTTAACATAAAAGAAAATGCCCGGGGGCGATCGGCCTGCGACTCAATGTGGTAGGATGCACTCAGCTTCGGCTCATACCTCACCTCCCGATATCGGACCTTTTTCAGCTCCATTCGCGGCCTCAATTGGGAAGAAAAGTACTGTGGCCTCTTCCTCTGGACCTGCTGTCCCTCCGACTGCCACCAGACAGCCTGGGATCACCCTGTACCTTGTCCCGCCTGCTTCTTCTTTGCGGCCTACCACACAGCGGCGGCCATCTTTGTATTCCGTGCCGCCTTCCTTCTTCTCCTCCGCAGTGCCACAGGGTGCAGCGCGGGCTCCTACCACCTCTACCACTGCGCCTTTGCCTTCAGCAGCCTCTCTGGTGCACCCTCCTGCTGCAGCCAAGATGGCGTCACTGCTGGGCTCCCCTCCTACATCTTCTCCAACGCTGCAGGTATTTCAGTCTGCTCCCCCCCTCATTGCCTCCTGGCCTTCAGCCCTCTGATACATCAGTGTCTAGGGCTCCCACTTTGCTTGCATCCGTACTGCCCGCCTTCCCTGAGGGTCTGGATTCTGCATCCACAGCTGCTCCCTCTCCACTCACTGCTTCTCCTGTTCAGGGTCTACATCAGGGATCTCACTCGCCTTCACATTCCTGGGAGGCTGAACCGGACATTGGGGCTACCCCCTCTATGTCCCCCTATGCTGCCCTATCCCCTCCTCCGGCCTCACAGCTACAGCAAACGGAAAAGCCTGAACTTTCTTCCTCCCCTCCCCGCCGCAATGGCTGCAATTCCTTACTCACTCTCTGATTGCCGAGGTCACTGCGGCATGCCGCAATGAAATCTGCACGGAAATTAGGGCTGAAATCTCAGCTTTGCGGCAGGACCATCACATTGCATCCTGAGTGAAGGTCCTGGAGGATGACCATGATCAGACCCGTGCCTATGTATCTCAGCTACAGGACTCCTGTCTCAGTTTCACCTATCTGGATCTCCAACGTCATGTTGAGGACCTGGACAACAGTGGAAGGAGGAATAACATACGCATCAGGGGTCTACCTGAGGCCACCCATGAGGAGGACTTACCCGCCACCTTGGAGGTTATCTTCAACTCCATGGAACCTCCCACCCACAAAATTAATCTTGACTGGGCACACAGAGCTCTCCGTCCTAAGGGCTCTGGGCCTACTCCCAGGGATGTCATATGCTGCATTCATGATTTCGCCCTGAAAGAGGCGATCCTGTCCAAGGCTAGGTCCATGAAGGACGTTGACTTTGATCGCGCAAAGATACAACTGTACCAAGACTTCTCTTGGATAACCCTCCAAAAGCATAGGCATCTCCGCCCTCTTCTCAGACTGCTACAAGATCAACGGATCCCATATCACTGGGGCTTCCCCTTCGCCCTGTCTGCAAGGCTTAATGGCCGTACAGCTGTCTTGCGTTCCTATTCGGACCTCCACCAGCTCGATTTTGGACGTTGATCCTGTAATGTCCCGGTACTGCTAGTCCAATTCCCTCTAATCGTCCTTGCAGACCGAGATGATATGGACATTTGCACATAAGGTAAAAAGATTCCTCCCCCGTCATTCCTTCTATATTTCACCAGAGCATGCGCCATCTTGTGGATGTTTTTGTGAACTACACCTGCCTATACTTTGTCATTGTAATTTGAGCTGGCACTGTAAAGGGAGAGTCCATTATAATTAGGTGACCTCCAGGACCACTCAAGGGAGCTTGGCTGGCCTGGAGGCGGAGCTGAGTGACCGCCCACTCTAGAGAGGGGGTTGGGAACTTTTTGTCTTTTGGTCTGGAGCTGAGCACATGGGAAGCTGTAAAAATGGCAGCTAAGTCTCCGGGAAATTGTAACAGAGACGTCTTTTCCTCTGTACCCAAGCTGCTTCTCAGAGAATACTTTCTTCTGAATCTCCAAGCAGAGATGCCTTTTCCTCTGCCTCCAAGATGTTCCTCAGGGAGTGTTTTCCTCTGAAGCTCCACATCTCTACGAGTAGGCTGTCCTGTATCCATACATCTGGGAACTCCACACGTATTTCTTTATTCAAGTAAGTCTTTGGGACAAATCTATATTTAAGGAGCCCATAGCTAATGTGACGGAAATTGAGGGTCCCCCGCCGTCGATAACTTGTATCGCCTCTTCTATATACGTGTACCCAGCTTTGTTGAGGACTAATCCCCTGGATACAGGCCATCCCTACAAGTATATACAAGTTTGACTTCCCAAGCTACTACGAGTTAACCAAGTCCAAGGTATTCTTGCTCAAAGCTCCATCACCTGATTAAGTGGACATTGTCTATAAAGATCGCTGTATTGTATGTGAAGAATCACTCCGTCATCTGCATATTTGTATCAACTCGTCCTGCTAGTAAAAAGAGCAACGATTACCCCCGAAGCCTGGTTGTCTGTTGTCATTGTCAGATATCATGTCGGGGAGGGTAGTCGGGGACATCAAAAAGGAGATTTTGTGCACATTTGGGACCCAGGATTAATCCCCTGAAAGCCGGCCACATCGGATATATTACCGTGATACCAGCCCTGGCCTTCCTGAGTGTTGCAATCCTCCACCAGACATGCCCGATGTGGAGTTGACTGCTCCTCCTCCGACTCCGGTCTGGTCTCAGCAGAAATCGAAGAGAGGACAATCATCCTCACCTGGTGTGGCAGCTGAACGCCGACGGGTGGTTCATCCATCCTCCCCACACTAACTGTTACATTGCTGTCTTACTGCTGTTTTCCCTCCCCAGGTCCCAATCTGGATTCCTGAGACTGGATTGATGCTGAATGTGGACTGTTCCTGACTGTACTGTGCATTTTTTTTTCTTCAGCAGGTCCTTCTGTTTTGCAATGTGTTGTTTTATTATTGTTGCCTTCCTTTGCAGGTAAGGTAGGAGCTATCCTCTCTCCTACTCTCATAGTTTCTTTTGTTTTAGGAGTTTCTATTATTTGGTCCGTCTGCGGATGGTCTCTGGGGCTTTCTCCAGTTGTGGGTTGTACCTCTGGACCCTTTTGGTTGCTATGTTTGCATTCAAATTGCTGTTTATATATTGCCCCCGGTCAGGAGATTTAGTCCTGTCCATACTCTGGTTTTGTCTTATAACTATGTTTATTGTTCCCTTTTTTTGTCCCCTCCCTTCCCCCTTTTTCCCTCCCCCTCTAGTGTTCAGGTTTGGAGTCTTCTGTACTTTACAGACGATTCCCGTGCTCCCTTTGCTGGCCTCTTCCTCCTTGGACTGGATAAGATCTGCCTATACATTCTTTTCTACACATATGCTGGTGTTTGCATCCCTGCTCCCTCATGGTGAAATGTGTGACATTGAATGTCAAGGGTCTGTGCTCCAATTCTAAGCTCCGCTTGGTACTCCATGAGTTGCGATCCCTAAGGGCTGATGTGGCCTTTCTCCAAGAAACTCATTTCGACCATACAGGTAACTTTAATTTTGCCAGACACTATTTCCCGACTGCCTACTCCGCTTTTAATACCCGTATGAAGGGGGGAGTAGCTATTCTGCTCTCTCGTTCTTGCCCTATTTCGATTACTTCTTTCCACCTAGATCCGGATGGACGTTATGTCTTCCACATGTTTTGCGCTGTTACTGGGCCTCCCATTTACGGTGTATTCTGTTTTGGTCCACTTCACGAGCTTACACAAAATGAGCTGAGATCGAAAAGCTTTGGTTGGCACCAATTCAACCCAATGCATTTCTGTGGTCCCGATCCCCCCCGCCCCTTCTTTGCACTCCTCTCCTGGAGCCCATTCGTTTCACATGTGCTATTTGGCTTGAATGTTCCAGGCTTTTTCCATTGGCATCCCCATGTTCCTCCATGATTTCCTTTTTATATAATCCACTTCTCCCTGGGGGGTTTTCTGCATCCATGGCGCGACCTTGGGGCACATTGGGTCTCTTTCATATTTGGTGGACCCACTGACTTTGGAGCTCAGACCCTTTGACTACTTCACCTCCACCATGCATTTGCCAGCTACGGAGTGCTTCCGCTACCAGCAGATTGCCCACTTTGTTTCCTCCCAATTTGGCTCTCTCAGAGTCTCGACGCCTACTACCTTTGAGAAGCTGTGTCGTGCAGACACCTCTACAGTGGAGTAAGAACTCCAGCATGCCATATAAAAATTAACTTTTACTTCAACAATTAAAAAGCTACATGTGCAGCGATCCAAAACATGTTAAAAACAGGAGAAAAGCTTACGCAGATAATCCCTTATTCATAGCTTGTAGAGCAAAAAGACCTGTCTTTTATACTACCAGAAAGCACACCTGATCTCATTACATAAATAACGATCATCATAAATGCAAAAAAATAAATTAAAAAAAGTAAAAAAAAAAAAAAATGTCAAAAGTATTAAAAATTCAAATCACCCCCCTTTCCCTAGAACACATATAAAAGTAGTTAAATACTGTGAAACACATACATGTTAGGTATCCCTGTGTCCGAAATTGCCCGCTCTACAAATCTATAAAAATATTTTTCCTTTACGGTAAACGCCGTAGCGGGAAAAAATAGTCAAAATGCCAAACAGCCGTTTTTTCACTGTTTTGATTCTGATAAAAATTTGAATAAAAAGTGATCAAAGCAATAGCATTTCCTGAAAATGGTAGAACTAAAGAGTACACCCGACCCCGCAAAAAAAGACGCCCTATGCATCTCCGTACACGGACGTATAAAAAAGTTACGGCTGTCAGAATATGGCGACTTTTAGAAAAAAAAAATCTTAACACAGTTTTGGATTTTTTTTAAGGGGTTAAAATGTAAATAAAACCATATAAATTTGGTATCCCCGGAATCGTAACGAAACACAGAATACAGGGGACAGGTCATTTTGGCTCTGGGAGCGGAGAAATAAAAAAAGATATGGGATTCAAAAGGAGGGGAGTCAAAAATGAAAAACGAAAATCAAAAAATGCCATGGGTGGGAAGGAGTTAATACATTAGTGACAAATCTTGTCTAATAGTAAGCCCATTAGGATAGCGCATATTTGGTTTCCAGATCCTAAAGGCTTATCTTCTTAAAAGACGTTTTCTACGGTCGCCCCCCTCTAGCATGGTTCGGGACAGGCTCTATTACAAAAAATGCAAATGTAGAAGTATTGCCATTATGTTGGGAAATAAAGTGCTTTGATGCATTCGACATGTTGTCGACATTGTCAGATATCACGTGGGGGTGGGTAGTCGGGGACATCAAAAAGGAGATTTTGTGTACATTTGGGACCCAGGGACCCCCTAAAAGCCAGCCACATCTGATATATTACCCGTGATACCAGCTCTGGCCCTCCTGAGTGTTACAACTGGCGGTACTCAAACAGGAATCCTAGTGGTTGTCCAGATTTGTCCTGAAGTAACTTGAATAAACCCCAACTTGCTTGGCAGAGCCCCAGAAGCACAAAGTTTCATCACCATTATCGTTCACGGGATGCAATTCGCTCTCAGTGATCAGAATACACTGAGAAGATAATATTCTATACTGAACACTATATACAATATAATAGGGTCAGTGGGTCCAAGGTTTGGGGTAGACAAGAGACTCTCTGATACTTGGGTACTGAATGGTCTATATTAAAGGGAAAAGCCTACACTTACAATTCTGTAGGGTTTCTCTCTGCAGTAGTCACCTCATTTACATCACAGATAATAGAAGATTAAACCTTTATAGATATCACCACTGAGCCATCATTGGGATTTTGCTCAGCGACAATATGGAAGTAGTATTCATTTAGTGTATGGTGGTGCTATTTAGTTACAGCTTGGTAATATCACTCATATGGTGGAGTTATCCTGTCATGGCATGATTGCATACTGTTATCCAATCACTGTATGGTGGTGTTGTCTAGTCATGATATGGTGGTGATATCCAGTCATAACATGGTGGGGCTATCTTGTCATGGTATGGTGTTGCTATCAAGTCAAATTATGGTGGTGTTACCCAGTAATGATATTTAGTTTTCAATCAGAAAACTGATGGTATACTATGTCAAAGTTGTGGGAAAACTGTTGGTTGGGAAAAAATAACCCCTCTTATGTAAAAGATATTGTCAATGTCCCTCTCCCAGATGATGGTATACTTCATAAATGAGTTGTTCAAACAGATAATCTCCCAAAAATTTGCTGTATAGTAATTTGCATATGGAGGGGTTATATTGGACCCCATAGCAGTCCCCTGTTTCTATAGAAAGACATCATCCTGGAACATAAAGTCATTTCTGTTAATATTACTGTAGCCACAATATACCCATACTTACTCTACTAGTAAATGACAGATACATGGCCCAGTATTTCTCAACCAGGAAAGAAGATACAAAAATATAACATAAGTGATGAACCTTCCATGAAGAACCTACAGAACAGGAAGAGATAAAGAAAATGCTTATCTTAGTAGAGGACCAAAGATCAGACTATCTGTAATAAAGAATAATCTGTTAGAACACACCCTACTGTCAGGAACATAGGTCTCATTTCATTCCTTGTTACTTCTCAACAGTGTCCACCATGGCATCTGCTGATTTGGGAGATGAACTGCTCTGCTCCATCTGTCTGAGCATTTATACTGATCCTGTAACCCTGAGATGTGGACACAACTTCTGCCAGGTCTGTATTGACCAGCACTTGAATACACAGGACGAGTCTGGAGTTTATTCCTGTCCTGAATGTAGAGCAGAATTTCAAGAGCGACCTGTATTGGTGAGGAACATAACGCTACGTAATGTAGTAGAACGTGTCCTGTCTACTGAGCCCCATCAGGAGGAGATCACCAGGATCTGCTGCACTTACTGTATTCACTCTCCTGTACCTGCTGTGAAGTCCTGTCTGATGTGTGAAGCTTCTCTGTGTGATAACCACCTGAAAGTTCACAGCAAGGCAGAGGAACACGTCTTAATTGAGCTCAACCTGGAGAACAAGACATGCGCTGTCCATAAGGAACCTTTAAAGTACTATTGTACTAAGGATGAAATCTGTATCTGCAAGTCCTGCCGTGTGGTTGGAGAACATCGGTTACACCGGGTGGAGATGCTGGATGAGGCCTCTGAGAAGAAGAAGGAGAAACTGAGAAATGTTCTTCAGAAATTGAAAAACAAGACAAAGGAAACTGAGGAAAGGGTCCAGAGTCTGGAGGAGCACTGGAGAAAAGCTCAAGAAAAAGCATATGGAGAAGTTGAAAAAGTCACTGCCATGTTTATAGACATCAGGAGGCCACTGGATGACCTGGAGAACAGGAGACGTCTTGACAATTTGGAGAAGAAAGTCCTGAGTGAGATCTCCAGGCAGGAGGAGCTGATTTCATTGTCATTGTCTGATGTGATCCAGAAGCTGGAAATAAAGAAGGCCGAGCTGTCCATGAAGATGCGGCACATTGAGGAGCTGTGTAACATGACTGATCCACTGACTGTCTTACAGGATCCAGACACAGGTGACTTGTGTGATCCTGAGGAGGGGGGAGGTGATGAGGACACAGGGGGACATGATAAGACACATGATGTAGATGTGGATGGAATTACAGGGATGTTACATGCAGGTCTCTCTGATATAATGACATATGTACACACCATCTCACCCCCAAAACCAGAAGAAATGAGGCCACAACCCCCCAGCGCCCCAGGGGGGGAGGTAACGGCTGCAGGAGAGGGAGGGATCTATGGGCAGGGTCCTGCAGACATATTACTGGATGTAAACACGGCTCATAATACTATCCTTATAGACGACCTGCAAACTGCAACCTGGACAGGAATAAGACAGAATCGTACAGAAACAGCCGAGAGATTCCAGAATTGGCCTCAAGTGATAAGTATCAGGGGATTTACCTCTGGGCGACATTACTGGGATGTGGAGATCAGGGAATCATGGCTGTGGATGGTGGGGATGTGTTATCCCAGTATAGAGAGGAGGGGGTTTAAGTCAGCCATTGGAGAAAATAACAAGTCCTGGAGTTTATATAGAGAGCAGGTATATAATCAGTATACAGTGAGACATGATAGTAAATATACTGAGTTACTTCACCAGATCTCCAGTAATAGATTGAGGATCTGTCTGGATTATGAGGCCGGGCAGTTGTCCTTCTATGAGCTGTGTGACCCCATCAGACACTTACACACCTTCACTGACACCTTCACCGAGCCCCTTCATGCTGCATTATATGTATATGGAAGTTCTATAAAGATATTGAGGGATCGGCGGCTGTGAGGATGCTTTAACATAAAAGAAATCTGCCCAGAGATTGGTGACATCACAGACAGTAGACTCTGATTGGTGGAATATTCCCTATAGACTACAGCAGTGGGAGGGGCTAAGTGTCACATTGCTTTATCTTTTGCTTTGTACTTCGCCGCCATGTTTTGCTGCCAGCTCTGAATATTTTACCTCATAGAGATATTACAGCGTATTTATTATGACCATGATGAAGTTTCAGAATTGTTATTAATAGTCCGACCCTTGTAATGGGATCTATTAACTTCATTGCTAGTAAAATTTAGAATCCATTTCCCTTAAAGGGATTTACCAACTTTTGATGTCATACCCTATTCATGGGATAGGTCAGGGGTCGGTAACCTTCGGCACTCCAACCTGTTTTATAACTACAACTCCCAGCATGCATACTTGCTCTGCTGTTCTTGGAACTCCCATAGAAGTGAATGGAGTTTGCTGGGAGTTTTAGTTTCACAGCCGAAGGTTACTGATCCCTGGGATAGGGGATGACTTCATGAGCGGAGGGAGGGTCTTCATTTGCTGGGACTCCCACCGATGCCGAGAACTGGGGTCCATTTGTGCCATCCCGCTGGAGGGGCCGTCCAAGTATCTGACATGTCCATACAGAATGAATGGAACGACAAGGCGCATGGTCGACCAGTCACTTCATCAGGACAGAGAATCGGAACTCCCGCTCTCAGGATGGTTGGCAATCTAAGCAGTGTCGGACTGGGATGTCTAGGGGCCACCAGTGGAATTGTTTCTACGGGACCACCGTCAGGACCCCTGCAGTTCAGTTGTACTGACACAGCGCGGCTACAGGTAATAACAGCGCCATGATGCTCACCTGCCACACCATGTGCACCACTGCACTAGATAAACCCACCTCTACACTATGTATGGCAAGCGAGCAATGTGACTCCTGGAATTGTTAACATCAACATGTCCCATAAAACGATAGAACCCACAACTGTGGTTATCAAGAATATTGTGAGTGAGCAGCACCCAGCATTGAAACAATAATAGAATAAAAGATCAGTGGGGGTCTAACACCCAGGGCCCCTGCCATTCAACTGTTTGAAGGGACCTTGGTGCTTATCTGAGTGCCCTCACCTCTTCGCTATTTACTTTGCACAGATCTGTTTTTTAGTGATTGTGCAATGTTATCACTACCTATAATCATAATGCATCGCTGCTAAAAGATAGATGGTGTGTGATATAAATAATGAAGGCACCCCACTCAGTATAATATGGTCCACCGTAGTCCCACACAGTATAATATACTCCACAGTGGCCCACCACACAGTGCAATATGCTCCACGGTGGCCCCCACACAGTACAATATGCTCCACGGTGGCCCCCACACAGTACAATATGCTCCACGGTGGTCCATACACAGTACAATATGCTCCACGGTGGCCCACACAAAGTAAAATATGCTCCACGGTGGCCCATACACAGTACAATATGCTCCACGGTGGCCCACACAAAGTAAAATATGCTCCACGGTGGCCCATACACAGTACAATATGCTCCACGGTGGTCCCCACACAGTACAATATGCTCCACGGTGGCCCATACACAGTACAATTGCAGCATCCCAGAGTGATACTGCATTTATTGTTTATCTCTGATGCTCCCATACAGAATATAAGGTGATGTGGCATGTGACCCTCACACACACAGATTGCAAAAAATATATATCATTAGCCCATACTTGCCAAGATTCCTGTTGAGGAGTACAAGAGAATTCCACAGGTAGGATTTTCCAGGTAAAGTAGCTATTACAATATATAGAGAATTGTACCATAGGGGCTTCAAATGGACATTATACTGTGCGGGAACCACAAGGGGCATGATATTGTGTCAGGGGCACTATCAAGGCATTATTATGGATGGGGGCACAAAGGGACATGGATGGAAATGGGTGGAGTCAAAGTGGCAGTGGGCAGGACAAATACATTCAGACTCTTGTACTTTAGTAGTATTAATGTATTGGGTGTGCACAGAATTAGACTACTTAGACCCTTCTCCATATTTCATGTACACGCACATCAGGGATCAGCATTTCCATTGTGGCACAGCAAATGAAGAAATTTAATATTTTTCATTGAATGGAAAATTCGGGTGATCCTTCCATCTGCAAAATCAGAAAGAATTATGTTAAAATAGTGGAAGTATCAGAGCGCTGATGAGATCCTGGCTGAATGCAAATCTTCCTTGGCCCCCGCTCTTGTACCTTCTAGTGTCCCCCATCCTGACTCCACCCTCTAGCAACTGTGGTAGAAGTAGGACTAAAGCTGGCCATACACTTGAGATTTTTGACAGATGAAATGGCCAATTTGTCCATTTCGGTAGAGGAACGGCCAGAGATTTGACGTGAAGATGTTCATATCAGTTGCTCACGGCCATGCTGGAAATTTGGCAAGACCAGATGCTTTTGGCTCATGACCAGTCGAATTACACAAATTCAATGTGCCAATGTGTGATTTTTTAATTTTTGATAGTTTGTTAGAATAATTCCATCATGGCGGCCGTCCGAAATCTAATGTATATGGCCACAGCCTTACTCTCTTCTTCAACCTGTTGACACCCACTATATATCATGAGTGTCTACTGTATACTTGGGTGCCATTTGTAATAAATTTTGTAATATTTTTGGAAAGTATCCTACAATGGGTTTCACTTACTTGAAATCCACATAGTGCATGTTTTTGTTCAATCCGTTCAGAGTTTTCATTTCCTCCTCGCTCAACTCAAAGTCAAAAACCTAAAATTGGGGTCAACAAAGATAGAAAACCTATTTACATGGCAGGATTTTTGTAACCACCGATGATCAGTCCTTAGTTATCACATTGGCTGGAAGGATTTCGGACATCCAGATACAAGAAAGGAAGGTTCACGCAGAAAATAAGCGCAGTTGTGAGTCTCCTACCTCAAGATTCTGCTTGGTCCACTCCGGATTAAAACTCATGGCAAGGGGCACGATCCCCCTCTGCAATATGTATCTTAATTCCACTTGTGCGGGACTTCGGCCACGTCTTTTTCCAATTGCATTCAGCACAGGGTCCTCCAGCAGGACCGGAGTATTCTGGTCAATCCTTAAAGGGGTAAAGATGGAGAAATTTAGGGGAAGTTTAAAGCACTAAAATTTTCTCAAAAGACAACAGTGTAAATATGCCATATCAAGAGGAAGAACTAAAGGCAACATGGCGCCACCTGGCTCTGTCTTGGTTCCTGAGGCTACAACTTGTCTTGGGTGCTGTCGCTGCTACTGAAACTTTGATACATCCATTTAAGAGAAAGTTCCCCTTTAAACATGTCACTTACCAGTTCACATCACGACTAGTTCCGAGCACTCCATATCCCACCAGGATTATGTCGTGTGACTTGCAGAACTCCTGGAGCTTAGACTGATTCAAGTAGAGGTGACACTCCACCTAAAAATGGACAAAATTTCTCCAATGTCAAGAGGAAATATTGGAGGTCCCCAGAGCAGATACCGATATCAATTTTGCAAGCGACGTTGCGGAGATTAACGGAAGTGTCTAGACTGGCTGGACCGATATAAGGTGGTGGTGGAACACTTTAAAAGACAGTTCTAGGGTCTTGAAGGCCTCTTCTCTGTGCCGATGATGTCACGTTCATCAGTCACATGGTACAACAGCTGCTCAGGTATATTCAATTGAGCTGTAATACCAAGCACAACCTATACACAATGGAAGGCGCTGTGTGTTCACATAGTGTTCACCCGAATGCCGTGGCCTCGCCAACCAGCTTATCGTTGGAAGCCCCGAGTGTTGGACCCTCAACTGCTATTTCACGAGGTCAAGGTTCAGGGGACCCTCTATTTTTATATAAATATATAAAAATAAATTACTTGGAGCCAGAATAATTCAGCGCTACCTGGTTACAGACAGGTTTGTATCTCAGTCCCGGCATGTTGAGGATATGCTCCACCTGCTTGTGGTTGAAGTTGGAGACACCAATGGATTTGACCAGCCCAGCTTCTTTACAATCCTCCATAGCCTAAGATTACAAAAAATTGTCAAAAATAAAATAAAGTCAGAGCTTTCTCGCTATATAAGCGTGTATGTCCCCAAGGCAACTCTCTGTAGTCATGCTCCCCTCCATACTGTATGTCCGTTACACTTGGCCTACATACATGATGGCAATGACTGCAGGGCCAGAATGCAAAGGGTGTAAAGGGTTTTCACATTTGGGGCATTTATAACACACCAACCTTTGGGACCCATATTTATCTCAATGGGGGACCAACCTGTGGATATGCCATAAATGTTCTATATGTAAATATTGTACTGCAGAAGGGCGTGTGTACACCATACAATAAGATTGTGCTAAATATAGGCAAAAATTTGACATATTTAATTTTAGAAGAGAAGATTGGTGTTACGTCCACAGACTCGGGTGTAATTTTCCGTACCTTCCAGGTATCTCGGATATCAATATGGTGATAAATCACTTTTCCACTTTCATCTGTAGGAAACAGATCATCTCCAGGCTTTAAAATAAGAAAGAAAGTCGTCAAAACTCAATCTACAAAAAATAGAATCAAAAAGAAAGGGACAAGCTGGGCCCGTCCTACGGACTCGCCTCCAGCTTGGATGTAATGTTTTAGACCTTGAATGTCATTGGGGTGTGAATAAGAAAGAGATCCATGTAATCCAGCTGAAGATTCTTCAAGGACTTCTCAAGGGCCGGACGGACCAACTCCGGGGAATGAAAGTTGTTCCAAAGCTAAAAGGGGGAAAAAAAAGTGGAGAAATGGTGTCTATGGAGCGCAAAATGGTGGGAACCCTTATAATGTTATGGTGGCCATTGTTATTGTCAACTGGTATCTGCTAATTGTGTAAGAAACCAAGATACTGACTGACGAGGGCAACTAATGGCTGCCTAGGTAGGTGAATTATGATCATTACCTTGCCGGTGTAGAACACTTCTTCTCTCTTGACCGTTCCATCTCTGATCTTCGCATTGATACCTCGGCCGACCTCAACTTCATTTCCATATAGAAATGCAGAGTCAATGTGTCGATACCCAAGCTCAATACCGACTTTCACGGCCTCCTCTGCTTTAGACTTGGGAATCTGTAGGTAATGATATGATGTAATGATAGTGGGTTAGTTGTATTATATTACAAAAAATTACATTCAAATGCAGGTCATCAGCACTGTCAGTATCCATGGTGGGAAAGAGGTTGCTCACAAGATGGCTGATGGCTTTTGCCAAACCCACCAATTTTGACAAGTTTGGCTTGTCATCTGATGGGTTTGTGTGGAGTTGAGGGTTGTCCATATGTTTTTGTGTTTGGTGCCTCCATTGAGAGACTATATGAAGATCAGGGCCTAGGCAAATACCAAGGGGAACACCAGTAGGCAGTGAGGGATGGGGATGAGAAGCCCATAGACACTTTGTGTGTGATAGACTGTGATGAGTCCTCAAATTGGAAGCCCTCACAGAGACAGTCACCAAGAGACTGTTGCAAGTCAGCATCTCCCCTCACACACACATTAAGAAAATGTATCTGTCTGCACCCTCAAATAGCTATATTGTCATCCTATTAGTTGGTTTGAATTTTTATCACAATTGGATGCACATTGTCACATATTGTTATGGTCAGCAGGGGTCATTAAAAAAAACAAGACAAATGAAAACCCTGCGGAGCCCTCTGGGCTTCTGAACTGCAACACCTAGTGTGAACACCGTCTAGTTGGTGTCACTGCCAGCTAAATTAAACTACCAGGTGCGCTCTGTTAACAATTCACAGAGTCCTGTGCAGTTAGAGCAGCCACTACAAATAAACAAACTGGCTAGCCTGAACTCCAGGACTAGCCAGAGACCAACTAAACCCAGTGTGATGCTGTTCCACCCAACCACCAAGGCAACTACTGCCAAGCCCACTTCCAATAAACCCTGACTGAGAAGGGATGCTAGCTAAAGCCTACTGAGTACTACCACACAACATACAAGGCAGCATGCTGCCTAACTAATAGTGACATTGCTGACTCAGGGTAATTGCTAGCTAGGGCAACTAAGGTTTACAGGCTGGAACCCATATATGCACGCACGCACGCACACACGTCAGGTTTGAGAATGGATATTAGAGTGCCGGGCGATCAGGCCAGCCCCCTTATATAGGCAAGGGGCCCAATCCACGCGTCCATTGGTCAACACACCAGTCCATCAAAGAGTCGACCACGCCCTGCTGTTGCAAGGCAGGTTAAGCCCTGCAACCCTGGATCGTGCAGAAGAACAGGCAGCGACGCCCATCTCATGGCCGCAGCTTCTGCACAATCCTAACACATATTAAGCCATGTCCCCTTTAATTCAAGCCATCCATTGACAATCTAGTCAGAAAAATTATCTCATATTGGATGTGCCAAAATGCAACAGAATGCACCAAATCAGGGTAAGTCACCAATATCAGATCGGTGAGGGTCCAACACCTAGCCCCTGTACCAATCCGTTTTTCAGGCTACCTTTGAGTGCAGAACTATACAGGAGATCCAGAAGCAGAAGGCTCTGTCCACTGTATAGCGGCTGTGCCTGGTTAATGCAGTTCAGCTCCTATTCTAGGGGACAGAGCCAGAACTCGAAAGCTCTGTATAGCGGCTGCCATTCTGGAGTACTGCAGCTCAGCTCCTGTTCACTTAGTACTTATCTTTGCTACCATCTGGTCAGTCATAGACACGAGAGGCGCCCAATTATATACATGCCAGGTCCACAATTCATTAAATTCATGAAAAAACTATATTGCGATCAGACCAGAGTAAAGGGAATGTGCCCCCACCAAAACCACTTTTACACCATTTACTGTATATGGTGCAGCTGTTTCTTACCTGAATATACCTTTCTTGTGTCATAATGTAATCTTGCAGCAAATATGGCCATACTTGGCAATGCACCTGTTTTTTATGATCCCTACATGTCAAGCTTTCTGTTTAGGAGTCAATGTACAGCAACCACTTAAGTAAACTGGTGCTTCAGCAGATGTGGTCCAGCCATGGGTGCACCATACAGCCCATTTAATTTAATTTCTCGGCAAGACTAAAGTATGTTCTGTATAACAATGGTGGCACCTTCAACACCATATAGATGGTTTAAAACCAGTTGTGGTCACGGTAGACCCCTTAAACTGCTACAAGAGGAAGAGATTGGTGAGACCATCTACTGCGAAGACATTGCTGACCAGCTAAGAGGTGACCCAAACATAAGCGCTGAGCAAGAAACTAAAATGACATTATTCACCACCTTCCACCATCCTTAAGTGTGGAATGACTCTCACATCAACATGACCACAGTTTCCTACACTTAAAGGGGATAACTCAACATATTTTCAGTTTGACTGACCTACTATTGCTTTTGTATACAACATATTGGAGACTTTCCAGAACTGTGTATATCTTGCCTCAACATGCAACCCTATCTAAAAGCTAAGACACTCACCTCCTCGGGGGCATAAGTGCCCAGTCCAACCACTGGTATCTTGTGCCCATCATTTAGTGTGATTCGGGAATGTTTTGTCAGTGCCATAGTTCTGCTTGTGGCTCAGATCTGCCCTAAAAATATTTTTTATCGAACTTCGCCTTGTTTGCTGAGCCCAGCAGCTCCACCTCTTGGCTAAGATATACTCTAACTCACTGGGCAATCGACCCCTTCTCTGCTCCCACTGGATGAAGAAGAGTTATTAATCTCCAAAACACACATAGGGCTGGCCGTACTCAAACAGGAATGCTAGTGGTCGCCCAGATTTGTCCTGATTTAACTTCAATAAATCCCAACTTTCTTGGCGGAGCCCCAGAAGCACATAGTTTCATCACCATTATAGTTCACGGGATACACTTCGCTCTCTGTGCTTGGATTACGATGAGAAGATAATATTCTATACTGAACACTATATACAATATAATAGGGTCAGTGGATCCAAGGTTTGGGGTAGACAAGGAGCCCTCTGATACTGAAAAATTACCCCTCTTATGTAAAAGATATTGTCAATGTCCCTCTCCCAGATGATGGAGATATGGGATATACTTCCTAAATGAGTTGTTCAAATAGATAGATCTCCCAAAAATTTGTTGTATAGCAATTTGCATATGGAGGGGTTATATTGGACCCCATAGCAGTCCCCTGTTTCTATAGAAAGACATCATCCTGGAACATAAAGTAATTTCTGTTAATATTACTGGAGCTATAATATAGTCATACTTCCTCTACTAGTAAATGACAGATACATGGCCCAGTATTTCTCAACCAGGAAAGAAGATACAAAAATATAACATAAGTGATGACTCTGCCATGAAGAACCTACAGAACAGGAAGAGATAAAGAAAATGCTTATCTCAGGACCAAAGATCAAACTATCTGTAATAAAGAATAATCTGTTAGAACACACCCTACTGTCAGGAACATAGGTCTCATTTCATTCCTTGTTACTTCTCAACAGTGTCCACCATGGCATCTGCTGATTTGGGAGACGAGCTGCTCTGCTCCATCTGTCTGAGCATTTATACTGATCCCATAACCCTGAGATGTGGACACAACTTCTGCCGGGTCTGTATTGACCAGCACTTGAATACACAGGACGAGTCTGGAGTTTATTCCTGTCCTGAATGTCGAGCAGAATTTCAAGAGCGACCTGTATTGGTGAGGAACATAACTCTACGTAATGTAGCAGAACGTGTCCTGTCTACTGAGCGCCATCAGGAGGAGGTCACCAGGATCTGCTACACTTACTGTATTCACTCTCCTGTACCTGCTGTGAAGTCCTGTCTGATGTGTGAAGCTTCTCTGTGTGATAACCACCTGAAAGTTCACAGCAAGGCAGAGGAACACGTCTTAATTGAGCTCAACCTGGAGAACAAGACATGCGCTGTCCATAAGGAACCTTTAAAGTACTATTGTACTAAGGATGAAATCTGTATCTGCAAGTCCTGCCGTGTGGTTGGAGAACATCGGTTACACCGGGTGGAGATGCTGGATGAGGCCTCTGAGAAGAAGAAGGAGAAACTGAGAAACGTTGTTCAGAAATTGAAAAACAAGACAAAGGAAACTGAGGAAAGGGTCCAGAGTCTGGAGGAGCACTGGAGAAAAGCTCAAGAAAAAGCATCTGGAGAAGTTGAGAAAGTCACTGCCATGTTTATGGACATCAGGAGGCCACTGGATGACCTGGAGAAAAGGAGACGTCTTGATGACTTGGAGAAGAAGGTCCTGAGTGAGATCTCCAGGCAGGAGGAGCAGCGGTCACTGTCACTGTCTGCTCTGATCCAAAAGCTGGAAATAAAGAAGGCCGAGCTGTCCATGAAGATGCGGCACATTGAGGAGCTGTGTAACATGACTGATCCACTGACTGTCTTACAGGATCCAGACACAGGTGACTTGTGTGATCCTGAGGAGGGGGGAGGTGATGAGGACACAGGGGGACATGATAAGACACATGATGTAGATGTGGATGGAATTACAGGGATGTTACATGCAGGTCTCTCTGATATAATGACATATCTACAGACCATCTCACCCGCAAAACCAGAAGAAATGAGGCCACAACCCCCCAGCGCCCGATCTCTGCCCAGTCACACCCAAGATTTACCTGTGTCAGGTACAGAATATGGGGGTGATGGTGTAATAGTCAGGACTGGGGGTGTTGGGGGGAAGGTAACGGCTGCAGGAGAGGGAGGGATCTATGGGCAGGGTCCTGCAGACATATTACTGGATGTAAACACGGCTGGTTGTTATCTCCTTATATCAAATGATAAGAAAACTGCAACCAAGATAGGAATAAGATGGAACCGTCCAGAAACAGCCGAGAGATTCATGGGTTATAAGGTGATGAGTATCAGGGGATTTACCTCAGGGCGACATTACTGGGATGTGGAGATCAGGGGAACAAGAGGGTGGGGATGTGTTATCCCAGTATAGACAGGAGGGGGCAGCAGTCAGACATTGGAGGAAATAACAAGTCCTGGAGTTTATATGAAGGGCGGGTTTGTAATATTCAGTATTCAGTGAGACATGACAGTAAAGACATCCAGTTACCTCAGCAGATCTCCAGTAATAGATTGAGGATCTGTCTGGATTATGAGGCCGGGCAGTTGTCCTTCTATGAGCTGTGTGACCCCATCAGACACTTACACACCTTCACTGACACCTTCACCGAGCCCCTTCATGCTGTATTATATGTATGTAATGGTTCTATAAAGATATTGGGGGGACCGACTGTGAGGATCCAGCGTCCTAGAAGAAATCCGCCCAGAGATTGGTGACATCACAGACAGTAGAATCTGATTGGTAGAACATTCACTATAGACTACAGCAGTGGGAGGGGCTAAGTGTCACATTGCTTTATCTTTTGTTTTTTACTTCACCGCCATGTTTTGTTGCCAGTTCTGAATACTTTACCACATAGAGATATACAGTATATTTCTCCATGGTGGTACTATTAAAGGGATTCCACCATTAAAAACCTTTTTTCTGTGGATAACACGTCGGAGTAGCCTTTAGAAAGGCTATTCGTCTCTTACCTTTAGATGGGATCTCTGCCGCGCCGTTCCTTAGAAATACCGTTTTTTACCGGTATGTAAATTAGTTCTATGGCAGCGATGGGGGCGGGCCCCAGCGCTGGAAGTGCGATGAGGGCGTTCCCACCGCACCCCGAGAACAGGCTCCTGCGCCGCCTCTATCTTCTGCTGGATCCTCCCCTTCTTCAGAGTGACCAGTGACGCCGCCGAAGAAAGACGAAGAAGGAAGGGGAGGATCCAGCAGAAGAAGGAGGCGGCGCAGGATCCTGTTCTCTGGCAGCGGTGGGGACGCCCTCATCGCTGCCATAGAACTAATTTACATACCGGTAAAAAACGGTAGTTCTAAGGAACGGCGAGGTCTCATCTAAAGGTAAGAGACGAATAGCCTTTCTAAAGGCTACTCCGACGTGTTACCCACAGAAAAAAGGTTTTTAATGGTAGAATCCCTTTAAAGGATCATCTTATCTTATACTAAAGCGTATTTGTTATGACCGTGATGAAAATTCAGAATGATTACACCATGTAACAATTTTCAAAAACAATTTTGTTCTCAGTTGTTAAGAGTGTTTTCCTGATTGTTTGTACCTTAAATGAATAGAAAACTATTTATTATTCCCTGTAAACTTTTCTTTCGTGGTCAGCACAATGATATTTTGAAATTGATCTATTTTTAAGGATATTCGCAATATTTCAAGATACTTAAGAAGCTTCTGGAATTGTGAGAACTATCAAGAATTATCTAGAACTTTCTGGGACTGTACAGAATTGTAGGTAGCTGTATAACTACAGTTATATAGGGCCACTATAGCCCTTCCTGAGAGATGGAGAGACAGGATCTAATTGATGGGGATTGCATAGTAAGTGGGCAATGGCCATCACAGACAAAGGGAATACAGGAGGAGCTTAGGAATGTAAATGTATATATTGTGTGTTACTCTGGTACCGGGTGATCAATCTTGCTCTGCTGAATCCTCAGTACATTCTTGTACTTTAATACTGCATGGAATAAAGACTATTTTTATCAAGTTTGGAGAGACATCCTTTTTCCTTACAGTACACAGCAACTTAGCCAATTTAGATGGCATGAAGAGGTTGCATACATCCAGCAGACGCATTTTGCTACGTGTGTGGCCAGTTTATAAAGACAAGAGCGAAAAAATACTCTGTGGAAGCATCTGCTAAGATGTGTGAGCAGTGGCGGATCCAGGGTTTGCGGGGCCCTGGGCAATTGACTTTGGCGGGGCCCTACTTACTGGGGGGTCTCGCACTTCTAACCTGTACTTCCCAACTGTTGGAGACTAGAAAGAGGGAACAAAACGTGCGGCGCGCGCAGCAAGTTAGGCCCCGCCCACTTTTATATTGACTCCACCCATTCTCATTCAATTTTCATGTGATTCCACACAGTATAATCCTCCTACAGTCACCCGTAAATTATATGTCCCCCCCTCCATCTCTCCCCCATTTTCATATACACCCTTCATCTACCCCTAGTTTCATGTCCCCCCCTCTATCTCTGTCCCCAGTTTCATGCCATTCTCCCCCCCTTTATCTGCCCACAGTTTCATTTCCCCCCGTCTCTGCCCCAGTGTCATGCCGATCTCCCCCCTTCATCTGCCCCAGTGTCATGCCGTTCTCCCCCTTCATCTGCCCCAGTGTCATGCTGTTCTCTCCCCCTCCATCTGCCCCAGTGTCATGCTGTTCTCCCCCCCTTCATCTGCCCCAGTGTCATGCCGTTCTCCCCCCTCAATCTGCCCCAGTGTCATGCCGTTCTCCCCCCTCCATCTGCCCCAGTGTCATGCCGTTCTCCCCCCTCCATCTGCCCCAGTGTCATGCCGTTCTCCCCCCTCAATCTGCCCCAGTGTCATGCCGTTCTCCCCCCTCCATCTGCCCCAGTGTCATGCCGTTCTCCCCCCTCCATCTGCCCCAGTGTCATGCCGTTCTCCCCCCTCCATCTGCCCCAGTGTCATGCCGTTCTCCCCCCCTTCATCTGCCCCAGTGTCATGCCGTTCTCCCCCTCTTCATCTGCCCCAGTGTCATGCCGTTCTCCCCCCCTCCATCTGCCCCAGTGTCATGCCGTTCTCACACACACACACTCACTCACCTTCCCTCGTTCCCCTGCAGTTCTCTCCCTCATAAACATATTGTAGGCGCGATGTGACGTCATCACATCGCGGCTACAAATGCCGGAGCCCAGCGTTAAAGCAGGAGCTGAGCTGTGACAGCTCCTGCTTTAAACGCCTATGCATTCAGCTCATCGGTGTCCTACCGCCGATGAGCTGAATACATAGGTGTTTAAAGCAGGAGCTGTCAGCTCCTGCTTTAACGCTGAGCTCCGTTGGAATCGGGACATGCCGACCGGGACCATTTTGTTAGGTCCCAGCCGCGCTGCGGGGCCCCGCTAAGCGCGGGGCCCCGGGCGGTTGCCCGGCTCGCCCGGCCCTGGATCCGCCCCTGAACTCCGAAACATGTTTTCAGCTGTTACACGTACACTGACATGTGATCAACATTAGGAAAGCAGCAGTGAAGAGGTCAACTAAAATAATAAAATGCAAATTTATTCAAGAATTTATTAAAAGCCGAGGGACCGCTATGGGTTCATAACTAATGCCAACACACATTACACAGTCCTTAGTGCAAAAACTAAATCTACAAAGCAGATTCTGCAGCAAGTGGATACAATTGTAATCTTATTAGAATCTGCCAGACAAGGGAACTAGGGCCGGGGTTTATAGGATAGATCCAGGCCAAACAGTGGAGTGTTCTTAAAACTCGTCATGTTTAAATGGATGCTTACTGCTTTCTAGCCAACTGAAATACAAAAACACAACAGGAGGAAATATGAGTAAAATAAAAACTAACAACGGATAAAAACTAAAGCATATGAATAAATTAGAATAAATGATGTATTTTTTAATCATCTAAAATCATGTATAATTGAATGTCGTAAAAGACACTTACGCTTCAAGTTTCATGTAACGCATGTTTTTATTGAGTTTGTCCAGTTTCTTCATGTCTTTATCACTTAACGCAAAGTCAAAAACCTGCAGGAGAAAAAAAAAAAAAAAAAAGCTGAATTTTTTTTTTTTTTTTTCAAATTCCATTTTAAATTACCGCCCCCTACCTCAATTGGCTGGCCCTTATCTAGTTAAAATTTACGAAATTATTTATTTATTTATTTATTTATTTATTTTACTTACATTAAAGTTCTCTTTGATCCTCTCTTGGTTGAAGCTTTTTGCAAGGACCACAATGCCCCTCTGCAGATGATATCTCAGGGCCACCTGCGCCGCGGTACGCTTCAAAGACGTGGCAATTCCTTTTAAAACCGGGTCTTCAAGCACTTTGGGAGAATCTTGATCCTCAATCCTGTCCAACAGGAAAAAAAAATTCCATATTTATTACGTTTTAAAAAATGTACCAAATTTTAGAAATTTTCCCCAATTATCCATTGTTTACTTCTATGAAACCATTACGTATAGTAAACCAGTACATGTTCTTACCAGTGCTCTGCTCTGCTGGTCCCCAGTACACCATATCCGATCATCACAATGTTATGGGACTTCAGGAACTGAAGCATTTTGCTCTGATTGTGGTATATGTGACATTCTACCTGTATAAGATGAGTAAAAAACTTTTGAGGTTGGTGACAAACAACATGGCCATCATTAGGGTTTTCACTAGAGATGGGCGAACCTCACGACATTCATTTCACCTAATACTGTATGTTTCTCTCTAGAGTCAAGGTGGAGGCCGGAGGGAGGTGCAGAAACATAAACATTGATAGCTTCCTTCATCTCTCCTGGGCTGTCTCGTGGCATCCAATGCTCCCCCAAGGATCCTCTTCCAGCTTCTTATGGCCTCCTGGTTGAAGTCACATGCCCCAATGTCCTGCTAAGGCCAAATCACATGGTGATGCACCAACTTCATGATGCTTTAGCGCAAGAGTCATGGTGTTATGGCTTCACATGTGATTGCTGAGGCCACCGCTGACCTGTGACATCACCCAGGGGGCCAGAAGACCACCAAAGAGAATACCAAGAAAGCCTGGGAATGGTGAAAGAAGATGAGTATGAGTGCTTATTGATTCGTGAGTGGTCGTGAGTGGTGAACCCCCTAAAATTTTTGGATTTGGATCAAGCCTGAAACTTTTTGAAAATTTGGGTTGAGAACCAATTCTCTCATCTCTAGTCCTCATCCCAAGCTTTCAAATCAAGCAATAGAAGTGATATATGGATGCTTAAATAGAAGAAACTGCTTTAAGGTCTTAGATTTAATGGGAGGAGCTTTAATTTTAAAGGGAGATACATAATCGTTACCTCATTGCACACTGGCTTGTACTTGAGTCCCGGCATGCTGAGAATATGCTCCAGTTGCTTTTTGTTAAAATTGGAGACACCAATGGATTTGACAAGCCCGGCATCTTTACACGCTTCCATGGCCTACAAATAGAACGCTTTGTCAGTACTATAATATAAAAGGTTGGTCCACCTATACCACCAGCCAAGGCAGCTAGCCATGCATTTCCCCAACGGCGCCCACTACAGATTAAGTGGGGCATTACAGCCCAAATGGCCACATAAACCATAGGTGACTGTCTTGAGTAGGATACCCTCCCAAAAGACTTAATAAAATCCATTTTATAGGGTAGGGCTTATTTACAGGCAACCTTGTCTAAAGTCGTCATCCCTCACAATTTACCTTCCATGTATCCCGGATATCTGTGTTATGAAAAATCAGTTTTCCATGTTCATCTCTAGGAAAGAGATCATCTCCAGGCTGAAGGAAGAAAATCAAACAAGACTCATGTTTCACACTTATAGACAAACCACCAACCAGCCAATGCTGTGCAGTCAGTGCAGGGAATGCTAAAGAGGAGGCAGAGAGTCACTGGGAGCAGTATACTGTGTGTGGGTCACTGGGGAGCATTATACTGCGTGTGGGTCACTGGGGAGCATTATACTGTGTGTGGGTCACTGGGGAGTATTATACTGTGTGTGGGTCACTGGGGAGCATTATACTGTGTATGGGTCACTGGGGAGCATTATACTCTGTGTGGGTCACTGGGGAGCATTATACTGTGTGTGGGTCACTGGGGAGCATTATACTGTGTATGGGTCACTGGGGAGCATTATACTGTGTGTGGGTCACTGGGGAGCCTTATACTTTGTGTCGGTCACTGGGGAGCATTATACTGTGTGTGGGTCACTGGGGAGCATTATACTGTGTGTGGGTCACTGGGGAGCATTATACTGTGTGTGGGTCACTGGGGAGCATTATACTGTGTGCTGGTCACTGGGATGCATTATACTGTGAGTGGGTCACTAGCAACCATTATACTGTGTGTGGGCCACCAGGGAGCATTATACTGTGTGTGGGTCACTGGGGAGCATTATACTGTGTGTGGTTCACTAGCAACCATTATACTGTGTGCTGGTCACTGGGGAGCCTCATACTGTATGTGGGTCACTGGGGAGCATTATACTGTGTGTGGGTCATTGGCAATCATTATACTATATGTGGGTCACTGGGGAGCATTATACTATGTGTGGACCACCAGGGAGCATTATACTGTGCACTGGTCATTGGGGAGCATTATACTATGTGTGGGTCACTGAGTACCCTTATACTGTGCATGGGCCACTCGGGAGCATTATACTGTGTGTGGGCCATTGGCAACCATTATACTATGTGTGGGTCACTGGGGAGCATTATACTGTGTGTGGGGGGGGGGGGGCTAATGCAGAGTATTATCAAAGCTTTCTAAAAAAAAAAAAAAAAAAGAAAAAACACAAAATCACATATTACATACAAAACTCTATAGTTGGTCAAACCTTAAACTCCACGGGTGTGTGGATAAGGAACAGGTCAATACAAGGCAGCTGTAAATTCTGGAGAGTTAGTTTCAGGGCCGGTAGGACCCTCTCGGGACTGTGGTCGGTATTCCAGAGCTGCAGAAATGAATAAAAATTGATTATACCTGCAATGGACCGGTGCCCCCTAGTGTCCATCTAAATGAGAAAATGGCTAAAACTAGAAAAATTTTAATAACAGTTGGCAAAATTTGTAGTTACCTTCCCAATGTAAACAATGTCTTCTCTTTTCACCATTCCATCGGCGATCTTTGCTCTGATGGCTTCTCCAACCTCAACCTCATTTTGATATATAAAGGCGTTGTCGATTAGGCGATATCCGACCTCAATGGCCAGCTTGGTGTAGTCTCTGGCTTGTTCTTTGGGGCACTGTGAGGAAGAAGATGCAGTCTATGATCATGAAGCACAAAGCTGGACAGAGGGTCCTTGAGGCCACCAGTTTTTTGGGTCCCTTCATGATGACCACAGTGATGATGTCCCAGGTGGGCAATCACTATACTGGTGACTGGTGACTGTCTAATCATCTCTATGGATTTATTATGGAGATTCCTCCAGATCAGGGAAGTAGTGTACCCATGCCACCCATGCCCAGAGACCTCTTTCCACCTGCTATGTGCAAGTAGTTTTGGATCTTGCACTGACATCACTTTTTATGGGAATATCCCAATGTGCTACAACAGGGAAGCCTAGGATGACCCTAACATTACTCACCGGTGGCGGGGCAAAGGTGCCGAATCCAATCAATGGTAATTTATGTCCATCATTCAGAGTAATGCGGCAGTCGGCCTTGAGCGCCACAGTGCAATGTGTCCCGTTGTCTGGTTGTGCACAGCTGCGATCCACATAGGCAGTGCCCGGTATTTATCCAGTCCATTCCCCACGCCCAAACATGGGAGTGAGGATCCTCCCCTGCCAACTAGGGTGTGTGGCCCTGTAGCAATGATTTCTGCTCTGTCATTGTAAACAAAGACCTGAATGAAGCTGGCAGCTATACAGACGCTATATCCTGAATATATATACATATATTTGTGCACATCGTTACTTGCGGCGTAGGTAGGAAAGCTTGGGTCCCATAGCAAACTATTGGATGCACAAACATCCCCCAGGGCCCATCTCCCCGAACATGAACATAAACCAGTTTTGTGAGACAGGTCGTGTAAGGAGACACTTTCTTGCCAGGACGTTCTACGGGAAAGACTTACGAACCGCATAAAATACAATTCAGTAAGGTCGCTGATCGAGGAGAGTTCACGACCCGGGAGCTGAAGCAACTCTATTACTCCAAAAGCCCCTTCCCCGCTAAGCAATTATAATAGATTTGTACCAAAATTTCCATACGATCCCTTACAAACAGATCAGAAAATCTCAATCGAAACGCAGCAGCGATGTCTCATGAATTTGCTTCAACTCAATTCAGGTATATTGCAGTTTGTCTTTACACCCGAAAGTAAACGAATCTCCAAAGGTTCGCCCATCTCTACTTGGAATATCACCTTGAAATATTTGAAAAGTACCGTATTTTTCGGACTATAAGACGCACTTTTTTCCCCCAAAATTTCGGAGGAAAATGAGGGTGCGTCTTATAGTCTGAATGTGGGTTTGCAGCATGGCCGCGCTACTGCCACCGCTGGTTTTCTTCAGCGGCAGTAGCGCGGCAATCCGCAGGCCCCGGCAGCTAAGACAGTCCCCGGCATCTGCTGTAATAGACCGGCGGATGCCGGGGAGTGTCTTAGCTGCCGGGGCCTGCAGATTGCCGCGCTACTGCCACCGCTGGTTTTCTTCAGCGGCAGGAGTGTGACAATACTGTGACAATAATTGGTAGCTGGCCAGGATAGCAGACTCCCCCCCCCCGCTCCATCACACGCCGGGTGATGTGGCCACTTAAGCTCAGGCCCGCACCCAGCGTGTGTCTGGTGTGTCTGCTTCCTGTGCTAGCAGAAGTACTGTAAGTACTTCTGCAGTTTTTAATGTACAGCATCGCCGCGCTCCTGCCATGTGAGGAATTTTAGAAAATCATCAGAGAATACATTAGACTAAAACAGGGGTGCTCATACTTTTTCTGCATGTGAGCTACTTTATAAACTGACCAAGGAAAAAGATCTACTACCCATTTCTTGTGGACGGGGACGGGGCGGGCCTGTGGGTGGATGGGGCGTGTCTGTGGGCGGGGTTGGGCGGAGCGTGAGAGCAGGAGGCAGCGGCGTTCGGTGGCCGCCCAGGGATCCCCGGTGTCTGCTTGTTCACAGCACAGGCTAAGAGTTATCTCTGGACACTGGCAGGCTGGGGCTGCGGCAGCCCCACCTGCCAGTGTCCGGAGCTGACTCTCAGCCTGCGCTGTGAACAAGAAGCACCCCGACTCCCTCCAACCCTAAGAGCGGGGAGCACGTCATCCCCTGGAGCTGCTGCTGCCCGGCCTGCAAATGTCCGGAGTGCTTGTTCACAGCGCAGGCTAAGAGTCGACTCTCAGCCTGCACTGTGAACAAGCAGACACCAGGGATCCCTGGCTGCATCCCGCGATCGACCCATACGTCCTTTGCGATCGACGTATTGGGCACCCCTGGACTAAAACAATGAATGCCGATTCATATAAATGTCAGTATGATAAGCTGAGGGACCGCAATGGGTATATCACTGATGCCAATACACAGTTCAAGCCCTTACACACTGATGCGAGAAACAGAAAAGTAACAGAGAAGAGTGAACTGACCTAAAATGAAGTTTTATATAAACACCAGTAATAATCTAAAATGATAAAACGCAGATTTATTAAAGAATTTATTACAAGTTGAAGGTTTATAAGTAAATCCAATACATGTTTTCAGCTGTTACACGTACACTGACATGTGATCAACATTAGGAAAGCAGCAGAGAAGAGTGAAGTCAACTAAAATAATAAAATGCAAATTTATTCAAGAATTTATTAAAAGCCGAGGGACCGCTATGGGTTCATAACTAACGCCAACACACATTACACAGTCCTTAGTGCAAAAACTAAATCTACAAAGCAGATTCTGCAGCAAGTGGATACAATTGTAATCTTATTATACCTCAAGGATTAGAATCTGCCAGACAAGGGAACTAGGGCCGGGGTTTATAGGATATATCAAGGCGCAACAGTGGAGTGTTCTTAAAACTCGTCATGTTTAAATGGATGCTTACAGCTTTCTAGCCAACTGAAATACAAAAACACAACAGGAGGAAATATGAATAAAATAAAAACTAACAAAGGATAAAAACTAAAGCATATGAATAAACTAGAATTTAAAAAAAATAATAATTTAATAATCTAAAATCATGTAAAATTGAATGTCGTAAAAGACACTTACTCTTTCAGTTTCATGTAACGCATGTCTTTATTGAGTTTGTCCAGTTCCTTCATGTCTTTATCACTTAACTCAAAGTCAAAAACCTGCAGGGAAAAAAGAAAAGTAAACCTGAATTTTTTTAAAATTTTTTTTAAAATTCCATTTAAAGTCTACCGCCCCCCTACCCTCAATTGGCTGGCCCTTATCTGGTCTAAATTTACAAAATGAATTCTTTTCTTTTTACTTACATTAAAGTTCTCTTTGATCCTCTCTTGGTTGAAGCTTTTTGCAAGGATCACAATGCCCCTCTGCAGCTGATATCTCAGGGCCACCTGTGCCGCGGTACGCTTCAAAGACTTGGCAATTCCATTTAAAACCGGGTCTTCAAGCACTTTGGGAGAATCATGGTCCTCGACCCTGTCCAAAAGGAAAAAAAATATTCAATATTTATTACCTTTTACAAAATTTACCAAATTTAAGCAATTTTCCCCAATTTTCCATTGTTTACTTCTATGAAACCATTACGTATAGTAAACCAGTACATGTTCTTACCAGTGCTCTGCTCTGCTGGTCCCCAGTACACCATATCCGATCATCACAATGTTATGGGACTTCAGGAACTCAAGCATTTTGCTCTGATTGTGGTATATGTGACATTCCACCTGTATAAGATGAGTAAAAAGCTCTTGAGGTTGGTGACAAACAACATGGCCATCATTAGGGTTCTCACTAGAAATGGGCGAACCTCACGACATTCATTTCACCTAATATTCGTGGATTCATCTGCATGTTTCTCTCCAGACCCAAGGTGGAGGCCGGAGGGAGGTGCAGAAACATAAACATTGATAGCTTCCTTCATCTCTCCTGGACTCTCTCGTGGCATCCAATGCTCCACCAAGATCCTCTTCCAGTTTCTTATGGCCTCCTGGGTGAAGTCACATGCCCCAAGGTCCTGCTGAGGCCCAATCACAGGGCGATGCACCAACTTCATGATGCTTTAACGCAATCATCATGTTGTTGTTGCTTCACACGTGATTACTGAGGCCACCGCTGACCTGTGACATCACCCAGAGGGCTAGAAGACCACCAAAGAGAATACCAAGAAAGCCTGGGAATGTTGAAAGAAGATGAGTATGAGTGTTTATTAGGTTTTCACACCTCCCCTAAGCCTCTGCTTATTGGTTCATGGGTGGTGAACCCTAAAAATTTTGGATTTGGATCAAGCTTTAAACTTTTTGAAAATTTGGGTTGAGAACCAATTCTCTCATCTCTAGTCCTCATCCCAAGCTTTCAAATCAAGCAATAGAAGTGATATATGGATGCATGAATAGAAGAAACTGCTTTAAGGTCTTAGATTTAATGGGAGGAGCTTTAATTTTAAAGGGAGATACATAATCGTTACCTCATTGCACACTGGCTTGTACTTGAGTCCCGGCATGCTGAGAATATGCTCCAGTTGCTTTTTGTTAAAATTGGAGACACCGATGGATTTGACAAGCCCGGCATCTTTACACGCTTCCATGGCCTACAAATAGAACGCTTTGTCAGTACTATAATATAATAGGTTGGTCCACCTATACCACCAGCCAAGGCAGCTAGCCATGCATTTCCCCAACGGCGCCCACTACAGATTAAGTGGGGCATTACAGCCCAAGTGGCCACATAAACCATAGGCGACTGTTAGAAAAGGGTCTTGAAAAAAAGAGTCCTCCCAAAAACAGGACGTGAATAAATTGTTACCCAATCGTTGTGCCGTACTAAAGACCTAAATATAATCCATTTTATAGGGTAGGGCTTATTTCCAGGGAACCTTGTCTAAAGTCGTCATCCCTCACAATTTACCTTCCATGTATCCCGGAGATCTGTGTTATGAAAAATCAGTTTTCCATGTTCATCTCTAGGAAAGAGATCGTGTCCAGGCTGAAGGAAGAAAGATCAAACAAGACTCATGTTTCACACTTATAGACAAACCAGCCAATGCTGTGCAGTCAGTGCAGGGAATGCTAAAGAGGAGGCAGAGAGTCACTGGGAGCAGTATACTGTGTGTGGGCCACCGGGGAGCATTATACTGTGTGTGGCCCACCGGGGAGCATTATACTGTGTGTGGGTCACCGGGGAGCATTATACTGTGTGTAGCCCACCGGGGAGCATTATACTGTGTGTGGGTCACCGGGGAGCATTATACTGTGTGTTGGTCACTGGGGAGCATTATACTGTGTGTGGGTCACTGGGGAGCAGTATACTGTGTGTGGGTCACTGGGAGCAGTATACTGTGTGTGGGTCACTGGGGAGCATTATACTGTGTGTGGGTCACTGGGGAGCAGTATACTGTGTGTGGGTCACTGGGGAGCAGTATACTGTGTGTGGGTCACTGGGAGCAGTATACTGTGTGTGGGTCACTGGGGAGCATTATACTGTGTGTGGGTCACCGGGGAGCATTATACTGTGTGTGGGTCACTGGGGAGCATTATACTGTGTGTGGGTCACTGGGGAGCAGTATACTGTGTGTGGGTCACTGGGAGCAGTATACTGTGTGTGGGTCACTGGGGAGCATTATACTGTGTGTGGGTCACTGGGGAGCAGTATACTGTGTGTGGGTCACTGGGGAGCATTATACTGTGTGTGGGTCAATGACAACCATTATACTGTGTGTGGGTCACTAGGGAGCATTATACTGTGTGAGCCACAGGAGAGCATTATACTGTGTGGGGGTCACTGGGGAGCATTATACTGTGTGTGGGTCACTGGGGAACATTATACTGTGTGTGGGTCACTGGGGAGCATTATACTGTGTGTGGGTCACTAGGGAGCATTATACTGTGTGAGCCACAGGAGAGCATTATACTGTGTGGGGGTCACTGGGGAGCATTATACTGTGTGTGGGTCACTGGGGAGCATTATACTGTGTGTGGGTCACTGGGGAGCAGTATACTGTGTGTGGGTCACTGGGGAGCATTATACTGTTTGAGCCACAGGAGAGCTTTATACTGTGTGGGGGTCACTGGGGAGCATTATACTGTGTGTGGGTCAATGGCAACCTATATACTGTGTGTGGGTCACTAGGGAACATTATACTGTGTGAGCCACAGGAGAGCATTATACTGTGTGGGGGTCACTGGGGAGCATTATACTGTGTGGGGGGTCACTGGGGAGCACTATACTGTGTGTGGGTCACTGGGGAGCATTATACTGTGTGGACAACTGGGTAGCATACTGTGTGGAGGCTATTGGGGAGTATTATACAGTATAGGGACCACTGGGGTGCATTATACTTTGTGGGGACCTCTGAGAATTATTATACTGTGCGTGGAAAACTGGGGAGCATTATACTGTGGGGGGGGGGGCTAATGCAGAATATTCTAAAAAAAAAAAAAAAAAAACACAAAATCACATTTTACATACAAAATTTATAGTTGGTCAAACCTTAAACTCCACGGGTGTGTGGATAAGGAACACATCAATCCAAGGCAGCTGTAAATCCTTGAGAGTTTGTTTCAGGGCCGGTAGGACCCTCTCGGGACTGTGGTCGGTATTCCAGAGCTGCAAAAATTAATAAAAATTGAATGTACCTGCAATGGACCGGTGCCCCCTAGTGTCCATGTAAATGAGAAAATGGCTAAAACTAGAAAATTTTTAATAACAGTTGGCAAAACTTGTAGTTACCTTCCCAATGTAAACAATGTCTTCTCTTTTCACCGTTTTATCGGCGATCTTTGCTCTGATGGCTTCTCCAACCTCAACCTCATTTTGATATACAAAGGCGCCGTCGATGAGGCGATATCCGACCTGAATGGCCAGCTTGGTGCAGTCTGTGGTTTGTTCTTTGGGGCACTGTGAGGAAGAAGATGCAGTCTATGATCATGAAGCACAAAGCTGGACTGAGAGTCCTTGAGGCCACCAGTTTTTTGGGTCCCTTCATGATGACCACAGTGATGATGTCCCAGGTGGGCAATCACTATAGTGGTGACTGTCCAATCATCTCTACGGATTTAATATGGAGATTCCTCCAGATCAGGGAAGTAGTGTACCCATGCCACCCATGCCCAGAGACCTCTTTCCACCTGCTATGTGCAAGTAGTTTTGGATCTTGCACTGACATCACTTTTTATGGGAATATCCGAATGTGCTACAACAGGGAAGCCTAGGATGACACTAACATTACTCACCGATGGTGGGGCCAAGGTGCCGAATCCAATCAATGGTAATTTATGTCCATCATTCAGAGTAATGCGGCAGTCGGCCTTGAGCGCCATAGTGCAATGTGTCCCGTTGTCTGGTTGTGCACAGCTGCGATCCACATAGGCAGTGCCCGGTATTTATCCAGTCCATTCCCCACGCCCAAACATGGGAGTGAGGATTCTCCCCTGCCAACTAGGGTGTGTGACCCTGTAGCAATGATTTCTGCTCTGTCATTGCAAACAAAGACCTGAATGAAGCTGGCAGCTATACAGATGCTATATCCTGAATATATACAGATATTTGTACACATCCCCCCGGCCCCCTCTCCCCGAATATGGACATAAACCAGTTTTGTGAGACAGGTAATGTAACGAGACACTTTCTTGCCAGGATGTTCTACGGGAAAGACTTACAAACCGCAAAAATTACAATTCAGTAAGGTCGCTGATCGAGGAGAGTTCATGACCCGGGAGCTGAGGCAACTCTATTACTCCAAAGGCCCCTTCCCCGCTAAGCGATTGTACCAAAATTTCCCTACGATCCCTTACAAACAGACCAGCAAATCTCTGCAAAATAATATTACTTTTGGAGTAAACTCAATCGAAACGCAGCAGCAACGTCTCATGAATTTGGTTCAACTCAATTCAGGTCTATCGTAGCTTGTCTTTACTCCTGAAAGTAAACTAATCTCCAAAGGTTCGCCCATCTCTACTTGGAATATCGCCTTGAAGTATTTGGAAAGTAACAAATCCATCTTCCAATATTCCCAATTTTGCACCATTGCTATGGAAATCTAAGAGCTGAACCTGAGACCTTTGTGAGAATTCCTTTTCCTTAAAGGAGTAGAAAAACATGGCCACCATCTTCCAGAAACGGATCGCACCCTGATAGTAGAACATGGCTTAGTGATGGTCTTCTTGCAATACCACACACATTGTGGAAGAAAGCAGTCATGTCTTTCTAATCCTGGACAACCCCTTTAAAATCGAGAGAGTAACATTTTTTTAAAGGGGTTTTCTAGGACTTATGAATTGATGACCTATTCTTAGAATGTATTGTAAATCCATCCAATCCATCCGCTGGTGCACTGGAGAGAGACAGGGGAAGAAGATTTACGATACACAGCCTAACACTGTCAGAAAGGAGAAATAGTCAAAGAGGGAGTCTATGGCCCAAAACATAGCACAAGTCCAGTGCAGGGGGGCACTGAGGGGGGATGGGAATGATGGGGAGCTTGTGTGCTCAGGTGTGTAGTGAACAAGTCTTCATGGCAGTTTGGGCCCGAATAGAGAAGGAAAGGGAAATTAATGTGTGGATAGATTGGATAAAGCTGCCCATTGTGAGACCAATCTGAGTATTTGCAGCAGGGCCCGGGAGCCCTTAGTTACCCCCCTCCCTGTGTGGGGTAATCCCAGTCCTCGGAGGAGAAGGAGGGGGCAGCGCAGGGCTCACATGTCCGCACAGGTGTATTACATGGCTACATATCCACATCTTCTAAAGCTACTAATACAAAAAATAATATTTGTTATCTACAAATAAGAAAACCATTCTCCTTGTCTGCCGATGGATTATCCCTTATAAAAGGCCGTCTGATATGAGTCAGGCTTTGTTTTCCCAAAATCTCATGTGTTTTGTTTGAATGTGCAGCCAAGGATGTCCGGGTGCCAGGCCGTGCCCGGGAGATGCGCCAACACATTTACTAGCTGCCAAGGTGTGACATGAAGACGCCCCCGACAGCGCCGAACTTGGAATATGTCCGAGAAAATGTTTTAAACTTTCATCTCATGTGGTCAGCTTTAGAACAATGCCATGTATTTGGCAAGCGGGTCAAGAACTACAACTGCCAGCAGTTTACACTGTAGAGAGTCAGCAACATCTTCCCAGCCCATAGGAACAAGGTTTGCCTGAATCTGAGGCCACAGATATAGGATGGATGACAACCAATCACAGATCTCTGTACTGCAGGGCTATAGAAAGAGGAGCTCACCTGAAGCCCCGCCCACTGCTTAATACTACTGGCTGAAGGCTCCACCCATCAGATTGTGCTGTGATGTCATCAGTCTCTGGGCAGATTTCTTCTTTGATGATGGTTCCTCACAGCTGCTTCCCCAATATCATTATATATCTGTCCCCCACACAGAATACAGCATGGAGGGGCTCGGTGAAGGTGTCAGTGACGGTGTGTAAGTGTCTGATGGGGTCACACAGCTCATAGAAGGACAACTGCCCGGCCTCATAATCCAGACAGATCCTGAATCTATTAGTGGAGATCTGGTGAGGTAACGGGATCTCATCATCGTCATGTATCACTGAATACTGAGTATTATAAAACTGCCCTCCACATCAAATGTATGACTGGCGCCCCCTCCTGTCCATACTAGGATAACACAACACCACCCTCCTCAATGCTGAGTCACTGATCTCCACATCCCAGTAATGTCGCCCTGAGGTAAATCTCCCAGGTTACAGGTTTCAGGTTGTCCAATGTCCCCCTGTGTCCTCATCACCTCCCCCCTCCTCAGGATCACACAAGTCACCTGTGTCTGGTTCCTGTAAGACAGTCAGTGGATCAGTCATGTTACACAGCTCCTCAATGTGCCGCATCTTCATGGACAGCTCGGACTTCTTTATTTCCAGCTTCTGGATCACATCAGACAGTGACAGTGACCGCTGCTCCTCCTGCCTGGAGATCTCACTCAGGACCTTCTTCTCCAGGTTGTCCAGTCGTCTCCTGATGTCTATAAACAGGGCAGTGACTTTCGGCTTCTCCAGATGCTTTTTCTTGAGCTTTTCTCCAGCTCTCCTCCAGAATTTGGACTCTTTCCTCAGTCTCCTGTTTCTTTGTGATCAGTTTCTGGAGAACATTCCCCAGACTCTCTTCTTATCCAGTATCTGTATCAGGTGTTCTCCAGTCAAGCTGCAGAGCATACAGATACAAGCAGCGTCCTCAGTGCAGTAATATTCTAGAATGAAATAGACGGCGCATTTATTGGTCTCGTGAGACATGGTGGGCTCAGCTAGGACATCTGCTCCTGCCATGCTGTGGAATCTCAGATGGTTATCACACAGAGAAGCTACACACATCAGACAGGATTTCACAGCAGGTACAGGAGAGTGAATACAGTAAGTGCAGCAGATCCCGGTGATCTCCTCCTGATGGGGCTCAGTAGACAGGACACGTTCTACTACATTACATAGAGTTATGTTCCTCTGCAGTACAGGCCGCTCCGGAAACTCTTCTCTACATTCAGGACAGGAATAAACTCCAGACTCGTCCTGTGTATTCAGGACCAGATCAATACAGAACCGGCAGAAGTTGTGTCCACATCTCACTGGTAAGGTCTCCATCTCATGGCAGGACTTTGGTCAGTATTTTGCATAAGTATTTGTAAACCAAACTAGGAGCAGAACCAAAAAAATTGTATAGGAAGATTTGCACTTATAGTTTTGGCTTACAAATACTGATGCAAAATACTGACCAACATACTGTCATGTGAAAGTGGCCTTAGGCCACTTCAGAGAACAATATACAATGAGATACAGTAGTTACAGTGAGCGATATTAACTACTTAGATGTATCCTTTTCTTCATCGCTGGACATGTCCAAGGATGTGTGTTAGAAGATGACCAGCTCTTCAAAATAACATGAATTTGTGAGATCCCGTCATGAGATGATATGCTACTTGTATCCATGTGTGGCCCCACTAGTGGTTGTGCTCTGAGTTGCAGTCTGTCGAGTTTTGTTGGCATGTTGTAAAATTGTATTGAGTTGGTTTCACCACAAATTGGATTCTTTATCCAAATTTGAGTTTAGGAAGGAGCGGACACATCTGTGTAAAGTAAGACCCAACACATCTCAGGACGCACACGTATTACACATTGTGATAGGCACGGTGTATGTCCATCTGAGGTCCAGTTGTTAATAGGTTCATGTCATGCAGAAAACATGATAATTTTTTGGAATTACTTTCTGCCTCTTGTGTGTATGCATGTTAGGACTCCCAGGCTTCCCATAGAGGTGCTGACCTGGCGCCATGTACCGATCTGCAGTCTCCGTGCCAGTACCTAATCCCTTAAACATTGTACTTGGCACCGCAGCCATGTCACACATTGGGCACATTGCAAATATTTGTCTAGGTGTGGGAGAATTACAGAATTTTTTTTTAATTGTGGTAAATCCTATTGCTTGGTCATATAAGAAAAAAATTGAGAATTTTTTTTTTACCATTTCAGATCATTTTTACAGGGTAAAAAAGCTCCTATAAAAAGAATCTTGCTGTAAGAACATATGGGCTTCTATAGATGCAGGCGCTTACCCCCGTCCCTCCGCACATGAGCACACCTATATAGCAACTTAAAGGGGTTTTCCACATTAACATACAATCAAACTTGCCCAGCATATAATAATATGTATGACCCCTATAATACATCCAATGTGCAATGGAAATAATGGAAGGATTATCCACCGAGGAGTCCTCACTCCAAGCCTCATGGCAATATTCAGGGAAAGCCGGATAACCCGACCAGTGCCTCCTTTGCAAAGGCAAAACCTGACTCATCTCTGCTGCTTAGAGAGTTCAGTAGATGATGAGTTGGGTGTCTATCTTTGCTGCCAGTGGTGTATTATCTGAGGGTGGTTGGCATCAGTCACACCCCTGGCTACCTCAATTGTTATTGCCCCTGCCAAGCAGAGTGGGTCCTAGCCAAGAGAGTGGCTTCTGCTGGGAAGATGGCAGGTTCAGCAGACCAGGAAGAAAACCTTCTAAGAGGGATACATCATGGCGGAGTAGTGTGTGTGGGAGGAGAAGGAGTCTACCTCCCCATAGGAGTGTCAACAAAGAAACTAGGTGACAAACCGGGCTCAACAACTCCTGAAGCATTGGAGAAGGAGAAGTCTCCTTCCCCTCAGTCGTCTGACATGAATGTGATGACCACAGGGTAACAGTGAGAAAGAGGGGACCAGACTGGTGATGGGTCAAGAAATTAAAGAGGTTGTCCCATCACAAGGATCCTATCTATACTGCTTGATAATGTGGATGTAAGACTTTTCCTAAATACATTGCTTCAGCAAAACTGCTTTGTTTGTCCACTATATCACTTTATTCATTTTTTTGGGACACATCCCTTGAAGTTTCTGGTCATAAGTCAAGTGATGTATCTGCTGCTCTCAGGGGGGAGGGAGGAGGGGCTAAGTGCACGGGAGCGAGCCTGGAGAGGGGGGGGGGGGTAGTTTACCCTTTGGGGGGGGAAGGGGCCTGCCAATACACTCCCCGGCATCCGCTGTAATATAGAGACGGATGCCGGGGACGGTTAGACGCCGGCACAGATGCCAGCAACATCGCTATGCTCCTGCCCTGCATGAAGCCAGCGCTTCTGCCGCTGCTTGCTTCATGAAGGGCAGGAGCATAGCGATGTTGCTGGCATCTATGCCGGCGTCTACACTCCCCGGCATCCGCCTCTCTATTACAGCAGATGCCGGGTCACATATTCCATATGCATAAGCCAAGCGGCGAGATGCCGCTGGCCCTGCGTGCCCACCCATAGACCAGTCTAGCCTTCACAATGCGAATACAGACCCAGCATCCGCTGTAATAGAGAGAGGCGGATGTCGGGTCTGTATTCGCATTGTGAAGGCTAGACTGGTCTATGAGTGGGCACGCAGGGCCAGCGGCATCTCGCCGCTTGGCTTTGCATATGTGACCCTGCCCACCAATGACGCAACAAAGCCGGACGACAGAAGATTTTGCAACAACGAAGACCGGTGAGTATGTGACGTGGGAATACCCCTTTAAAGCATGGACAGACATATGGCTGTATAACTGACTGCGAGGTATACACATACACCTATGCTTCTCCCAGACATCAGAAGTTGCTGAGCCTGGATTGCCATCTAGTTCCTCCCAAACACACTACTCTGCCATGATGTTCCAGAGACCAAGCAATATAGAGGGACTGGTCACATGCCTGTAGGTGAGAACACTGCACCCCTGTATGGCCAAAGAACTTTTCCAGACATGATTCTGTGTCACTGCTCACTGACATGTTTAGCTGACGGCGCCCTCCGATGGAGAGGATGCATGTAAACCTAGAATAGTGTATTGTGTGCGGTTACAAATATTTTGCCTCACCTGCCTGTTTCTACTCGATTCCACATCTTCACAACTTTGCATACGGCCATGAGAACACCAGGTCAATTTGTTATGCAAAGGGGAACATATTGCAACTGCCGGGGCCTGACACCTGTGCTTCATAGACCGGGGCAGGGGTTGTGCATAACCATGTCATAGTCTTTGGCAGAGCTTTTCCCCCATTCTCTAATGCTCTGCAAGCAGCCAAAATTTTGTCCAACAGAACCCCCTGCTGGCTGCTCAGGGAATGGGCAAGAATTCTCTCTACTATACACTGAAGAGAGTGCCCAGGGGAAGGTGGAAACAGGCCCGGGGTCAGTGACATGGATTTGCTGTATTTTGCATTTATTTCTTATTTTCTAAACAAAATCCATATGCAAAAAAGAAAACCACAATTGTTTCCAGGGCACTTTTCTATGTTTATTATCAGCTTTTGGATTTAACTCCTTAAAGGGCTTGTTCAATTTTTGTGATAAAATAATTTATGCTCGCCTGGTAATTCCCCTCCAGTGCCAATGACAATGGTCTGGGGGCCCAAGACTTTGTTTGCTGTACGGAGATGAGCTGACCACTGCAGGACTGGCATATGAACACTAGAGATGAGTAGGGTTGCGCCGATTTTGAGATTTCAGGATCGATTTTAAAATCCGATTTTTGATCATTTTCCAGCCGATCGCGATCGTGAAATTTGCTCGATCACCGATCGGAATCCGATCTTTTTTCGATCCCGATCGCTCAACCCTCGGGAGAGGTAAGAAACATAAAAAACACTGTTACTTACCTCTCCACGATCCTGCCAGGCCTCCTTTCTGACGTCACATGAACCCGGCCTGCGTCCCGGGTCATGTGACGTCCAACGTCATAGAAGAAGGACAGCAGAGAAGACAGCGTAGGAGCCGGGGGACAGGTAAGTAACAGTAGTTTTTTATGTTTTTATTCCCCTGGGTCTCCGATTATTATACTCTGGGGTCTTAAAAGACCCCAGAGTATAATAATTGTTTATGGGTGTCCACAGTGGGACATAATACTGTGTGCAGGGGCCACTATGGGGGATAATACTGTGTGCAGGGGCCACTATGGGGGATAATACTGTGTGCAGGGGCCACTATGGGGGATAATACTGTGTGCAGGGGCCACTATGGGGGATAACACTGTGTGCAGGGGCCCAGGGCCGGCTCCAGGTTTTTATGGGCCCTTGGGCGACAGAGCCTCAGTGGGCCCCCTTGTAAAGGAGGTGGGGGACTCGAGACACTGTGCGTTGCAGATGAAGCGAGTGACGTCATGCAGGAGTGTGGCGTCACCAACGCCATACCTCCCAATCTTTTAAAGAGTAGAAAGAGGGGCAAAATGTGCGGCGCCATGCGCGCCGCTGCAAATTTAGCTCCACCCACTTTTATGTTGATTCCACCCATTCTCATTCATTTATTATGTGCTCCCACACAGTATAATCCTCCTACAGTCACCTGTAAATTATATGCCCCCCCTCCATCTCTCCCCCAGTTTCATATACACCCTTCCTCTGCCCCCAGTTTCATGTCCCCCCCTCCATCTCTGTCCCCAGTTTCATCACGTTCTCCCCCTTCATCTTCCCACAGTTTCATGTCCCCCGTCTCTGCCCCAGTGTCATGCTGTTCCCCCCTCCCCTTCATTTGCCCCTTCAGTTTCATTGGGCCCCCTCCATCTCTGTCCCCAGTGTCATGCCGTTCTCTCCCCACCCCCTCCATCTGCCCCAGTGTCATGCTGTTCTCCCCCCCTCCATCTGCCCCAGTGTCATGCTGTTCTCCCCCCCTCCATCTGCCCCAGTGTCATGCTGTTCTCCCCCCCTCCATCTGCCCCAGTGTCATGCTGTTCTCCCCCCCTCCATCTGCCCTAGTGTTATGCTGTTCTCCCCCCCTCCATCTGCCCCAGTGTCATGCTGTTCCCCCCCTCCATCTGCCCCAGTGTCATGCTGTTCCCCCCCTCCATCTGCCCCAGTGTCATGCTGTTCTCCCCCCCTCCATCTGCCCCAGTGTCATGCTGTTCTCCCCCCCTCCATCTGCCCCAGTGTCATGCTGTTTTTCCCCCCCTCCATCTGCCCCAGTGTCATGCTGTTCTCCCCCCCTCCATCTGCCCCAGTGTCATGCCGTTCCCCCCTCCCCTTCATTTGCCCCCCAGTTTCTTTGGGCCCCCTCCATCTCTGTCCCCAGTTTCATGCCGTTCTCTCCCCACCCCCTTCATCTTCCCCAGTGTCATGCCGTTCCCCCCCTCCCCTTCATTTGCCCCCCAGTTTCATGGGCCCCCTTCATTATGTTTCACCTTAATATGTAATACAAAACAAACACACTCACCTTCTATCACTCACCTTCCATCGTTCCCCCGACGCTCCTCTCTCTCTCCCTCCAATCACATACGCGATGCAGGAGTTGTGAGTTCAGCTCCTGCTTGCTCCGGACCGGCTTGTGTGTGTAGGCGTGATGCGATGACGTCATCGCGCCTACACACACAAGCCGGGCCGGAGCTTTAAAGCAGGAGCTGATCTCACAGCTCCTGCATCGCGTATGTATTCCAGCTCATCGGCGGACGGACGCCGATGAGCTGAAATTGTGACAGGCAAGTGCCGGGGGGCCCCCAGAGGCTCTGTGGGCCCCGGCACTTGCCCGACTATGCCGTGCGCTGACGCCGGACCTGCAGGGGCCACTATGGGGCACAATACTGTGTGCAGGAGCCACTATGGGGCACAATACTGTGTGCAGGGGCCATTATGGGGCATAATACTGTATAGATGGGCCATTATGGGGCATAATACTGTGTGCAGGGGCCATTATGGGGCATAATACTGTGTGCAGGGGCCATTATGGGGCATAATATAACGCACAGGAATGCGGAGGAGGGGGTCGGTCGAGGTCTTTGGCGTCGGTGTCGGTCGGGGGGGGGCCCATGTCAAAAGTTCGCCACAGGGCCCCGCCATTCCTAGTTACGCCACTGTTCCTACCTTATGAGGTCCCCACCAAACAACTATGGCTTTCCAATGTCTCTCAAATAGCACGCTTCGAGGAACTCTCCAGTTGGCCAAACCGTTCTCACGCAAAATACAGAGCTACGTGGTTACCCTGGCTAGAAAGGCCCTCTTAGATCAGCTTGCCCTTGAATGTCCTATCTAGACAAGAGTCCCCTTTCCCTCTCGTGATCCCCCTCCTCTCCTTTACTAGAACACGGCACTCCTCTCACCATTCCCCTCCCCCCACCACTCCCACCCCCACTCTCTCTTACTCTTCTTCCTTTTCCTCTTATTTCCTCCTTCGTCTTATTACTTCTTGGATAAGAGTATGACTGCAGGATCTGATGGCAGCAGGATTTGTACACTTGGTTTGTTTGCTATCGTGGAGCAAAATTTTAATTGAGATATTTTACGCAATGGTTTATTTTTTTTATTTTCAATTCATACAAAAACTAAAAAATATTTCAAAAGTGAACACCTCCTTTAAGTCCTCCTCTTATCTCACGTGAGACCTCTGACCTGAAGGCTTTTGTCAGATGAAACATTACAAAAACATTAAGTTTAGTCATATTTGCTCACATGGTTTCTAGTCACTAGTAGGTGAAAAGTGAAGGGTGAGGCCGTGATTGTGCAAGAAGCTATACCGCAGGCAGACACCAACACAATATGAGGGAAACTACATATACGCTATACTGCCTATATAACACACTATATATATTATTATACTCCAGTCACTTCCAAAGCCAAACCCTTCCCAGTTTATGCAATGAATGGAGACCCATCACTATATCATAGGTCAACTACAAAACATCTTGTGGGTACTGCCCAGTGTACCCATCAGACCAGACTGTATTATACAACCTGATTGGATCGACCACTGATCCACCAGTTGCTGAGGTCAATAATGACCATGGCATCTACCATGTTCGAGTGGACCAGCAAGGTTTATCAGATGTTGGGATAATTCAAGTTCTCTTCCATGTTCTACTAAATAAAAAGTGTCCACCACCTTACGACTATCCATACACGCAGGGCCGGCGTCAGCGCACGGCATAGTCGGGCAAGTGCCGGGGCCCACAGAGCCTCTGGGGCCCCCCGGCACTTGCCCGCCCCAGCACTTGCCTGTCCCGATTTCAGCTTATGAGCTGAATACATAGGCAATTAAAGCAGGAGCTGTGAGCTCAGCTCCTGCTTTAAAGCTGCGGCCCGGCTTGCGTGTGTAGGCACGATGTGATGATGTCATTGCGCCTACACACGCAAGCCGGGCCGCAGCTTTAAAGCAGGAGCTGAGCTCACAGCTCAGTTAATGGAGTGAGAGAGCGGAGAGAGGAGCATCGGAGGAGCGATGGAAGGTAAGTGTTAAGTGTTTGTTTTGTATTAAATATTAAGGTGGAACATAATGAAGGGGGCCCATGAAACTGGGGGGCAAATGAAGGGGAGGGGGGGAATGGCATGACACTGGGGCAGATGAAGGGGGTGGGGAGAGAACGGCATGAAACTGGGGACAGAGATGGAGGAGGCCCATTGAAACTGGGGGGGGGGCAAATGAGGGGAGGGGGGAACGACATGACACTGGGGCAGATGGGGGGGGTGGAACAGCATGACACCGGGGCAGAGACGGGGGACATGAAACTGTGGGCAGATGAAGGGGGAGAACGTGATGAAACTGGGGGAGAGATGGAGGGGGGGCATATAATTTACGGGTGACTGTAGGAGGATTATACTGTGTGGGAGCTCATGATAAATGAATGAGAATGGGCGGAGTCAACATAAAAGTGGGTGGAGTCAAATTTGCCGCAGCGCACAGAGCGCGCCGCACATTTTGCCCCTCTTTCTACTCTTTAAAAATTGGGAGGTATGGCGTTGGTGACGCCACACTCCTGCGTGACGTCACTCGCTTCATCTGCGACGCACAGTGTCTCGACTCCCCCGCCTCCTTTACAAGGGGGCCCACTGAGGCTCTGTCGCCCAAAGGCCCATAAAAACCTGGAGCCGGCCCTGCATACACGCAACAACTCGGCCCATCGTACAAGTTCCCGACATTCCCTGGATAGAAGGAGAATTCAGAATTACTACGAGTGATGTAACATCTCCACAGTCCAGAACCAAATGTCAACTTCACGCTTCAGCGTCCTAGAGCATTAATAAGTAACTGAATGTGTTCACCACATGGGCACAAAGACTCTGCGTGATGTTTTCTCAGCTGCTGGTCGTGGGTGTGGTTCTTGTAGGGAAAACTGAGATTACGTCTGAAAAGAGCCGGCCCGTCTCCCATCATTTGTCAATCTTGTCAGCTAATGCAAATGCCTTCTAGACAAAGGCCTCACTAGCAAGGAGGGGCTGAAATGCACTAACTACAGAATATATAGGGAACTGCCAGAGGGAGAGAGTCCAAGACCAGTCAGATCCAAGCCAAGGGAGATGGAGCTCCGAGAAGATTCCTACGTCACGCTGAATGACGGGTATAAAATGCCAGTTATTGGTTTTGGCACCTATGCACCACAGGCGGTGAGTGAAAGCATATGTGGGGGCGGTGGGATGGAATTGTATAGGGTTGTGGCAGTTGCATGTATACATTGTAGACGTAAAGGTTAAGAGGGTTGTCTTCTCCTGTCCTCAACAGAACATAAGAATGGTGGGCTTCAGGGTTTCACCCTATTATGTCCATCAACCTCTACTTTGTACCTTATGACATAGATTTAGACGCAAAGGGGTACATGATACTAACTGTGGCTTATACATGTATATGTATGTGACATAATGGGCACCACTTGCACTGCCCTGATGGTGGAACTTCCATAAGTTGAATGGCTCTTCTGGAAGCATGCCCCTTGTCTTTAGAAGGCCATCCAACTCTTATCTTCCAAGAACTTTACATATAGTTTGGATTCCATAGAAAATTGCATCCAAAAAATCTAAAAAGTCAGCCTTAAGTTGCCCATAGACGTATTGTTATATGTTGACCAAACCATCATCCAAAACTATATACTTCCTTCAACAACATGACCCTATAAATTGACCAAATCGATGAGTTATTTCTGTAGAAGATGCTCTTTACCAGAAGGACCTGAGGATCCAACCCACTGGGCCTCAAGGTCTACGGCCTCCAGCTCTATGTGCTGTTTATACTAATCTTATACCTTCCACAATGGCAGGCCTCTTTGGCCACCATACATATATGATATGCTTCAGATCCACTCCCAGTTTTCAGATCAGATGATGGATCCACTTGATTTGGTGCCTGGATGGGAATTACATACATCGATATAGGCGACTCACTATATTATTCTCAGGTTCCTAAGAGCTTGGCAGAAGACGGGGTAAAGATAGCCCTGGAAGTCGGATATCGACATATTGACTGTGCCTTCATCTATGGGAACGAGGTTGAGGTCGGCCGAGCTATCAATGCAAAGATTGCAGATGGGACGGTGAAGAGAGAAGACGTGTTCTACACGGGAAAGGTAAACAGTGGAAGGAAAAAATGCAAAAAGACAGGTTATGTCAAAATTAACACAAACACTTCAACAAAAATATTTTATCTATATGGTGCAGTATAGTGTATTGTTTGTAGTATAAATTCTCACCATGACCTGTCAGTGACAGCAAGAAGCAGAAAAAGTAGTGTGAAGTTGCATATCATAGAATACACTGAAGGCTCTGCACACAGAAAACAGATAGTATAGAAAGTGTAAGGAGAAAGCAGTGTAAGCAGGGATATCCAGTGGGCAGAGCTTGGTGGCGAGGGATCTGGAAGCTTCCAGGAGTAATTTGATAGTTGGTGATATAACCTTGTAGGTCACAGGAAGCCAGCTACATAGGAGAGACTGACAACCTCAACAACAACACAGCAGAACAAGCTCTGGACTGGTATTCAGACTAGTGATCACCGCAGTGTAGAATGAAACAAATTATACTCTAGAATATTAGTGGTGCCCAGAAAGAATAATTTCCCAAAGTGCTACCTATATAGCCAACTTCACATCGTACATAGGAGAGGGGGAGGAGGGTGTAGGAGGGAGATGCAACTGCAGTTTATAAATGCTAAACACTGCCTTGACTTCAATGTTCTCTTCCAGCTCTGGTCCACTTTCCAGGCCCCTGACAGAGTCCGTCCTGCTGTGGAGAAATCGCTGAAGGATCTGCAGCTGGATTATATAGATTTGTTTATCATCCACAACCCTATAGAGCTCAAGGTAAGTTCCTAGAGAAGGTGGTCTGAAGAGAAACATAGAACTAAGTACTGGATGTCACTTGGTAAAACATTGTCTAATACAGTGGTGTACAGCGCTACATATGAGGAAAACAGATGGCACTTTAAGTTATAAGGCCATTGTTCAAAAGCTAGATATTGGATCACTAGAAAGCAGGAAACACCTTTTATTGGCAATAGATTTATCCCTTCTGGCTCTTCCAAGCAGGAGGCAGCAATGTAAAATTGCAGATCATAGGATACACTGGATATTCTGCACAAAGCACACATAGATAGTATAGACAGACAGTGTGAGTCAGGGAAGAGCAGTGTGAAGCTGTACCTTATAGGATACACTGGATATTCTGCACAAAGCACGCATAGATAGTATAGACAAGCATTGTGAGTCAGGGGAAAGCAATGTGAAGCAGTACGTTATAGGATACACTGGATATTCTGCACAATGCATGCATAGATAGTATAGACAGGCTGTGTGAGTCAGGGAAGAGCAGTGTGAAGCTGTACGTTATAGGATACACTGGATATTCTGCACAATGCATGCATAGATAGTATAGACAGGCTGTGTGAGTCAGGGAAGAGCAGTGTGAAGCTGTACCTTATAAGATACACTGGATATTCTGCAAAAAGCACACATAGATGGTATAGACAGGCAGTGTGAGTCAGGGAAGAGCAGTGTGAAGCTGTACCTTATAGGATACACTGGATATCCTGGACAAAGCACGCATAGATAGTATAGACAGGCAGTGTGAGTCAGGGAAGAGCAGTGTGAAGCTGTACGTTATAGGATACACTGGATATTCTGCACAATGCATGCATAGATAGTATAGACAAGCATTGTAAGTCAGGGGAAAGCAATGTGAAGCTGTATCTCATAAGATACTCTGTAGATTCTGCACAAAGCACACAGTGGTAGTATAGACAGTCAATGTGAATAAGAGGAGAGCATTGTGAAGCTGTATTTCATAGGATACACTGAAGATTCTGCACACATAGATAGTATAGATATGTCCACAATGGCTGATTCATTTTGTAGCAGTTGGATCTCCATTTTTCTGATACTGAGTTTCAATTCCCCTGCATAGCTGTAAATATAAATGTTAAATTCTACTTCCACCACCACTAGGGGGAGCTGAAGGGCTTATTGCATACTACTTTGTTACAGATTTCAATGTATCACCTGTATGCAGTGTGCACTTTGTATTATACTGTAAATTGAGCCAAGCCTTATTTTGGTTGACGTGAATCTCTGTGTCAATATAATTTCAGCCTGGAGACAACCCCTTCCCCGTGGGTGAAGATGGAAAATTAATTTACCACAACACAGACATCCGGGACACGTGGAAGGTGCAGTATTGGGGTAGACCACTGTAAAAGAATAGAGGGAGAGCAATATACAGAGCACTTGCACTATATACACTGCTCTGGCCAGGATACTGGGGGTAGTAGTACCATGACCATATGGTTATGTCAGACTTTAACCCATTCTTGATCATTTTTAGGCTCTGGAGGAGTGTAAAGACGTCGGGCTGGTACGATCTATAGGGGTTTCCAATTTCAATAAGCGCCAGATAGAATTGATCCTGAACAATCCAGAACTAAAATACAAACCAGTCTGTAACCAGGTAACTCATGACATCCTTATGGCAAAAATAGCGCCACATCTGTCCACAGGTTGTTTGTGGTATTGCAACTCAGCTATATTCATTTTAATGGAACTGAGGTGTAATACCTGACAAAAGTTATGGGCAGCGGGGCGCTGTTTTTCTAATTTTGTCTAAACTTTGTCATCTAGACTGTCATTTTCTTCTTCTCCAAGGTGGAATGTCACATTTACCTGAACCAGAAGAAACTCCAGGAGTTCCTCGATTCTCACGGCATTGTACTGGTGGCGTACAGCGTACTGGGCTCGAGCAGGGATGAGAAGTGGTAAGACATAGACTATGGGGGTGGATCTTCCTTCTTCTTTACCCTAAGTCAAAAGTCTTGGATGCATTGCAAACCAATAGTATAGATTATAGGTCATAGGTGATAATATATACCCTATAGGGTGAAAGCGTACATTACTAGTGTATGGCGGCACCCTGCAACTTTACACTTGAGGCATAGTAAACGTTAGTCTCTCTAACAATTTTGTGGTACCCATTGAGAAGGTTAGTATGGTACAGTGAGTCAAAGCAGCATTTATATTACCCCATATGCCCAAAAAGTACTATGGCGTCACCCTGCAACTTTTTTGTGTATGATATAGTAACTCATTAGTCTCTTTAACCATGTTGTTGCACTCATTTAGTGAGTGAATATGTCAATGCAGCACCTATATTGCCCCATATACCCAAAATCAGTACTAAGGCGCCACCCTGCAACTTTGCATTTGAGGTTCAGTAATCTTTAGTCTTTCCAAACCTGTTGTTGCACCCAGTTAGTGAGCACAGTATGTTACAAAGAGTTAATACAGCACTTATATTGTCCGATAAGCCTAAAAGCAGCACTATGGCGCCACCCTGCAACTTTGCACTTGAGGCATAGTAGAGTTTAGTCTCTACAACCCTGTTTTTGCACCCATTCAGTTAGCACAGTATGTTACAATGAGTTAATGCAGCACCTATATGTGTGCACATGGCCAAAAACAGGAGTGTCGGTTTTGAAACATTTTGAGAGTTCCCTCCGTACCCGTGTCGCACCAAATGACCGAAATACTGCGTACTTATGTAATGTCTTACAGGGTGCATCAGAATTCTCCTGTTCTATTGGAAGATCCTGTACTAAACCGTATAGCAGAAAAACATGGCCACACCCCCGCCCAGGTGGCAATGCGATACCTACTACAGAGGGGGATTGTGGTCTTGGCAAAGAGCTTCACCCCAGCCAGGATCAAACAGAACTTTCAGGTGAGTGGGCACAGTTATGATGGGTGACTCCAACTCATCTACATTGACTATTGAAGTCTGCAATACACCTCCTGCCTCCTCAGGGGTGTGGTTTTCCCCCATGCTTTATACTGTAGCTTTGCTTGTTCAGACATAAAATTGTCTAAATTTTATATATATTTCAGGTCTTTGACTTCCAATTAAATGATGAAGATATGAAGACTCTGGAAGGACTAAACAAAAATATGCGTTATATCAATACTCTCCAGTAAGTATGGAACATCATTAAACCACGCAGGTGGAGCAGCCTTTTTGTATATGTTACTCAGCTTCCTATATATATAGACACTTATCCGAAGCTCGGGCTTCCACTCTATACCCTATATATAGTGTAATATAGGTGTGGGTTACACACACGGCATTAGGTAGTTTCTATGACATTGTCATGATAAGCAGGGGAGGTACTTCCCTGCTGAGTCTCCACCCACGAGGAGCCTGTCTCTATGGTCGACAGTATTGTACACTGAATTTTTCAGTCATTGGTTTCTAATGAACCATCTTTTCTACCCTGCAGGTGGGATGATCATCCTAAGTACCCCTTCCATGATGAATATTAAAGGTATATAGGCACATTTCTTGTGCTAGGACCTATGGACCCGCTGGACACCTACAGGTTTTGCAAGAGGTTATTCTATATGTTTATTCACAAAGATGACTCCAAGGACATGATTTAGAATGATACAATATACTGTACAACACCTGAAGACAACAGTGAGTGAATATAAAAAAATAAACAAAAATTTTCCAAAAAATGGGAACGACTCATGACTCAGTGCATCCGCCGTATCTCATAACATCTAGAGTTATAGATTGTGATGAATCGGACAGGTTCTGTGACTGAAGTTCTAATACGGGTCCTTAAAATCTCATTACGATTGGAGGAAAGGGTTCTCTCAAAGCCTTCTTAGATCCATAGTACACTGTATCTGCGTTCACGGAAACAGCATCACCAATCACGTGATGATGTTACAATTAGAGATGAGCGAACAACGTTCGATTGAATATGTATTCGATCGAATATCAGGCTGTTCGAGGTATTCAATTCCAATCGAATACCACAAAGCAAACGCACTAAAAATTTGATTCCCCTCCCACCTTCCCTGGCACTTTTTTTGCACCAATAACTGCATTGACCAGTGTTGATTGTCTGAGTGTGCATCAGGGTTCAGTGCATCTCTGATTCAGCAGAGATGAGTGTGCAGCCGGGTTCAGCGCACCTCTGATGCAGCAGGGTTCAGCGCACACTCAGCTCTGCTACATCTCTGATGCAGTAGAGCTGAGTGTGCAGCAGGGTTCAGCACACCTCTGATGCAGCAGAGCTGAGTGAGCATCAGGGTTCAGCGGTTCTCCGGTGTAGCAGCGGTTCTCTGGTGTAGCAGTGCTGGCCATGCACTCAGCTCAGGCTGCATCTCTGGAGTAGCCGAGCTGAACGCATGGCCAGCACTGCTACATCTCGGCATAGGAATGCATTGACCAGCGTTGATTGGCCGAATGCTATACAGAGTACAGCATTCGGCCAATCAATGCTGGTTCTGCCGGAGGAGGTGGAGTCTAAGATCGGTCCACAGCAGTCTCCATTCTGGTCCGATCTTAGACTCTGCCTCCTCACAGACGAGCCTCCGGCAGAACCAGCTTTGATTGGCCGAATGCTGTACTCTGTATGACATTCGGCCAATCAACGCTGGTCAATGCATTCCTATGGGAAAAAGTCAGCTCACGCATATCGCAAGCTGACAGGGATCCCGACGTAATACAGTGACTTGGGCATGTTAGATGCCCCCAGACATGCTTCCCCTGCTGTCCCAGTTGCATTCCAGGGTGTTGTCATCATTTCCTGGGGTGTCATAGTGGACTTGGTGACTCTCCTGAGTCGAATGATGGGATCCCCTGAAATGAGCATTTTTTCCCCATAGACTATAATGGGGTTCGATATTCGTTCGAATAGTCAAATATTGAGGGGCTATTCAAAACAAATATCGAATATTTTACTGTTCGCTCATCTCTAGTTACAATGAAATCACCATTTTTACTCATGTCTTCTCTTACTTCCGCCTCTTTTCCTTCTGCGCATGCGCGGACTGCCGAGGAGTCGTGCACTGTCCTGGATGTTACCAAGACTTGCAGGATTCTCTGTACGTCCTTGCATGCATGAACTGCCTGGGAGTCACGCGGTGTTCTGGATGTTACCGTGACTCACGGGATTCTCTACCTCCGCGCATGCGCAGTGTGATGTAGATGGCAGTGGTTAGTATTTTTTATAGCATTTCTATATTATGTGTTGTATGGTCATTAGGAGACACTATTTATCAGCTGCTATCCATGATGATAGGCGGCTTTCCCTATTTATAGTCCATCTGTTCACTTTGAGTCAATATCGCAAGAAGCGCGTTGGGGCTCGTACACACTTGGTCAGTAACACTTGATATTTGTATTTTTAGAGTCAAATGGCCTTTTCTTACCCATAACTTAGTTAACTATTCCTTGCACCTCACTATGTGATTATTTACACCCCTTTTGGGTTACTGCATGTTTTGGGATTTTGGCGCCTGGACTTTTACCTGTTTTTCACAGCAATGTCTCTATTTGTGACGTATTAGCCATTTTGTCTCTATTGATTATTTCCTTGTTTCCAGTTCATTCCGGATATATTGTTTCTATTTTTTCCATTTAATAAGATGGATTTGAGGGAAAGAGAAGCAGAATTTACAATTTGGCGCAGTATTTAGGGGAACTAATACATCCACAGACACTGCAGATCAGCGCACGGCGCGAGAATCAGAGCAGTCATTGAGGCTTTACATAAACAAATGAAAACCTGGAGGAATAACCTGTCATTGGAGAATTATTTCAGTAAACAGCTTATTCCCTGCGGCCTCCGGACTCACGTATTTCCATCATTTCGTAATTTGAGTAACGATTTCTCTGACCGCTGGGAAGCTTCTTGTAATAAAGCCGGCAGAGAAGTCATGGAGATAAGCGGTGAATATGAGTCTGAGATTTTGGGTGAATTGGCAAATGAAATTGCTAAATTTGAATATAAATCATGTAAGAGACTTGTAAGGCCTGGTATATATATATAAGCTCGTGAATGGCGAAGATGTGCCAGGGAACATGTATTAGGTATCCAAAATGCGATTGTGTTGATGTAGAATCTTTAAAAACACTTCCAAAACTTTTCAAACTTTTTCACAACTCAGATCCTTCAGGCTGCCGGGTCACTCTGCTTCATGCGCCTTGTTCGGCACTTTCGGTCCCTGGAGGAGGAGGACCGGAACCTCCGCAATAGTCTGCAGGGGATTCCGGTCCCAGGAGCACTTCAGGGGTCTGGGGGTCAGTGGCGGGCAGGAGGCTATTTAGGCTCATTCTGGCTCCGGCCCACTGCTGGTTATTCAGTTTCCTCACCTGTGCTTCTACCCCTGCCTGTCTGCCTTTTCCCTGCCTTCCTGTTTTGTTCCTGTTTTTGGCCTCCATGTATGACCTTGCTTGCCTCCTAGACCACCTCTCCTTGACCTGTGATTTGGATACCTCGTGACTTCCAGTGTATGACCCGACTTATATGATTAATGTTCTGCTACACCCTCTGTTACCTTCTGACCTCCTGTCTACTGACCCGGCTTGTTTGACTAGGATCTGACTACCCCTGGATTCTAGGTGACCACCTGTGTACTGACCTGGCCTGGATGACTTTCCTGCGCTGGTTTTTTCTTGTGTCATCATTATTACTTAGGTCCCTTCCCTCCTTTCTGTTTGTTCTGTGCAATCATCCTGGATTTTTGTTTTTAGTTCATGTGCAGCACTTTTTTCCATGCTGCGCTTATATGAGTTGCATCGCGTGATCTCACACTAATATGATTCTCCTTTTTCTTGTGCATGTCCATTCTAGACATTACCATCTTCACTCCTGTTCTCTGTTACTTCCACCCTTTTCTCCTTCTGACTGCATGGGAGTCGTCTGGTGTTCCGGGTGTTCCTGCAACTCGTGGGATTCCGCGCATGCGCAGCGGGATGTAGACGACTTTAAAAGATATTTCATACACAGATTGGGCATTTTGTGTTTTTTCTCACATATATAAGAGATAGCAAAAAGGAGGAAAGAAAAAACTTCATAAGGTAGAAGACAATTTTATTCCTTATAGGGTATAAATCCCTTCCAATAGCATATAAGTATGTGATAGCGTATTACCAACAACAGGTCCTATCAACACCTAATTGCAAACTATTCTAAAATAAAACACATATTTTACATTCCTCACTTTAGAGCCAGCAGCTTATTCAGCCAAGAATACGGGAAAACAAGGGCGGAACGGCAGGAAAGACACAGAGCGGAGCGAATCAGACTACAATAATACAATGCAGATTGATATAAAGTTACTGGCCACTTTATTAGAGACCCCAGCATTTTCACACATTTGATGATCAGGCTAATGGAGGGGGATTAATGATGTGGGGAAAGTTTTCTTGGTCCTCTGATACCTGAGAATGAGACTTGTGATTGCCATTAGGAATTTATGTGATTCTAAAAACCAAGAAGGATCTAGAAAGATATATATAAATCAGGAATTCAGTGTTTACTATAGGCTAATTAAAATTGGGGGGGACCGCGATGGGCACGTCACCAATGCCAGTTTGGGTTTTTAGCCCTATGGTAGGTATGTGGCAGACAGATGTAACTAAAATTGATACTAAATGCAGCCTGGGATCCCCGGTGTCTGCTTGTTCACAGTGCAGGCTGAGAGTCGACTCTCAGCCGGTGCTGTGAACAAGCACTCCGGACACTTGCAGGCTGCTCTTAGGGATGGAGGGAGCCGGTGTCTGCTTGTTCACAGCGCAGGCTGAGAGTCATCTATGGACACTAGCAGGCAGGGCTGCCGCAGCCCCAGCCTGCCATTGTCCAGAGATAACTCTCAGCCGGCGCTATAAACAAGCAGACAGCGGGGATCCCTGGGCGGCCACAGAACGCCGCTGTCTCCTGCTCTCACGCTCCACGCCGGCCCCGCCCACTTGATCGGCTCACCCACAGACCCGCCCCGGCCCTGCCCACAAGAAATGGATAGTAGATCTTAGGGCTTGGTCATGTTATGAAGTAGCTCACATGCTGGCAAAGTGTGAGCACCCCTGCCCTAACCTATCTATCTGCAGGGCTGGGGTGATATGCTGGTTCTGGTGACAGACTCCCTTTAACTCCAAGCTACAATATATTCCTCTTGCCACTAATGTAATCTGAATCTGCATCATACATTATACAATCCGTTGAAGGTCGGACTCGGTAAATCCAGAGAATCTGTTCAATGTTCTTAATATTCATCACGAAACGGAAAATCCGGGTGTTCGCTCCAACTGAAATACCGAACAACAAAATGAATAAATGTAATAAATAAAATAGGTAAGAAAAAGTCTATAATAAATATTTGAAAAATAATGAAAAAATTCAAATTATAAAAAATTTTTAACTTTTTATTTGTATCTAAGATCAAGAAAAATTGACGGCCCTGAATGACACTCACACGGCGTAATCCATGTAACGCCTGTTTGTATTGAGTCCATCGAGAGTTTTGATGTCGTCTTCACTTAATTCGAAGTCAAAAACCTGTAAGAGAAACATCAAATTCAATTCAAATAAAAAAAGTAAAAAAAAAATCAAAATTTTTTAAAAACTTCTAGCAGTAAACGAGAAAATAAACACTAATATAAAATATATAAAATGAGACCTTGGAATGAGACATGGAAATTTTGCAAATTTAAAAAAATAACAAGGGAAATTTTCATATTTTATTCCTGTTTTTTTCCCGTTTCTGATGCGTCCCATTGCTTTTAACGCTGTGTAATATCAACCAACACAAAACATTTGAGAGTATTTTGAGACACCCCCAAACAGTGTCCCATTTATGACGAGATGATGCCCAATGTGTTCATGTTTATTGTTGTTTATCGAGAGATTTGATTGCTCGATTTTATTTATTTTTTTTAATATTTCTTTTTTAAAAAATTGCAATTTTTAACGTTTTTTGGCTGCTCTTGAGGGCTTGAACCTTAGTTTGATTGTAACTAGAGATGAGCGAACACTAAAATGTTCGAGGTTCGAAATTCGATTCGAACAGCCGCTCAATGTTCGTGTGTTCGAACGGGTTTCGAACCCCATTATAGTCTATGGGGAACAGATACTCGTTAAGGGGGAAACCCAAATCCGTGTCTGGAGGGTCACCAAGTCCACTATGACACCACAGGAAATGATGCCAACACCTCTGGAATGACACTGGGACAGCAGGGGAAGCATGCCTGGGGGCATCTAACACACCAAAGACCCTCTATTACCCCAACATCACTGCCTAACAACTACACACTTTCCACATTCAAAAAAACCTCTATCAAAGTGGGAAAATACCTGGAAACCTTCTTTACTCCCCAAATGGATGGACACAAACCCCAATTTAAGCTCAACAAACAGTAACAACCACCCCTTTAAATCACGTTCCCCATGACAACCACAAATGGAATAGGCAATGGGAATTCCAAAAGCCCTCACCCTTAACTGTCATTTTGAGTGTGTGTGTGTGTGTGTGTGTGTGTGTGTGTGTGTGTGTGTGTGTGTGTGTGTGATGTGGTAAGACCTTCCAAAATTCACTTTTCTAGCCCTTAACATGAGCCCTTCCAAACAAAGTTACATGACCTTAAGCTGAGCTACCAGCAGAGATTGAGGCCCTTGGCATGAGTAGAGCCTTGCACCAGCAGTGTTTTTGGCACTTAGGGTGAGTTGAGCCTTGTACCAGCGTGTGTCCCTTAACATCAGGCGGGCCCTAAGTTCTGCGCTTTGCACAAAAGTTCCACATTAACTAGGCTGAATGGTACAAAGATTAGTAGGCCCGAGAACCAGGAACAGGTCTTGCAATGGCTGTCGGATAACGCTTAAAGCACATTGTCCACCAGCCAGTCAGCCTCTACCTCCTCTTACCCAACAGTCTTGTCCTCCTTCCACCCAAAATTCCCAATCTTCTCAGAACAATAACCCCAACTGTCCCTGCTCCCCAGAGCTGTTCTCCCTTCCTTTGACTGTACCGCAACCTGCCCCTCCATTTCGCGATTCCACGGACCTAACAGACGAGTATCTGTGTCCAGATGCTCAAACACTAGAGTCTCCTCCATTCCATCTCCGGTCGATTTGGTGGCGGATGACCAGCAACCCACCCTCATCGACGACGATGAGACGCAGTTGCTGTCAGGGCAGCCAGTTGACATGCGCATTGTGCAGGAGGAGGAGGCGAGACAGGAGTTGGAAGAGGAGGTGGTGGACGACGAGGACACCGACCCCACCTGGACAAGGCAGATGTCAAGCTGGGAAAGTAGTGTGGATGTTGAGGCAGGTGCAGCACCAAAAAGGGTAGCTAGAGGCAGAGACATGTCCAGAGGCAGAGGTCAGCTGCTTTGCCGAAGCCAGGCCAGACCCGGAATGTCCGAAGATGTTCCCTTTTGTACCCAGCCCAGAAAAACTCCCCCATCGAGGGCACGTTTCTTGAAGGTGTAGAGTTTTTTCAAGGAATGCGCCGAGGACAGATATAGTGTCGTCTACACAATTTGCCTCTCGAAATCGAGTAGGGGCCCTGAGAAGAGCAACCTGTCCACCACTTCAATGCACCGTCATTTGGAATCCAAGCAATGGAATCAGTGGCAGGCAGCAACGGCAGGACAAACGTCGCCCGCCGTTCATGCCACTGCCTCTGCTCACAGTGCTGGCGATGCACTCCAGAGGACGAGCCAGGACATCACTTCATCTGCCTCCGCCACTTTGTTGACTTCTCCCTCATCCTCCCCTGTTTCTGTCTTATCTCCTTCTCCTGCACCATCAAAGGCACCATCAGGCGCTTCTTTACAACAACCCACCATCTCTCATACATTGGAGCGCCGGCAGAAATACACCGCTAACCACCCACCCACGCAAGCCTAGAACGCCAACATCGCTAAACTGCTGGCCCAGGAGAGGTTGGCGTTCCGGCTTGTTGAAACTCCCGCCTTCCCGGACCTGATGGCAACTGTGGCACCTCACTATGCCGTCCCTAGCCGTCTCAACTTCTCCCGGTGTGGCGTCCCCGCCTTGCACCAGCACGTGTCACTCAACATCAGGTGGGCCCTTAGTTCCGCGCTTTGCTGCAAGGTCCACTTGACCACCGACACTTGGACAAGCGCCTGTGGTCAGGGATGCTGCAGTGCTTATCTTTAATGACAGGCAGGGTGAATGTGGTGGAGTCTGTTCCCCGGGTGCAAACTGGGGTGGCCTATCTCCTCTCCCAGGCCAAAATTCATGGCAGGAGTAGACTGAAACCCTACGACGCTGCAACCTCCACCACAGCTACTAGCGGCAAACGCTAAAACACTGGTGTGGGGAGACGTCAGCAGGCGGTGCTGAAGCTCATCAGCTTGGGGGACAGACAGCACAGTGCCTCCGAGGTCAGGGATGCCATCCTGGCTGAGATGGCATTTTTTTTTCCCTGCTACACCTGGGGCCTGGCATTTTTACGCCTGTGATAATGGCTGGAACCTGGTAGCGGCTCTGGAGCTTGCCAGCCTCCAACACGTTCCATGTTTGGCCCACGTCTAACCTAGTGGTGCAAAGTTTTTTAAAAACATACCCAAATGTACCGAAGCTACTGTTGAAAATGCGGCGCTTGTGCGCCCACTTTTGCAAGTGCACAGGAGTCGCTGCTAGCCTAAAAACACTCTAGCAAGGCCTACATCTGTCCAAACACAGGCTGTTGTCCGTCATTCACACACGCTGAAACCCTACAATACCATATCTTGAGCAGGGTGTGTGAGCTGCACAGACCTTTGATGGAGTTCCATCTACAAAACCCAAGGGTTCCTCAAAGTCAGCAACCAAAGTTTCTGCACCATGAGTTTCCAGGGGTGGCAGAGTTATGGCTAGGGGAAGAGGCATGGATAGGGATGATGTCTAGGGGCAAAAGCAGTGTGGATGTGGAGGCAAGCTAAGCAGGAAAAACTGGGGGTACAAGCTAAGGCATGGACTGGGGTGATGTCTAGGGGCAAAAGCAGTGTGGATGTGGAGGCAAGCTAAGCAGGAAAAACTGGGGATACAAGCTAAGGCATGGACTGGGGTGATGTCTAGGGGCAAAAGCAGTGTGGATGTGGAGGCAAGCTAAGCAGGAAAAACTGGGGGTACAAGCTAAGGCATGGACTGGGGTGATGTCTAGGGGCAAAAGCAGTGTGGATTTGGAGGCAAGCAAAGCAGGGAAAATGGTGGCTAGAGGCAAAGGGATGTCCATAGGCAGCAAGGGCAAAGATGCAAAACTCTCCCGTTTCAAGAATTTTCCTGACTTGTTTCCCCACAAAACATTCCTGGGAGGAGGGCTGAAACACCACCCTCCTCCTCCTCCGCTGTTAGATTTACCCCAGCTACGAGCTGAAAACGCTGCAACACTGGTGTGGGGAGACGTCAGCAGGCTGGGCTGAAGCTCATCAGCTTGGGAGACGGACAGCACACTGCCTCTGAGGTCAGGGATGCCATCCTGGATGAGATGGCAATTTGTTTATCCCCGCTGCCCCTGGGGCCAGGTTTTTTAGCTTGTTGGAGGGCTCTGGAGCTTGCCAGCCTCCAACACGTTCCATGCCTGGCCCACATGTTCAATGTAGTGGTGCAATGATCTTTAAAAACATACCCCAAATTAGCTGAGCTAAGGGTGAAAGTGCGGCACTTGGACACCCACTTTCCCAAGTCTACAGTACCTGGAGCTAGCCGCAATACACTCCAGCAAGGCCTACATCTGCCTGAAGCACCTACTGTTGTGCGAGGTCACCACACGCTCTAACCCTAGATACCGTATGTTCAGCAGGGTGTGTGAGCAGCAGAGACCTTTGATGGAGTACCAGCTACAAAACCCAAGGGTTCCTCAGAGTCAGCTCCCTCACTTTCTGCACCATGAGTTTCCATGGGTGGCAGACTTATGGCTAGAGGCACAGGCATGGATAGGGGTGATGTGTAGGGGCAAAAGCAGTGTGGATGTGGAGGCAAGCTAAGCAGCAAAAACTGGGGGTACAAGCAGCCGGTGACATCATCACTGACAAGCACAGCTGTCTGTCAGCTGACAGGCTGACTTTCACCAAAATGAACAGACAATGGATAGACTCATCATATACATGTCAGTTACATGACAAATTTAGTGCAATTTGCAAGTCCAAGATGGTTTGGAGATCTGCGGAGAGGAATCTCACCACCTCTTGCGGGTGCCATCATTTGGAAGGCAAGCCCTGGGCTCAGTGGGTGAGAGCAAGCGCAGGATAATCGTCGTTTGGCCTGGCGGCCACTGCCTCTTCCACTGTTGACAGGGCTGGCGCTGCAGTCCAGACCAGGAGCCAGGACACCTCCACATCTGCCTCTGACACTTTGGGGAGTTCACCCTTATCCTCACCTTTTCCTGCCATTTCTCCTTTTGCCCGCGCCATCATGCGCCTCTTCCCAGCAACTCCCCATCTCCCAAGCCTTTCATTTCATGCTAAAGTACAGCGCAACCCACCCACATGCCCAAGGCTTCAACGGCCTCATCTCAAGAAATCTGGCCCAGGAGATGTTGGAATCCCGGCTGGGGGACACTCTGCCCTTTTTGGGCAGAGTGTCTACTGCGCCACCGCACTGTGCCGTCCACACCAGCACTTTCCCCCAAACATGAGGCGGTCCCTAAATTCAGCGCTTAGCCCTAAAGTTCCATGTGACCAGTTACGAATGGACAAGTGCATGCGGACAGGGACGCTACCTTTCAATTTGGGCACAGTGGTTGAATGTAGTTGAGGCGTGGACCGGGTCGCAAAATGTGGTGGCCTGACTTGTCTCCCCACACAACATTCCTGGGAGGAGGGCTGAAACACCACCCTCCTCCGCTGTTAAATTGACCCCAGCTACGAGCTGGAAACGCTGCAACACTGGTGTGGGGAGACGTCAGCGGGCCGTGCTGAAGCTCATCAGCTTGGGGGCCAGACAGCACACTGCCTACAAAGTGAGTCATGCCATCCTCGATGAGACGGCAATGTGGTTTTTGCCACTGCACCTGGGCCCAGGCATGTTGTCATGTGTGATAATGGCCGTAACCTGGGATTGGCTCTGTAGCTTGGCAGCCTGCAACATATTCCATGCCTGGGCCACGTTTTTAACTCATTGCTGCTAATCTTTTGAAAAAGGTACCCCAATGTTCCTGAGCTACTGGTGAAAGTGTGGCGCTTGTGCGGATAGTTTTTAAAGTGTATAGTTGCCGCTGCTAGCCTCTATGCACTCCTACAACGCCTGTACCTGCTGGAACAACGGCTGTTGTGCGACGTCTCCACACTGCTGGCACTAAACATATCATGTGTTGAGCAGAGTGTGTGAGCAGCACAGACCTTTGATGTAGTTCCAACTCCAAAACCCTCGGGTTCGTCAAAGTCAACTCCCTCAGTTGCTCAACCATGAGTGGCCATGGGTGGCAGACTTATGTGAAATCCCATCCCATCCATTGCACTGGACACGAAACATTAGCATGCGCTCAGCACAACTTCGGATATGGCAGATGCGTTAAGCAGGGTGCAGGGTACAACACAGACCAGGCCCGAGCACCAGGAACAGGTGTTAGAAATACTGCAGCATCTGCCATTTCCTTCCAATTTTGGGGTTTTGGACCCGCCACCGACTTGTCTGGACCTAAGTGGGGATCATGAGACACAGTTGCCATCAAGGCAAGCTGTGGTCATGTGCGGTTTGCAGTAAGGGGGCAGTGCGCAATTGGAAGAGGAGTTGGTGGATGACGAGGCCACCGACCCCACATGGACAGGGGTGATGTCTAGGGGCTAAAGCAGTGTAGATGTAGAGGGAAGCTAAATCAACAAAAAACCTGGGTAGAAGCAAAGGCATAAACTGGGGTGATGTTTAGGGGTGAAAGCAGAGTAGATGTGGAGGGAAGCTAAGCAGCAAAAACAGTGGGTAGAAGCAAAGGCATGCAAAACTCTACCCTGTTGGAAGACTTATTCCTAGGTCTGGAACACGTTAATGGCCCCCCTGGACAAATTACTGCCACTCAGGGGCCTAGTGTCACCAGGAGGGACAAGTATAGGCGCATGTTGTGGGAATACCTGGCCGACACCAGCTCTGTCCTCTCCGATCCCTCTGTGCTCTACAGCCTAAACTTATTTTCTCATCTTTTTTTCTGAACTGCACATCTCTTGCCTGCTTCCTTTGGGATCTTAGAAATGGTGGTCCACTTCCACAGATGGTAACTTCAATAGACAGTGTAACGGGAGTAGCTGAGGGATCGCTGTCTTAACCACTTTTTGGCACAAAATTAACTTCCAAAGCCAAATATGGTGCAAGTATATGATGCAAGGACACCTACACACCTATCTCTGACACATTGGGGAGTTCACCCTCATGCGCCCTTTTGGCCTGCACCATCATGCGCCTCTTCCCAGCCACTCCACATTTCCCAAGCTTTTCATTGCAGGCAGAAGTACAATACAACCCACCCCCATGCCCAAGCCTGTAACAGCCTCATCGATAAACTGCTGGCCCTGGAGATGTTGGTGTTTGTTTATGCTTCTGGAGACCCAGGCCTTCCGTCAGCAGATGGCAGCTGGGGCACCTCCCTATGCTGGGCCTAGCCGTTACTACTTCTCTTGGTGTGCTGTCTCTGCCTTGCGCCTGCATGTGTCCCATAACATCAGTCGGGCCCAGAGCTCTGCGCTTTGCTGCAAGGTCCACTTGACCACCGACACATGGACAAGCGCCTGTGGTCAGGGATGCTGCAGTGCTTATCTTTAATGACAGGCAGGGTGAATGTGGTGGAGTCTGTTCCCCGGGTGCAAACTGGGGTGGCCTATCTCCTCTCCCAGGCCAAAATTCATGGCAGGAGTAGACTGAAACCCTACGAAGCTGCAACCTCCACCCCAGCTACTAGCGGAAAACACTGTAACACTGGCATGGGGAGATGTCAGTAGGCCGTGCTGAAACTGATCAGCTTGGGGGACAGACAGCACAGTGCCTCCGAGGTCAGGGATGCCATCCTGGCTGAGATGGCATTTTTTTTTCCCTGCTACACCTGGGGCCTGGCATTTTTGCGCCTGTGATAATGGCTGGAACCTGGTAGCAGATCTGGAGCTTGCCAGACTCAAACACGGTCCACGCATGGCCCACGTTTTCCAACTTGTTGGTGCCATGTTTCTTTGAAACCTACACCATTGTGCCTGATATACAGGTCAAAGTGGGGCCATTTTCGTAAGTGAGAACTAGCCTCTGCTAGGCAGAAAACATTCAGAGCACACTCCTCTCATCTTCGCACCGTTGGCTGGCGGAGGAAGACGAGGGGGTTGGAGTGGCATCTGATGTCCCTATCCCACACGAGGCTAGAGGGTGCACTTCAGTGCATCCCATTGCTTCACCACAAATGGTGTGAAGGGGAGTGGAAAATGGAGGAAATGGAGAGTGACCCTTACAGTTGGGGCCAGCAAAGGCATGCCAAGTAACACACTGGCACACATGGCTGACTTCATCTTGGGTTGCTTTTCAACACATATTTCACATCATGAAGAACAAATAATACTGGATTTTTTCAAGCCTCGAACCCCGGTCTAGGTCTAATGTCTGTTCCTTTCTTATATTAGGGGAGAGGGAAAAAAAATTACTTCAGTGATACGTTTAGCGTACATAGACTGACTATTAATGTGTATCCCACTTAGTGTTGTTAGGGTTACACACCGTCACAACCTGGCTAAAGCTTCTATAGCTGTTAATAAAGTCAACATAACTTTACGGTATCCAAAAAGACAGCTGGTACCGACAGAGAGCAAGACAAATGTCACCCAAAGCTGTGAGCTCTGAACACCCACAGTGACTTTGGCGTCATCATCATTATAAGGGAGTGGGTGGTAATAAATAACTTGGCAGTGCCTAAAACCCAAAAAGCTTATACAACTATATTTACATTAAGATACACAAATGAAACTTTTCAGTAGCATGTCATGAGACAAGCTGATAAGCTCTTCCTTTGTGCAGTGCTATTTGAAAGTTAAACGCTGCCTTTATTTTAATTCTGGAGAAGGTGCAGACATTAGATTTAGAACATGTTGTCTTCATTGTCCAAATCCTCTATATAGGTAACGCGTTTTTCGGGCCGAGCTGTCTGGGAACGAGCTGGTGCAGCACTGACAACCTGGGTGAATATGGCAAGAGCCTGAGATGTAGGGTGAATGAATCCCCAAATTATTTGTGGAATTCCCAGTGAGACAATGGCACTGTATACCAGTATTAAAAATTGTGGGTGCACATAACCCCCATATATTCTTTGAATTCCCAGTCAGACAATGGCACTGTATACCAGTATTAAAAATTGTGGGTGCACGTAACCCCCATATATTCTTTGAATTCCCAGTCAGACAATGGCACTATATACCAGTATTAAAAATTGTGGGTGCACATAACCCCCATATATTCTTTGAATTCCCAGTCAGACAATGGCACTGTATAGCAGTATTAAAAATTGTGGGTGCACATAACCCCCATATATTCTTTGAATTCCCAGTCAGACAATGGCACTGTATACCAGTAGTAAAAATTGTGGGTGCACATAACCCCCATATATTCTTTGAATTCCCAGTGAGACAATGGAACTGTATAGCAGTAGCAAAAATTGTGGGTGCACGTCACCCCAATATATTCTTTGAATTCCCAGTTAGACAATGGCACTGTATAGCAGTAGTAAAAATTGTGGGTGCACATAACCCCCATATATTCTTTGAATTCCCAGTCAGACAATGGCACTGTATACCAGTATTAAAAATTGTGGGTGCACATAACCCCCATATATTCTTTGAATTCCCAGTTAGACAATGGCACTGTATACCAGTAGTAAAAATTGTGGGTGCACATAACCCCCATATATTCTTTGAATTCCCAGTCAGACAATGGCACTGTATACCAGTATTAAAAATTGTGGGTGCACATAACCCCCATATATTCTTTGAATTCCCAGTCAGACAATGGCACTGTATACCAGTATTAAAAATTGTGGGTGCACGTAACCCCCATATATTCTTTGAATTCCCAGTGAGACAATGGAACTGTATAGCAGTAGCAAAAATTGTGGGTGCACGTCACCCCAATATATTCTTTGAATTCCCAGTTAGACAATGGCACTGTATACCAGTAGTAAAAATTGTGGGTGCACATAACCCCCATATATTCTTTGAATTCCCAGTCAGACAATGGCACTGTATACCAGTATTAAAAATTGTGGGTGCACATAACCCCCATATATTCTTTGAATTCCCAGTCAGACAATGGCACTGTATACCAGTATTAAAAATTGTGGGTGCACATAACCCCCATATATTCTTTGAATTCCCAGTGAGACAATGGAACTGTATAGCAGTAGCAAAAATTGTGGGTGCACGTCACCCCAATATATTCTTTGAATTCCCAGTTAGACAATGGCACTGTATACCAGTAGTAAAAATTGTGGGTGCACATAACCCCCATATATTCTTTGAATTCCCAGTCAGACAATGGCACTGTATACCAGTATTAAAAATTGTGGGTGCACATAACCCCCATATATTCTTTGAATTCCCAGTCAGACAATGGCACTGTATACCAGTATTAAAAATTGTGGGTGCACATAACCCCCATATATTCTTTGAATTCCCAGTGAGACAATGGAACTGTATAGAAGTAGCAAAAATTGTGGGTGCACGTCACCCCAATATATTCTTTGAATTCCCAGTTAGACAATGGCACTGTATACCAGTAGTAAAAATTGTGGGTGCACATAACCCCCATATATTCTTTGAATTCCCAGTCAGACAATGGCACTATATACCAGTATTAAAAATTGTGGGTGCACATAACCCCCATATATTCTTTGAATTCCCAGTCAGACAATGGCACTGTATACCAGTATTAAAAATTGTGGGTGCACATAACCCCCATATATTCTTTGAATTCCCAGTGAGACAATGGAACTGTATAGCAGTAGCAAAAATTGTGGGTGCACGTCACCCCAATATATTCTTTGAATTCCCAGTTAGACAATGGCACTGTATACCAGTAGTAAAAATTGTGGGTGCACATAACCCCCATATATTCTTTGAATTCCCAGTCAGACAATGGCACTGTATACCAGTATTAAAAATTGTGGGTGCACATAACCCCCATATATTCTTTGAATTCCCAGTCAGACAATGGCACTGTATACCAGTATTAAAAATTGTGGGTGCACATAACCCCCATATATTCTTTGAATTCCCAGTCAGACAATGGCACTGTATACCAGTATTAAAAATTGTGGGTGCACGTAACCCCCATATATTCTTTGAATTCCCAGTCAGACAATGGCACTGTATAGCAGTATTAAAAATTGTGGGTGCACGTAACCCCCATATATTCTTTGAATTCCCAGTCAGACAATGGCACTGTATACCAGTATTAAAAATTGTGGGTGCACATAACCCCCATATATTCTTTGAATTCCCAGTCAGACAATGGCACTGTATACCAGTAGTAAAAATTGTGGGTGCACATAACCCCCATATATTCTTTGAATTCCCAGTCAGACAATGGCACTGTATACCAGTATTAAAAATTGTGGGTGCACGTAACCCCCATATATTCTTTGAATTCCCAGTCAGACAATGGCACTATATACCAGTATTAAAAATTGTGGGTGCACATAACCCCCATATATTCTTTGAATTCCCAGTCAGACAATGGCACTGTATACCAGTATTAAAAATTGTGGGTGCACATAACCCCCATATATTCTTTGAATTCCCAGTGAGACAATGGAACTGTATAGCAGTAGCAAAAATTGTGGGTGCACGTCACCCCAATATATTCTTTGAATTCCCAGTTAGACAATGGCACTGTATACCAGTAGTAAAAATTGTGGGTGCACATAACCCCCATATATTCTTTGAATTCCCAGTCAGACAATGGCACTGTATACCAGTATTAAAAATTGTGGGTGCACATAACCCCCATATATTCTTTGAATTCCCAGTGAGACAATGGAACTGTATAGCAGTAGCAAAAATTGTGGGTGCACGTCACCCCAATATATTCTTTGAATTCCCAGTTAGACAATGGCACTGTATACCAGTAGTAAAAATTGTGGGTGCACATAACCCCCATATATTCTTTGAATTCCCAGTCAGACAATGGCACTGTATACCAGTATTAAAAATTGTGGGTGCACATAACCCCCATATATTCTTTGAATTCCCAGTCAGACAATGGCACTGTATACCAGTATTAAAAATTGTGGGTGCACATAACCCCCATATATTCTTTGAATTCCCAGTCAGACAATGGAACTGTATAGCAGTAGCAAAAATTGTGGGTGCACGTCACCCCAATATATTCTTTGAATTCCCAGTCAGACAATGGCACTGTATACCAGTAGTAAAAATTGTGGGTGCACATAACCCCCATATATTCTTTGAATTCCCAGTCAGACAATGGCACTGTATAGCAGTATTAAAAATTGTGGGTGCACGTAACCCCCATATATTCTTTGAATTCCCAGTCAGACAATGGCACTGTATACCAGTATTAAAAATTGTGGGTGCACGTAACCCCCATATATTCTTTGAATTCCCAGTCAGACAATGGCACTATATACCAGTATTAAAAATTGTGGGTGCACATAACCCCCATATATTCTTTGAATTCCCAGTCAGACAATGGCACTGTATAGCAGTATTAAAAATTGTGGGTGCACATAACCCCAATATATTCTTTGAATTCCCAGTGAGACAATGGCACTGTATACCAGTAGCAAAAATTGTGGGTGTATATAGCCCCAATTCTATTGCTAGGGGACTTGCAGGGTATTTCTGAGGTGAAGGTGGGGGGGCACACCGTTGGAACGGGGATTTGGGGTGTATATATGGGGTATACGGGAATACACTGTCAGTGTGTTCCATTCAGGATCCTGGGAAAGCTGGGTTGCGGCGATTGAGCCCGTCAGTGCCACGTTACACTGACAAGCTTCTCCCTGGAATTGAAGTTATATGTAAGCCCAATATATTCTTTGAATTCCCAGTGAGACAATGGCACTATATGGCAGTAGCAAAAATAGTGGGTGTATATAGCCCCAATTCTATTGCTAGGGGACTTGCAGGGTATTTCTGGGGTGAAGGTGGGGGGGCACACCGTTGGAACGGGTATCGGGGGTATATATCGGGTATACGGGAATACACTGACAGTGTATTCCATTCAGGATCCTGGGAAAGCTGGGTTGCGGCGATTGAGCCCGTCAGTGCCACGTTACACTGACAAGCTTCTCCCTGGAATTTAGCTCTTATAAGAGCTGTTGGTTGTCTTCTCCTTCCTATCCTAGCCTGTCCCTGCCTACCCAGAATCTAACCCCTAGCTAACTGGACGGAAACCTCCGTCCTCGGTGAATTGCAAGCTCAGAATGACGCGAAGCTGGGCGGCGCTGTTCTTTTAAATTAGAGGTCACATGTTTTCGGCAGCCAATGGGTTTTGCCTACTTTTTTCAACGTCACCGGTGTCGTAGTTCCTGTCCCACCTACCCTGCGCTGTTATTGGAGCAAAAAAGGCGCCAGGGAAGGTGGGAGGGGAATCGAGTAATGGCGCACTTTACCACGCGGTGTTCGATTCGATTCGAACATGCCGAACAGCCTAATATCCGATCGAACATGAGTTCGATAGAACACTGTTCGCTCATCTCTAATTGTAACATAGACTGCAAGATTACAATATTGCTGTTCATGGTAAAATCGTTGTATTATTATACCAACGTTGTATTACGGAATACCAAAGTCATTGACAAGAGTTGAGCACTGAAAGCACACGGACCCCATAGACTATAATGGGGTCCGTGTGTTTGCCGCATGGTGTCCACACAAGTCATGCGGAAAGGAAAGTAGTTCATGATTTTTGGGCCACAGGGGGAGCCATTGGGTTCTAGTTTTTGAAGCAGCCATTTTACCTGGAAGTTTTCTTTGATCCTCTCGGGGCTGAAGCTTTTTGCAAGGACGACAATTCCCTTCTGCAGCAGATGTCGCTCGGCCACCTGGGCCGGTGTGCGGTTCACTTTCTCAGCGACTGCATTTAATACAGGGTTGTCAAGCACTCCGGGGGCATTCTGGTCAATCCTGGCCGAGAGGGAAGAAATTCCACAATGAGCGATGTCTCCGGGATCAGGTCTGAGATTCCATTCTATCCTCACTTTCGATACTATCACATATAGTACGCCAGTATACATGTTCTTACCAGTTCTCTAACCTGCTGGACCCCAGGACACTGAATCCAACCAGCACAATGTCATGTGACCTGCAGAACTCCAGCAACTTGTTCTGGTTGAGATATATATGACATTCTACCTGTGCAGAGAAAACACATCCTCTTATGAGTAAGGCCGATACCAGGGGTAGACTTACACCTATTCCATGCGCCTATAAAAAATTTGTGGTAATGTTTGTAGACATGACGTGAGGGGGGGGAGGACATGTTTTATGGTCTTCTCGATCCTCTTCTGAACTGTAGGACGGCCCATGGGCACTGGTCACCGAGGTGGACAGAAGGTTCTCCATGTAGGGGTAGAAGGAAGGAAATACTTGATAGTCACCTGGTCACACACTGGCTTGTACTTCAGTCCCGGCATGTTCAGAATCCGTTCCAACTGCCTACGATTAAAATTGGACACACCGATGGATCGGACGAGTCCAGCGTCCTTGCACGCCTCCAAAGCCTGGAAATAACCAAATTTATCAAATTTGTCATCAAGACCACGAGTCAGAATTGGGGCCGGTCTTGGGTAGAGTTGGAGTCGAAAGTCAAAAATAGATTATTTTAAAATGTTACTTAAAATGATACAATTACTGATGTGTTATTAATTCGATACATTGTTTGTGGCAGATTTACCTGCAGCGACCACTACGGGTGAAATGTGGTATTACACTATATCATTCAAGTGAATGGTCAAACCATGTAAACCATGCCTGGGCCTCGGCTGGAGGGAATGCTGCTTTGTTAGTATCTCTCTGGTCTGGATACTATAGAGGGGTTCCCCTTTAATGCCACAACATGATATATTAACCCTCACTAGAAGCTTATAGTCCATTGACATTGTTCAGTTATGTCGCTATTTTTGTAATTTTTTTTTTTTCATTTTATTTTTCTGAAATTTCTGAGCAATGACATAACCTGAATTTAGTAAACCTTAATGAGGGGGAGGGGGATTATAATTTACCTTCCATTTATCGCAAATATCTGTGTAATGAAAAAATGGTTTCCCGTTTTCATCCTCAGGATAGAGCTCATCTCCGGGCTGGAGGAGGAAAAGAAACAGGTTTCAGCCATTTTTGTAAATTTTGTAAGTAAATCTATTTAGTGACATCATGTCTTCTCTAGTCACCACCAGAGCTGCCTTTAGAATTTGTCTTTATTGTTGGAGGTTTAGCACATCTACTTAGAACTCACGAGTCCTGGTTGCGGGTTCAGATTCTGTAGGAGGCATGCTGTGCTGCTCTGGATGTGACTGGAGAATAAACAGAGTAATAATCAAGTAGAAGTGAAGTAATGGAAACAATCTTCCAAGTCAGACTTTGTTAACATCTACATTTGGGTCACCATGCTCTGCCAGATTTACAATATAACACAATGTAGCAGCCCTGGACAGCAGTGGAAGATTCCTCCCAAGCGTTGGAAGAGGAGGCAACACCTGGACCTAGTCCACAATGGCCACCCAGTAGCGCTCTAAGGTCTGGTCTTCATGGTCTTCACCAGGGTGAGATCTTATAGATATTCTGGAAGCCCAGGCTTCTTTACATATCTCCAGTTGACCCTTTGGTGGTCCCACTGTTCCTCCAGGAACCCACAGCCGATGGACTACGCCTCTCCTCTGGTCTACCTCCTCCAGCTCTACTTGGGGCTCCCGTCCAGTCCAGTGATGGGAGCAGACCCCCGCCCAAAAAAAAAAATCAGTGGTCCTGCCAGGTGGACTCTACATACACCACTGCCATTGACATACAATAAAGCCCTTTAGGATTCCATTATGGCGCCATTGTTTGGATGTAAAGAATATCACTGTATCTAAATCTTGTGGAATTGAACAGTTTTCCAGGAACAGGACCTACAAACCAAAATACTACATGTTACAAAATCCATCAGTGGACAAACCTTGAGCGCCACGGGTGTGTGGAACAGGAAGAGATCCAGGTAATCCAATTGCATATCCCTCAGAGATTTCTCCAGGGCGAGTCGGATCCTCTCGGGAGTGTGATAATTATTCCAGAACTACAGAAATAAATGAAAAAAAAGCATCTGAGTATCGCCCCCTAGAGGTCATTTTAATGAGAAACTAGGTAAATCTAGAATATCTCTCTTTCACCACTATTTAAATGCTTCCAAAAAATATGGTCACCTTCCCAGTGTAAAAAATGTCTTCTCTCTTCACCGTCCCATCAGCGATCTTTGAGTTAATGGCTCGACCAACATGGACCTCGTTTCCATACAAAATGGCACCATCGATGTGACGATACCCGATCTCAATGGCCACCTTGGTGCTCTCCTCAGCCTGTTCTTTGGTGTACTGAGTAGAATAAGATGTAGTAAGGATTATTAAAGGGGTTTTCTGCTTTAACATAATATGTATATGTAGCTCTCTGATCCATCTACTGGAGCACAATTCCTGTGCTGGAAACATGGCTTCCCCAATATGGCCCCTCCTTTACTAATCAGAGCAAAGAGCAGCTACCAAGAGTGTCCTCATCTCTGGAGGACCCAACCAGGGCATGCATTACATTGTCAGCCCATTGGTTACATTGAGAACAGTGTGATACTTGATTTAACCTGTAGAGGTGCTGCAGGGAGTTTTATTCCTCCTGCCAGATGTCCAGTAAGGCAACCTGTTAAGCAATACTCTCATACTTTTTGAGAAGGGACAATCCAAAGAGGTAACAAAAAATCATGACTTGAGATGGGAGAACCTCTCAAGATTCATTTAATTTTGAGTTCACATGGCTCAGGACCGAGATATATTTTGGGTCGAAGAAGTTTGGGATAAACCACAATTTAAATTAGCTTAACATATAATTTATAATGCTGTCAGGGCTCCTAGGAACCCATATATAAAGCATAGTGTATGACAATGTCAGGACTCCTAGGAACCTATCTATAATACATAGTGTATGACACTGTCAGGGCTCCTAGGAACCTATATATAAAGCATAGTGTATGACAATGTCAGGACTCCTAGGAACCTATCTATAATACATAGTGTATGACACTGTCAGGGCTCCTAGGAACCAATCTATAATACATAGTGTATGACACTGTCAGGACTCCTAGGAACCTATCTATAATACATAGTGTATGATACTGTCAGGGCTCCTAGGGACCTATCTATAATACATAGTGTATGACACTGTCAGGGCTCCTAGGAACCTATATATAAAGCATAGTGTATGACACTGTCAGGGCTCCTAGGAACCAATCTATAATACATAGTGTATGACACTGTCAGGACTCCTAGGAACCTATATATAAAGCATAGTGTATGACACTGTCAGGGCTCCTAGGAACCTATCTATAATACATAGTGTATGACACTGTCAGGGCTCCTGACAAACACAGCCAAAGTTATGTCAAAGTATACATGTACTGTATGTCTATGGAAAAACGAATGGTAAGCAGAAGATATAAAGTCAGAGTTTCACTATACACCGCGCTGACACTTGCCTTTACACGTTTAACATTTAAAAGGTCCAAAAATTAGCCTTTTTGGGGAAAATGTGCGTGCCCATGGTTTTTTAGACACTTGTGGCAGTTATTTTGCAAAAAAACAAAAGCTTTGTATACAACAGGATTGTCTTGCCAATAAAAAGTATGTTTAAAGAATGTGTATAAAGATGAAACTGCTCTAATGCACAACAGATAGATGAAATGAGATTGTTGGTAATGAAAGGGTTAACTGTCTGTGTAAGCAGCAGAAGCACAGATTCCCCCATTCACTATGTCTATGTGATGATCCCATCTTATCTCTGTTGAATTCTAGCACTAACCTGACTGTGTAATTGATTCTGCTACTCCTTTTACTATTGCACACACACAGTATAATGTCGCATAGTGGTCCCTGCACACGGTATAATGTCCCATAGTGGCCCCTGCACACAGTATTACGCCCCATAGTGGCCCCTGCACACAGTATAATGCCACATAGTGGCCCCTGCACACAGTATTATGCCCCATAGTGGCCCCTGCACACGGTATAATGTCCCATAGTGGCCCCTGCACACAGTATAATGTCCCATAGTGGCCCCTGCACACAGTATTATGCCCCATAGTGGCCCCTGCACACAGTATTATGTCCCATAGTGGCCCCTGCACACAGTATTATCCCCCATAGTGGCCCCTGCACACAGTATTATGCCCCATAGTGGCCCCTGCACACAGTATTATGTCCCATAGTGGCCCCTGCACACAGTATTATCCCCCATAGTGGCCCCTGCACACAGTATAATATTCCAACAAATTGTTGGCACTCATTAGCTATTATACTGTGGGGTCTTTTACAAGCTCTTACAGGAGTCAGCAGGATCTCTCTTTATTAGGAAAGTTGGCCGATATGGATAATGTAGAATGGTGATATCTGGGAAGCCAAGGGGGTGTTCACATTTGCAGTATTTGATCTGCTCTTGAGGTCTGTCTTATGACCAAAACTGATAAACTGTAACAACACTCCATCTAATGATCCCAAGCCATCCTAATGACTATACTGAGGTCTGTTGGGCATCCATAGGTTTCTCCCTAACATCTCTGAATGGAAACATGTTCCGGACTCCGCGTCGGTGGCTTCACATGGAGACTGCGGCCAGATGTAAATGTAGCCTTAGAAAAGGAAATGCCTGGCAGACTGGAAGCGGGGGCATTTCATCACAATAACACATAGAAATTTTTTTTTTTAGAGATCCAAGAAACTGGGGCAGAAAATTGTGCAAAAAAATTTTTTTCTGTCTTCCCATCGGACCTTGTGTGACTGATGTGAAGCTCACGGAGACAATGGCGTGGTATTACTAGCTATCTGGGTGACTAGTGACAGTACCTGACATAGGGTCACCATAGATGGGCCAACAGGAGTGGGATGGGTACGACTAGGGGTGAGGTTGTGTGTGTGGTGCTGCAGCCACCTGCGCTCCTCGACAGCGCCCACCAGTGACCACATTGAAATACGGCAGAGATGGAACACGGAACCCGAGCATTACCCAATATTCACTCACCGTTGGTGGGGCAAAAGTGCCAAATCCAAGCACCGGCATCTTATAGCCATCATTGAGCACAACATAGGAGTCCGACTTGAGAGCCATAGTGTGATGTGTTTCGGTGTCTCGTGCTGAATGGAGGCTTTGTAGACCGGGACTAATTTTTTATCCAGCCCTTGGCCCTCCCTATTACCCTGTTGGGGCCGATGAATCTCCCGCTCCGGCTATCCCTTCTGACTAGATCTGTTATATTAGAAGCTTTGCGGATAGAGATCCCTGCTCCGAACTTCATATGACTGCAGCGACCTCTAGTGGACAAAGCGAACTTTTTGTTTAATGATTTACCGGGCTCGGAAGAAAAATTTTAAGAAAATATTAGGTAAATTTTAACAGTTTTGGCACAGACCATATCTAAGGATGAGGCCTGACGGGTAAGGTCAGAGTAGTCAAAGATTAAGGGGACGAGATGTCACAATCAAAATCTGTAAACATTAGGAGAATATAGATCCCGCATGGTCTGAAGCAGCGTTGGTAGTTAGGACTCTACGAATTCTGACTGGAACCTTCTATAGGACCTGGAATGGCCGCCATTTTGGTGGTCAACAGGCATTTTTTTGCCATGAATTCAGGAAAGGGTCTTCAATATATACAGCAGAAAATACCCACACACACACAGACACAGACACACACACACACACACAGACAGACAGGGAATGTGGACTTGTGTACTCTGATGGTCACCAATGTTCTCTGGTGTTAAAGGTGTCGAAAAATGCCAAGAATCTTCTAGAAGTAAGAAAAGAGCAACAGGGGGCGCTCACCCGACCAGGGAGATAAATAGAAGTCAGTCCTTTATTTCATCTCAATATAAACATATGGAAGGGAACACAGCACAGAGCATAATACAGGCAACAGCTGTTTCACGCTATGTGAGCATATGAGTTGACGCAGATGAGTTGAATACATAGGCTCCTATCTATCTGCAGGGCTGGGGTGATATGCTGGTTCTGGTGACACTAACCTATCTATCTGCAGGACTGGGGTGATATGCTGGTTCTGGTGACACTAACCTATCTATCTGCAGGACTGGGGTGATATGCTAGTTCTGGTGACAGTAACCTATCTATCTGCAGGGCTGGGGTGATATGCTGGGGTCTGGTGACACTAACCTATCTATCTGCAGGGCTGGGGTGATATGCTGGTTCTGGTGACACTAACCTATCTATCTGCAGGGCTGGGGTGATATGCTGGTTCTGGTGACAGTAACTTATCTATCTGCAGGGCTGGGGTGATATGCTGGTTCTGGTGACAGTAACCTATCTATCTGCAGGGCTGGGGTGATATGCTGGCTCTGGTGACAGTAACCTATCTATCTGCAGGGCTGGGGTGATATGCTGGTTCTGGTGACAGTAACCTATCTATCTGCAGGGCTGGGGTGATATGCTGGTTCTGGTGACAGTAACCTATCTATCTGCAGGGCTGGGGTGATATGCTGGCTCTGGTGACAGTAACCTATCTATCTGCAGGGCTGGGGTGATATGCTGGTTCTGGTGACAGTAACCTATCTATCTGCAGGGCTGGGGTGATATGCTGGTTCTGGTGACAGTAACCTATCTATCTGCAGGGCTGGGGTGATATACTGGGTCTGGTGACAGTAACCTATCTATCTGCAGGGCTGGGGTGATATGCTGGTTCTGGTGACAGTAACCTATCTATCTGCAGGGCTGGGGTGATATGCTGGTTCTGGTGACACTAACCTATCTATCTGCAGGACTGGGGTGATATGCTAGTTCTGGTGACAGTAACCTATCTATCTTCAGGGCTGGGGTGATATGCTGGGGTCTGGTGACACTAACCTATCTATCTGCAGGGCTGGGGTGATATGCTGGTTCTGGTGACACTAACCTATCTATCTGCAGGGCTGGGGTGATATGCTGGTTCTGGTTACAGACTCCCTTTATGTCCAAGCTACAATATATTCCTCTTGCCGCTAATGTAATCTGAAGCTGCATCGCACATTATACAATCCGTTGAAGGCCAGAATCTGCCGGACTGCGGTAAATCCAGAGACACCGTCCAATGTTCTTAATATTCATCATGAAACGGATAATCCGGGTGTTCGCTCCAACTGAAATACCGAACAACAAAATGAATAAATGTAAAAATAAAATACGATTTATTTTTTTTTTTTATAAATAAATATTTAAAAATAATTAAAAAATTCAAACTCCAAACATTTTTAGATTTTTTTTTTATCTAATATCCAGAAAAATTGATGGCCATGAACGACACTCACACCGCCAAATCCAGGTAACGCCTGTTTGTATTGAGTCCATCGAGAGCTTTCATATCTTCTTCACTTAATTCGAAGTCAAAAACCTGGAATAGAAATATCAAATTCAATTCAAATGTTTTTATTAGTTCTAAAAAAAAAAACAAATATCTAAAAAAATTCCAATTTTTTTTTTTGTTCTATCAGTAAACAAGAACACAAGCATTAGAATAAAATAGATTTCAATAAAATGTGGCCATCGAACGAGGCATGGAAATTTTGCAAATTTAAAAAATTTCAAATTTTAAAAATTAAATTTAAAATAGGAGATTTTCATATTTTTTCCCATTTTTTCCCATTTCTGGTGCTGAATATGCATCGATAAAAAAAAAAAATTCAACTAATAACACAAAACATTAAACTTTTGAGGGCACAATGATTTTTTTGGTTTTTGTTATTTTCCTGGCCATGTTCTCAAAACCAAAATTTTTGTAATTCATTCATTTTTTAATCCAAAGAGTAAGGACTGGTTCACATCTGTATTCGGTATTCCGTTCGTGGAGTCCGCATGGGGACCCCCCCAACGGAATACCAAAGTCATTGACAAGAGGTGAGCACTGAAAGCACACGGACCCCATAGACTATAATGGGGTCCGTGTGTTTGTCGCATGGTGTCCGCACAAGTCATGCGGAGAGGAAAGTAGTTCATGATTTTTGGGCCACAGGGGGAGCCATTGGGTTGTAGTTTTTGAAGCAGCCATGCAATATCATCTGACCTGGAAGTTTTCTTTGATCCTCTCGGGGGTGAAGCTTTTTGCAAGGACGACAATTCCCTTCTGCAGCAGATGTCGCTCGGCCACCTGGGCCGGTGTGCGGTTCACCTTCTTAGCGATGGCGTTTATCACAGGGTTGTCGAGCACTCCGGGGGCATTCTGGTCAATCCTGGCCGAGAGGCAAAAACATTACACAATGAGCGATGTCTCCGGGATCAGCCCCGAGATTCCATTCTATCCTTTCGATACTATTACATACACTATGTGATCAAAAGTATCCGGACACCCGGCTGAGAATGACTTACAAGTTGGCGGCCCCTCCATCGGTAATGCCGGATACAATATGGTGTTGGCCCACCCTTAGCCTTGATGACGGCTTCCACTCTCGCAGGCAGACGCTCAATCAGGTGCTGGAAGGTTTCTTGGGGAATGGCAGCCCATTCTTCACGGAGGAGAGGTATCCATGTAGGTCGGTGAGGCCTGGCACCAAGTCGGCGTTCCAAAACATCCCAAAGGTCTTCTATAGGATTCAGGTCAGGACTGTGTGCAGGCCAGTCCATTACAGAGATGTTATTGTCGTGTAACCACTCCGCCACAGGCCGTGCAGTATGAACAGGTGCTCCATCGTGTTGTAAGGTGCACTCGCCATCCCCGAATTGCTCTTCACCAGTGGGAAGCAAGAAGGTGTTTAATACATCAATGTAGGCCTGTGCTGTGATAGTGCCACGCAAAACAACAAGGGGTGCAAGCCCCCTCCATGAAAAACACCACCACAGTATAACACCACCGCCTCTTGGCACTACACACGCTGGCATTCGCCATACCCACACCCTGCCATCGGATCGCCACATTGTGTACCGTGATTCGTCACTCCACACAACGTTTTTCCACTGTTCAATCGTCCAATGTTTACGCTCCTTACACCCACCGAGGCGTCGTTTGGCATTGACCTGCGTGATGTGTGACGCCCAATCACCTGACCACGTTCAAAGTCCGTGAGCTCCCATTCTGCTCTCTCACAATGTCTAATGTCTACTGAGGTCGCTGATATGGAGGACCTGGCAGTAGGGGGCAGCACAATGCACCGAATATGAAAAACGGGTGTTTTTGGGGGTGTCTGGATACTTTTGATCACATAGTGTACAGTACGCCAGTATACATGTTCTTACCAGTTCTCTAACCTGCTGGACCCCAGGACACTGAATCCGACCAGCACAATGTCATGTGACCTGCAGAACTCCAGCAACTTGTTCTGGTTGAGATATATATGACATTCTACCTGTGCAGAGAAAACACATCCTCTTATGAGTAAGGCCGATACCAGGGGTAGACTTACACCTATTCCAAAATAAGGGGGGGACATGTTTTGTGGAACAGGACAGGTTTTATGGTCTTCTCGATCCTCTTCTGAACTGTAGAACGGCCCATGGGCACTGGTCACCGAGGTGGACAGAAGGTTCTCCATGTAGGGGTAGAAGGAAGGAAATACTTGATAGTCACCTGGTCACACACTGGCTTGTACTTCAGTCCCGGCATGTTCAGAATCCGTTCCAACTGCCTACGATTAAAATTGGAGACACCGATGGATCGGACGAGTCCAGCGTCCTTGCACGCCTCCAAAGCCTGGAAATAACCAAATTTATCAAATTTGTCATCAAGACCACGAGTCAGAATTGGGGCCGGTCTTGGGGAGAGTTGGAGACAAAAGTCAAAAATTGATTGTTTTACAATGTTACTTAAAATGATACAATTATTGATGTGTTATTAATTCGATACATTGTTTGTGGCAGATTTACCTGCAGCGACCACTACGGGTGAAATGTGGTATTACACTATATCATTCAAATGAATGGTCAAACAACGTAACCCATGCCTGGGCCTGATGGGCTGGAGGGAATGCTGCTTTTTGTTAGGTTCTGTCTGGTCTGGATACTATAGAGGGGTTCCCCTTTAATGCCACAACATGATATATTAACCTTCACATTGTCCGGTGATGTCGCTATTTTTGCAGTTTTTTTCCCTTTTTTCCAGAAATTTCTGAGCAATGACATAACCTAAATTTAGTAAACCTTAATGAGGGGGGGGGGAGGTTATAATTTACCTTCCATTTATCGCAAATATCTGTGTAATGAAAAAATGGTTTCCCGTTTTCATCCTCAGGATAGAGCTCATCTCCGGGCTGGAGGGAAAAAGAAACAGGTTTCAGCCATTTTTGTAAATTTTTTAAGTATATCTATTTAGTGACATCATGTCTTCTCTAGTCACCACCAGAGCTGCATTTAAAATTTGTCTTTATTGTTCATTGTTTACCAAATCTAGTTAGGACTCACGAGTCCTCGTTGCGGGTTCAGATTCTGTAGGAAGCATGCTGTGCTGCTCTGGATGTGACTGGAGCATAAGAAGTGAAGAAATGGAAACAATCTTCCAAGTCAGACTTTGTTAACATCGACATTTGGGTCACCACACAAAGCAGCAACACTGGACAACAGTGGAAGATTCCTCCCAAGCCTCGGGAGAGGAGACGACACCTGGACTCAGTCCATATTGGCCACCCAGTAGCATTTAGGTCCGGTCTTCATGGTGAAGTAAACTCTCCAGGGTGAAGATCTTATAGATGTTCTGGAGGCCCAAGCCTCTTTACAGACCTCCGATGGGCAAAGACCCTTAGGTGGTCCCACTGTTCCTCCAGGAACCCACAGCCGGTGGACTACACCTCTCCTCTGGTCTACCTCCTCAATCTCTACTTGGGGCTCCCGTCCAGCCCAGTGATGGGAATAGACCTTCTCCTGCTCCAGTTTGAGATTCTGCAACCCAATAAATAGGTGGGTACAATGGGTCACAATTGTCATGGTGGGGGCAACAACACAGGCTTCAGCTAGCTCTGGCAACAGATATGGGAGTGATCTCCACGAGGAGCTCTCTGACCTTGGTCTCATCACTCCATAACCAGTCGCTGTGGTCTTGGCTTAGGTCTCACACAGGTGGCAGATGGGTCATGATGGAGTGAAAATCACAAGAGTTCAGCTCACTCATTGTCTTGGGCAGTTCTGATGAACTTTCTCTCCGTTTCTGGGTGATGTCAGAGAGGTGGTCTTGGATGTGAGTAGGTTTGACTGAGTTCAGGCTTACACAAGGTGGAGGCATCTAGAGTCTCTTCCTTCTGTTCTGGCCAATAGGACCTCCCCATAGGAACAAGGGGCTGTAGATAAGTTCCTTGCTTTAGTTTTTCTGAGGTGCTAGGCAGCCTAGGACTTTCGCACCACAGCCAAAAATTAACCTCTACAGAGGAGCGATGTGGGACGCAGCAAAAATTCTACAGAGCTGGTCCGTTCAGGGCTGGTCTGTTCAGGGCTGGTCTGTTCAGGGCTGGTCTCTAGGCACAGTGATGATCAATCCCACAATGGCCGAGGTCTCCGAACTTGCAATTTTTGGCACAAAAATCTTCAAAAACATTTTTCCCCAACAGTTGCAATATATCTAACACAGGAAACCACAATCCAGGACTGTAAGAATTTCACTCGAGTTACGACATCACAACGATAAGGCTGATTAACCTCTCTGGTGCTGGAACAATTTGTAATCCAAAGTTTCTCCAGTTTTGTCACGTCAACAGCACAAAGATAAAGTTTCTTGGCAGGATTCGGTCTTTAGATGCTTCAACAATGCGGATAGATCCACTTGGCTTACACAGTCTGTTAAGCAACACACTCAAACCCTTTGACTCTGGCTTGGTAACAACTAGTGGAGACAACTTGCAATTTGAGCCTTGCATAAAATATAGAGGTTATTCACCCAAATGATGGATCTGATACAAAGCAAAGAGGGGATAGATTCTGTGTGTGATGCCACTAGAAGCGTCAGAAACCTATTGGGGAGGCCATGACGTTGGGAGGAGTAGTGCTTGTGGTAGTCACAGTCATGACCAACTCTTGCTGCTCTGTCCCTGGGCTGGTTCAGTGCTGAGGGGACATGCAAGGTAGTAGAGTTTCTCCAAAAAATGTATCAGGACTCTACAGGTTCTCACTGACGGATGTAGATCAGTAGGTTGCCTTTTTAATCCTCTGGCGAAGGGTTGTGGCTCTAAGATATCTTATACTCAGCTTTGTATCTGCCACACTCTGTATAAGATTAGCCAAGCAGGGATAACTCCCATCTCATGTCTGCTGGATCCACAAAGGACTGAACTCGTTGGGTGGTCTCCACATTAGTTGGAGCCCCAGTTCCCCTTCTCACTTTCAAGGACCGGAGAAGACACCTTGCCTCCTCTTCCTTCCCAGAACACTCTACATGGGTCATACCAAGTTTCTGCTCCCATTCCATAATGGTTCAATCCATTAAAAGGACAAATTCCAAACAACAGCACAAACATGCAAAAAAAAATCTGCAGTGCCCCAAGGTGGACCGTACCCCACTGCCATTGACTTACAATAAAGCCCTTTAGGATTCCATTATGGTGCCATTGTTTTGATGGGAAGAATGTCACTGTATCAAATCTTATGCAATTTAAGAATTTTCCAGGCAAATGTGAACAGGGCCTACAAAAAAAATACTACACGTTACAAAATCCATCGCTGGACAAACCTTGAACTCCACGGGTGTGTGGAAAAGGAAGAGATCCAAGTAATCCAATTGCATATCCCTCAGAGATTTCTCCAGGGCGAGGCGGACTCTCTCGGGAGTGTGATAATTATTCCAGAGCTATAGAAATAAATGAAAAAAAGCATCTGAGTATCGCCCCCTAGAGGTCATTTTAATGAGAATCTAGGTAAATCTAGAATATCTCTCATTGATCACAATTTAAATGTTTCCAAAAAGATATGGTCACCTTCCCAGTGTAAAAAATGTCTTCTCTCTTCACCGTCCCATCAGCGATCTTTGAGTTAATGGCTCGACCGACTTGGACCTCGTTTCCATACATAATGGAACCATCGATGTGACGATACCCGACCTCAATGGCCACCTTGGTGCTCTCCCCAGCCTGTTCTTTGGTGTACTGAGTAGAATAAGATGTAATAAGGATTATTAAAGGGGTTTTCTGCTTTAAAATCTAAGGAAAAAAATGACCTTAATATATATAGGTATGTCTCTGATCCATCTACTGGAGCGCAATTCCTGTGCTGAAAATATGGCTTCCCCAATATGGCCCCTCCTTTACTAATCAGAGCAGGGAGCAGCTACCAAGAGTGTCCTCATCTCTGGAGAAACCAGTGTATAACACTGTCAGGAACCTATCTATAATACATAGTGTATGACACTGTCAGGGCTCCTAAGAACCTATCTATAATACATAGTGTATGACACTGTCAGGGCTCCTAGGAACCTATCTATAATACATAGTGTATGTCACTGTCAGGGCTCCTAAGAACCTATCTATAATACATAGTGTATGACACTGTCAGGCAGTGGCGTAACTAGGAATGGCGGGGCCCCGTGGCGAACTTTTGACATGGGGCCCCCCCGACACCGAAGATCTCGACCGAGTCCCTCCTACGCATTCCTGCGCGCTCTATTATGTCCCATAGTGGCCCCTGCACACAGTATTATGTCCCTTAGTGGCCCCTGCACACAGTATTATGTCCCTTAGTGGCCCCTGCACACAGTATTATGTCCCATAGTGGCCCCTGCACACAGTATTATGTCCCTTAGTGGCCCCTGCACACAGTATTATGTCCCATAGTGGCCCCTGCACACAGTATTATACCCAATAGTGGCCCCTGCACACAGTATTATGTCCCATAGTGGCCCCTGCACACAGTATTATACCCAATAGTGGCCCCCTGCACACAGTATTATGTCCCTTAGTGGCCCCTACAGGACTAAATACTGTCACTGCTGACCGCTATACCAGGACAAATTGTGGATAAAAAAAAATCTGGTCCTGTGCATTACAATTTAGTAACTCCATGTGCCTCATAGTAATAGCAGTTAACCCCATCATCTCCCTCACATTAACCCCTGTGTGCCTCACCATAAGAGTTACTGATATGTGAGAGACATGGAGGTAATAATAAAGTATCTTCATTACTATTACCCCCAAATGTCTCACATATCAGTAACTCTTATGGTGAGGCAAACAGGGGTTAATGTGAGGGAGATGATGGGGTTAACTGCTATTACTATGAGGCACATGGAGTTACTAAAACACAAGTAATCCCCCCAAATGCCTGATAGTAATAAGTAACCCCAGTACGTACCTGTGTAGCTTCAGTTTCATTTTCCTGGAGCAGCTTCTTCCTCTTCTCTTCTGTGCTGGACGGCAGGGATAAGCCCCGCCTCCTCCTCTCATTGGTTGGCAGAGGACAGCAGAGAAAGGGAGGGGGGAGAGAGGGGGAGTGTCCTGCAGCGCTGACAGGAGCCAGAGCTGCAGCTCCTGTGTCTCAGCCGTTGCTGCAGCTTCGGGGCCCCCTGTTGGTGGAAAGTATTCCACCAACAGGGGGGCCCGATCATTATACTCGGGGGTCCGAAAAGACCTCCGAGCATAATGATAGCAGCAGTAGCAGCTGTCACCGGGCCCCTAATGTCCCGGGCCCTGTGGCAGCTGCTACCGCTGCTATGGTGGTAGTTACGCCACTGCTGTCAGGGCTCCCGGGAACCTATCTATAATACATAGTGTATGACACTGTCAGGGCTCCTAGGAACCTATCTATAATACATAGTGTATGACACTGTCAGGGCTCCTAGGAACCTATCTATAATACATAGTGTATAACACTGTCAGGGCTCCTAGGAACCTATCTATAATACATAGTGTATGACACTGTCAGGACTCCTAGGAACCTATCTATAATACATAGTGTATGACACTGTCAGGGCTCCTACCAAAGTTCTGTCAAAGTATACATGTACACCATTATACGGTATAATGTCCCATAGTGGCCCCTCCACACAGTATAATATTCCAACGAATTGTTGACACTCATTAGCTATTATACTGTGGGGTCTTTCACAAGCTCTTACAGGAGTCAGCAGGATCTCTCCTTATTAGGAAAGTTGGGCCGATACGGATAATCTAGAACAGTTGTATTTGGGTGTGTTCACATTTGCAGTATTTCATCTGCTCTTGAGGTCTGTCCTACGACCAGAACAGAGAAACTGTAAAAACACTCCATCTAATGATCCCAAGTGATCCTACTGACTAGATTCGGATCTGTCAGGCATCCTACGCTCCTCGACAGCGCCCACCAGTGACCAAATTGAAATACAGCAGAGATATCACTCCTTATAGGAGCATCTCAATGTGCTACTACATGGAACCTGAGCATTACCCAATATTCACTCACCGTTGGTGGGGCAAAAGTGCCAAATCCAAGCACTGGCATCTTATGGCCATCGTTGAGCACAACATAGGAGTCCGGCTTGAGAGCCATAGTGTGATGTGTCTCGGAGTCTCGTGCTGAATGGATGCTTTGTAGACTGGGACTAATTTTTTTATGCAGCCCATGGCCCTCCCTTAACCATATTACACTGTTCGGGGCCGATGAATTTTCCGCTCCGGCTATTCCCTCTGACTAGATCTGTTATATTAGGAGGCCCGGCTTGGGGAAAGAGATCCCTGCTCCGAACTTCATATGACGGCAGCGACCTCTAGTGGACAAAGGGAACTTTTTGTTTCATGATTTACTGGGCTCGGAAGAAAAATTTTAAGAAAATATTAGGTAAATTTTATCAGTTTTGGCACAGACCATAGCTAATGATGAGTCCTGACTGGTAAGGTCAGAATAGTCAAAGATTAAGGGGACGAGAATTAGGGACAATGGAGGAGACAAATGACGAGCAAAAACAAAAATATCTAGATCCTGTGTCCCGTATTCTAACACCGAGTTCAGGGTCGGACTGAGGGTCCTTCGGCCCACCATCATAGGAACCTATGTTGGGATAGAACCCCCATGGTCTTATTAAAAGTAAGCAGCTTTGGTATTTAGGAATCTACGAATTCCAACTGGAACCTTCTATAGGATCTGTATGGCCGCCATTTTGGTTGTCAACAGGTAAGCCATTTTTTCGCCATGAATTCAGGATAGGGTCTCCAATGCATACCTCCCAACCGTCCCGATTTCCGCGGGACATTCACGATTTCGATGACGTGTCCCGCGGTCCCAAATGGCGGGAGGTATGTCCCGATTTCAACTCAGATCTGCATCTGGAGGATGCAGATTTGAGTTGAATACATACGCAACTAAAGCAAGGAGCTGTCACAGCTCAGCTCTTTGCTTTGCCGCGGCACTCCGGCTAGTGGCTGTGTAGTCGCGATGTGATGACGTCACATCGCACCCACAACTGTGTTAGCGAGACTGCGAAGAGAGCAGCGGGGGAGCGAGGAAAAGGTGAGTTTAATGTGTGTACACATTGAGGTGGAACATGAAACTGGGGGCAGATGAAGGAGGGGACGGCATGACACTGGGGGCAGAGATGGGGGGACATGAATCTGGGGGCAAAGATGGGGGGACATGAATCTGGGGGCAGAGATGGGGGGACATGAATCTGGGGACAGAGTTGGGGGACATGAATCTGGGGACAGAGATGGGGGGCATGAATCTGGAGGCAGAGATGGAGGGGACATGAATCTGGGGCAGAGATGGAGGGACATGAATCTGGGGGTAGAGATGGGGGACATGAATCTGGGGGCAGAGATGGAGGGGACATGAATCTGGGGCAGAGATGGAGGGACATGAATCTGGGGGTAGAGATGGGGGACATGAATCTGGGGGCAGAGATGGGGGACATGAATCTGGGGGCAGAGATGGGGGGCATGAATCTGGGGGCAGAGATGGGGGACATGAATCTGGGGGCAGAGATGGGGGACATGAATCTGGGGGCAGAGATGGGGGGACATGAATCTGGGGCAGAGATGGGGGGACATGAAACTGGGGGCAAAGATGGAGGGGATATGAATCTGGGGGCAGAGATGGAGGGGACATGAATCTGGGGGCAGAGATGAAGGGACATGAATCTGGGGGCAGAGATGGGGACATGAATCTGGGGGCAGAGATGGGGGGACATGAATCTGGGGGCAGAGATGGAGGGGACATGAATCTGGGGGCAGAGATGGGGGACATGAATCTGGGGGAAGAGATGGGGACATGAATCTGGGGGTAGAGATGAGGGACATGAATCTGGGGGCAGAGATGGGGGGACATGAATCTGGGGGCAGAGATGGGGACATGAATCTGGGGGCAGAGATGGGGGACATGAATCGGGGCAGAGATGGGGGGACATGAATCTGGGGAAGAGCTAGGGGGGACATTAAACTGGGGGCAAAGATGGAGGGGACATGAATCTGGGGGCAGAGATGTGGGGACATGAATCTGGGGGCAGAGATGGGGGACATGAATCTGAGGGCAGAGATAGGGGACATGAATCTGGGGGCAGAGATGGGGGGGACATGAATCTGGGGGCAGAGATGGAGGGGACATGAATTTGGGGGCAGAGATGGGGGGACATGAATCTGGGGGCAGAGATGTGGGGACATGAATCTGGGGCAGAGATGGGGGACATGAATCTGAGGGCAGAGATGGGGGGACATGAATCTGGGGGCAGAGATGTGGGGACATGAATCTGGGGGCAGAGATGGAGGGGGGACATATAATTTACGGGTGACTGTAGGAGGATTATACTGTGTGGGGGCACATGAAAAATGAATGAGAATGGGCGGAGTCAACATAAAAGTGGGTGGAGCTACATTTGCCGCAGTTCTTCAAAAGTTGGGAGTTATGTCAATGTGTACAGCAGAAAATAACCCCCCCCCCCCCCACACACACACACACACACACACACACACATGGAATCTGAACTTTTGTACACGGCTGGCCTAAAGGTGTCGAAAAATGCCGAGACTCTTCTTGAAGCAGCTGTTGGGCTGGACGCCCTTGTTATAATGACTTCCTTCTGGTCTACAGAGATCTTCCTCTATCAGTCACATCCTTGAAGTATCAAAACAACAAAATTTTAACCCTTACTTACACCATAAGCATAACAGGCCAAAAGATAATGAGTTCAAGACCGGTCAGAACTGAAGATTGCCTTTGACCTCACATGTGCCATTTCCATTAGTTTTTTGATGAATTTTTTAAACCAAATTCTTATTTTGAGTCCATATGTGACCCCACTCCTAATACTGGTGACCCCAGCCCCCTGGAGATAGGTTAGGGTCAGCCGCTGTTTCCCCTTGTGATTTGCTGCCTCCATTGCCGAGAAGTATTGCGTGAACCCGTCAAAGTTTGGGTTCGACGAGTTCGGCTGAGCTATAACCAAATTTTCAAACTTCACCCAAACCCAAACCCACTGATATCAATGGGGACACAACATTGGTGTGAAGAGGGGTCAGTACGGGAAGAACAGAAAGGGACGGGTTGTGGAGCAGGGCAACGAACTGCAAATTATTTATTGATGGTCCAAAGCTCGGGATAAATCCAGAAAAATTGTCCAATGTTCTCAATATTCATCATGAAAGGGAAATTCTGGATGTTCCTTCCAGCTGAAAGCAAAAAAATAAAATATTTTTAAAAATTGATAAAATTCAAATAAACTAAAAAATTTTTTACAGTCCATTAATTAACCACTTCAATTCCGGACATTCTATTTTTTTTTTTTTTATGGGGGGGGGGTGTACCTGTGCTTTGAAGGCTATAAATTTTTTCTAGTGACACAATGCACCTAGTGTTGTGCCACCAGGGGCGGGGCTAGAACCTGTGATGTGGGCGTGGCATTTAAAATAGTGGGAACTTTGGCGCCCTCCAGTGTTCAGGGCTACCACTACATTCCTATAGATACAGCCCTGGAAATCAGCCTGCACAGTGTCAGAGGCAGAATATACAAGGAGAGCACTTAAAGGGGCGCAAACCCTTACACCCTTACACATTCATATCCAGATAACGCAGCTTCTTATTGATTCCATCGAGCGCTTTCATATCTTCTTCACTTAATTCAAAGTCAAAAACCTGGAAGAGAAAAATGCAATTAAAAACTCCTGAAAAACAAAACATGTGCACAGAGCCCCCATAATACAAAAATCAACTAGAAAGTTTACAAAAAAATTTCACCCAAGTTTCAAAAAAGTAACAAAAAATTAAAAAGTAGATAAAAAAGCAGGAAATGTACTTTTAAAGGGAGTGTGACCAGAACAAAACATGTCGACCCAGCCCCACAGATAGATAGGTCAGGGCTAGAGATGAGCGAACACCAAAATGTTCGAGGTTCGAAATCCGATTCGAACAGTCGCTTACTGTTCGACTGTTCGAACGGGTTTCGAACCCCATTATAGTCTATGGGGAACATATACTCGTTAAGGGGGAAACCCAAATCCGTGTCTGGAGGGTCACCAAGTCCACTATGACACCACAGGAAATGATACCAACACCCTGGAATGACACTGGGACAGCAGGGGAAGCATGTCTGGGGGCATATAAATCACTTTATTACTTGGAAATCCCTGTCAGCCTGCGATTGTCGCAAGCTAACTTTTTCCCATAGGAATGCATTGGCCAGCGCTGATTGGCCAAATTCTGTACTCTGGCCAATCAGCGCTGGCTCTGCTGGAGGAGGCGGAGTCTAAGATCGCTCCACACCAGTCTCCATTCTGGTCCAACCTTAGACTCCGCCTCCTCCAGCAGAGCCAGCGCTGATTGGCCGAATTCCGTACTCTGGCCAATCAGCGCTGGCCAATGCATTCTATTGGCGTGATGAAGCAGAGTGTGCACAAGGGTTCAAGCGCACCCTCGGCTCTGATGTAGCAGAGCCGAGGGTGCACTTGAACCCTTGTGCACCCTTGGCTCTGCTACATCAGAGCTGAGTGTGTGCTTGAACCCTTGTGCACACTCTGCTTCATCATGCCAGTAGAATGCATTGGCCAGCGCTGATTGGCTAGAGTACGGAATTCGGCCAATCAGCGCTGGCTCGGCTGGAGGAGGCGGAGTCTAAGGTCGGACCAGAATGGAGACTGGTGTGGAGCGATCTTAGACTCCGCCTCCTACAGCAGAGCCAGCGCTGATTGGCCGAATTCCGTACTCTGGCCAATCAGCGCTGGCCAATGCATTCCTATGGGAAAAAGTTTATCTCACAAAAATCACAATTACACACCCGATAGAGCCCCAAAAAGTTATTTTTAATAACATTCCCCCCTAAATAAAGGTTATCCCTAGCTATCCCTGCCTGTACAGCTATCCCTGTCTCATAGTCACAAAGTTCACATTCTCATATGACCTGGATTTGAAATCCACTATTCGTCTAAAATGGAGGTCACCTGATTTCGGCAGCCAATGACTTTTTCCAATTTTTTTCAATGCCCCCGTTGTCGTAGTTCCTGTCCAAAAAAGGCGCCAGGGAAGGTGGGAGGGGAATCGAATTTTGGCGCACTTTACCACGCGGTGTTCGATTCGATTCGAACATGGCGAACAGCGTGATATCCGATCGAACATGTGTTCGATAGAACGCTGTTCGCTCATCTCTAGTTAGGGCCACCTGAATCAGTCGGTGTTTTCCCTTTGTGGATCGGAGCCTCCGTTGCCAAGATATCGCCATTTCTGTTGATATGCAAATGAGCTGCTGTAATGGCGGCATCCGTGAAGCCAAAAACCTGGACAAAAACTCACCTAACCTATCTATCTTGGCGTCTATTGCTGATGTGTGAAGATGCTACAGCTGACTGGTATTTCTTTCTATTACTGTGGACACGTGGGACTCTGCTACAGCCTGGGAACCTACCATCACCCACCTACCCCAGGAGTTATGGAAGCTCGGCAAGAGAGCAGCACCATGTATACCTGGATGGCTTCAGACTTCTTTGGGGAAGTAGAACACAGTGGTAAGAAGAAAGGAAGAGGAGGAGGAGGGCTTGTGATGAAGGACATTAGGGGCATTTTTTTTGTGGTTAATGGACAATAGCGCTGATGCAAGATACCGAACTATCAGCTGTGAGCAGGAGATCTCACTACCTACCAAAGGAACTGCCACATGTTATCATGATAGCTGCATATGTCACCCACCTCTGCAAAAATGTTTTTCTGCCTGTTATATCTACATGCTGTGACCCCCCTCCTCATGTCCTCCAACCACATTCGGCTGTATTATTATTATTAACATCACTCCGCACAGAGAACTAAATGATCCTGCAGTGTGTCTGTGTTTCTTTCTTTTTAGTTGCTATGATTCCTAGTATTTCTCTATCTGCCATGAGCTTGTATGTGTTTCTCTCTTGTTATATACTACTGTACCATCTATGAAACTGTATCACTGAAATTTCCCCATTGTGGGACTATTAAAGGAATATCTTATCTTATCTCTTATCTGCTGGCTGGGTTGACATGCTGGGTTCTGGTGACAAACTCCCTTTAACCACTTCACAACCAGGCTGTTTTCCCTAGTTCAGGACCAGACACGTTTCCGGGCTTTTTTTGTGCATGAGGGCTATGGCATGTTTGTTTTCCTTTGTATTATTCAAATAGTAAGAAGAGGTAAGAGGAAGAAAGTGAAGTCTGGTGATCCACATCCTTAAAAGGGTTAAATAATTCCACTATAAAGTGTTATTACTATGAAATCACTATTTATTGGGGCAGCCATGTAATATAATCTGACCTGGAAGTTTTCTTTGATCCTCTCAGGGCTGAAACTTTTTGCAAGGACGACAATTCCCTTCTGCAGCAGATGTCGCTCGGCCACCTGGGCCGGTGTGCGGTTCACCTTCTTAGCGACTGCATTTAACACAGGGTCTTCAAGCAGTCGGGGGGCATCCTGGTCAATCCTGGCCCAGAGGGGACAAAATATTAATGAACTGAATTCTCAACCCTTCTATTAAATGGGTGGTCCTAAGAATAGATCTTGTTATATTCTTGTATATAGGAGCAGTATTAGGGTAAGTTCACATGATGTAACGTTGAGCGTGATCTTGTGTGATCAGCGTGATCCGGCGGCCGCAAAATCACGGGCACAAAATAACGTGGCGTATATTCTTCTAACTCCCATTGAAATCAATGGGAGCATTTTGAGCGCGTCATCTGCCGGCACGTGTATACAACGTTACATCGTGTGAACTTACCCTTATAGTAGTTATATTCATGTAACATATCATTATATTCCCATAGTACTTATGACGTTATATAGACAATAGTTCTTTCTTGCATATACATGTGAGGTTATATTATATTCTGTGTCTCTCCGCCCTCGGACTCCATTATTTCCTCTTCTTCTGCGCTATTTCTTACCAGTTCTCTGCTCTGCTGGACCCCAGGACTCCATAGCTGACCAGTACAATGTCATGTGACTTGCAGAACTCCAGTAGTTTGCTCTGGGGGAGGTATATATGACATTCTACCTGTATACAGATAATACATCATTTGGTTAATTTGTATGCTTTTAAATTGCAACATAAACAATATGGCTGACATTACAGATCTCACAAGGGTTGGGACCTGTGCGGTCTGCTGGATCTATATGTTTCTTATTATAGGAATGTCAGGGTGCTTTATTATCTGTGCGCCTCTGCTGCCAATTCCTGAAATTGCTGAAATTTCCCCATAGTGGGACTATTAAAGGATTATCTTATCTTATCTTATAATATTATCGCATCAGGGTATTAGGATATTTGTAATAAGATCCTGGAATATTTGGACATTCTGGGTAATTGACAAGTCTGATGGCAAGAACAGAGACCGAGACAGCAGGAAATTCACATTTGAAGGAATACATCTGACTATGGAAAGTCTGCACCATATATAGTGCACCCACTCTGTATACTGCTCCTCAGTGCCCCCTACAGTATAATGTCTTCATTGCACACATCCCCAGTATAATAGCCATCAGTAGCCTGCAGTATAGGGACGATTTCTATTAAAGCTGTGAATGGTCCCTGACCACAGCAACATATGTACTAGAGGCCCTGTCGGGAAAGGGGGGCCATTTTAATAGTCACCTGGTCACACACTGGCTTGTACTTCAGCCCCGGCATGTTGAGTATTAGTTCCAATTGCCTGCAATTAAAATTGGAGACCCCGATGGATCGGACGAGCCCGGCATCCTTACACACCTCCATGGCCTAGAAATAACCAGATTTGTCAGCGCTGCAACAAAAAAGTCAGCAAGGCCACCCCGGCCATCAGTAAATATAACTACAGGAATCTGTGACTGCAGTGACCACTACAGGTGAAATGTGGTATTACAAGGGAACAAAAAAAAATTATCACATTCGCCTACCGCCACCTTTCCTTATAATTCACCTTCCATGTCTCCCGGATATCTGTGTGATGATAAATTGTTTTCCCGTTTTCATCAATAGGAAAGAGATCGTCTCCAGGCTGGAGGAGAAAAAGACAAGGTTCAGTTTAGTGACATCATATCTTCTCTAGTCACAACCGGAGCTGTATGGAAACGTTCTCTTTGATGTCAGATTACCCAGCTCCAGTTAGGACTCGCAACGCCCCTGCTTATCATCGCCTGTTCCATTATGTGCTTTGGGTGTGACCAGAGTAGAATAATAAGAATAATAATGTAAGATGGACAAACCTTACACTCTAGAGGCGTGTGGATAAGGAAGAGATCCAGATAATCCAGCTGCAAATCCCTCAGAGACCGTTCCAGGGCCGGCCGGACTCTCTCAGGACTGTGGCTATTATTCCAAAGCTGCAGACATCAATTAAAAATAAAAATAAAAAATTAACACAAGTATCGCCCCCTAGTGGTAAAGTTAACAAGAAAACCGGTAAATCTAGAAAAATTTTGTTGATCGAATTTTTAATGCTAGAAAACAATATGGTCACCTTCCCCGTGTGAAAAATGTCTTCTCTCTTCACCGTCCCATCAGCGATCTTTGAGTTAATGCCTCGGCCAACCTGGACCTCATTGCCATACATAAAGGAGCAGTTGATGTGGCGATATCCGACCTCGATGGCCACCTTGGTGCTCTCCTCAGCCTGTTCTTTGGTGTACTGGGTGAAGTAAAATGGATTATTAAAGGGATTTTCTATGAAAAATATCAGTTATTAATATCTCTACTGGAGCACAATAAACTGTACACTGGACTTGATGTCCCTTGCCTTGGTGGAGGATGCGGGTAAATTAATCATGAGGCAGGCATGGTATAACGTCAAGAAACCGTGTGCCCTGGCTAAGTTCTACACCATTGAGTCTGGAATTGCTGATGGATCTTGAGTCAACTTTGAATTTTTTAAATTTTTCAACTTTTTTTAAGCCAAAAAAGTGGCGCAAATTTTTAGTAATTCGTAATTTGTCACAAGGAGAGGTAAGTTTGAGGGGGTCCCTAGAGATTTTTAAGCTCTTAGGGGAGTCTCAAGGATTTCTCCTTACCAGGAAAGTGGTACGGATAATCTTGCATGGCAATATTTGAGTATGTTCACATTTGTGTGGTTTGATCTGCTTTTGTGGTCCAGACAACAACAGATCGTGGATAGGGTTGAGTGATCGGGATTGGAAAGATCGGATTCCAATCGGCGATCGAGCAAATTTCACAATCGGGATCAGGATTGGCTGGAAAATGATCAGAAATCGGATTTTGGAATCTCAAGATCGGCTCAACCCTAATCGTGATGACTATAATGGGTAGTGATTAGAGATGAGCGAGTAGTACTCGATCGAGTAGGTATTTGATCGAATACTACGGTATTCGAAATACTCGTACTCGATCGAGTACCACTCGCTATTCGAATATAAAAGTTCGATGCAGAACCAGCGTTGATTGGCCGAATGCTATACAGTTGGTCAATCAACGCTGGTTCTTCTCCTACCTTTAGCAGTCTTCTCCGTGCAGCTTCCCCGCGGCATCTTCCGGCTCTGAATTCACTCTGCCAGGCATCGCTTGTAGTGCGGACATGCGCAGTCGGCTCTGCCCAGGCCCGATGCCTGGCAGAGTGAATTCAGAGCCGGAAGATGCCGCGGGGACGCTGCAAGGAGACTTCTTGGAGGATCCAGCCCGACCCTCACTCGTGGACTTGGTAAGTATAATTTGATCGAACGTTGCCTACCCCTGAAACGAGCATTTCCCCCCCCATGGACTATAATAGGGTTCAATATTCGATTCGAGTAGTCGAATATTGAGGGGCTACTCGAAACGAATATCGAACCTCAAACATTTTACTGTTCGCTCATCTCTAGTAGTGATGGGTATCCACAGTTTTTTGCCCTCATGACACCAGATAAAAAAGTTGCGCATGCATTTTATGTCCATGATTTAACATCCCCACTACAGTTCCCAAAAAATACAAGGTCTCTTAATGTTACACTGAAATAAAATGTAAAAAAGTCATGAAAACGGGAAGGCCTACGGGGGAAAATTATACTGATTTAAGGCTAAAATGTGTTAGATCACTAAAGGGTTAAAATATGCATAAGGCATCGGAGTTTTGCGCTAGGAATATTTATCTGAGCCATAAATTCAAAATGTAAAATTAAAAAAGGGACAATTTCAGGAGGGTTTTTGCAATTTGTGACCTTTAAAGTGTTACTATAGTCTCTGGACCAGAGGCCCTGAGTGGAGTTCCCGATGTGGATGGAAGTTAGCCTTAGAGAAAATAATGTAAGACTGGCAGCAGGGGGCTTTCAGGAGCTAGAAATTCAAAAAATTGGGGAACAAAATTGGGGAAAAAAACCTCTGTCCCCCATTGAACCTGATGTCCTCGATATGAAGCCCATGGTCATGAAATATTGGGTGACTCTGGTGGGAAATTACTATCAGGATTGGTGACTAGTGATGGCTCACACAGTTACCTGACACAAAGTCACCATAGAAGTCATAGAGGGCCATCAGGAGTAGGGTGGGGATGGCACAGGGAGTAGTGACGTCACTCCTTATGGGAATATCTAGAAGTTCTACAATAGAGAAGATATACAACATTTCCTCACCGTTGGTGGGGCATAGGTTCCAAATCCAAGCACTGGCATTTTATGCCCATCATTCAAGACGACATAGGAGTTGGGCTGGAGGGTCATAGTGTGACGTGTCCCAGTGTCCTGCACTTCACGACTGCGACCCAGAGAGGCTGTGCTTGGTTTTTAATCAGTCCTTGCCCTCCCTTGACCATATGACATTGATCGGGTGCAATGAGTCCCCTCCCCCTCAAACTGTAAGGCCATATTGTGGCTGCAACAATGTCTGGTGAACTTTGTCCAACAATATTATTAACTAGGCCCAGAAGACAAATATTGAGAAAAATTGGGTTAATTTTTAACAATTTTGGCACATACATCAGCCAATGGTGAGGCCCGGGCATTATCGTGTTCTGGCGAGGTCGGAGGAGTCAAATATTAAGGAATCCAGTATTAAGGCCCCGGAGAAGATAAACTCTCATTTTTGTCTCTCTGCATTTGAGCAGTTGTAATGTTTTTGTATGTTCTGGGTACGTCACTGATCCCATTTCTTCGGAAGACTGACGTAACTGTGTCAACACTCGAAAACTAACCACAAAACAAGATGTACCAGGTAAGTGGCATATCGCAGGGGCTGTATAGAGAGGGCAGGAGGCAGATAGTGTATATGTGGGCACATTCCCCATTGCCCTATATATGGGAACGCATAACAGGTAATATTGAATGGAGAAAGGGTGAAGCCGTGCATACAGGAGACATTCAGTTTTACATTCTATAGATGGCATGTACATCTACTGTGTATGTGACCATTTGACAATGTGTGTAGAAATTTTTAGTGCAATGTCTATAGAGAATATGCAGTGCACTATAGAGTGACACATGGATGACACAATAGGAAATAACAAAAAAGATCATATAGACTTCATGTGTTTTACAAATGTAGGGGACCGCCATGGGCTCATCACCAATGCCATTACAGGTTTTCAGACCTTTAGTAGCCATGTGGAAACTGAGATAACATAAAGTGGTGTGGAATTAAATAAAATACCAAGGAGAACCCAGGGACTCGAATTTCCAGATCAGTTTTTAAAATTTTAGGGCAAAATTTTGCAATATTTTCACAAAAATCCCTTTGGAATTGACTTGCAATACTCAAATAAATGTGTATAATGTATAAGGGGCCATATGGCAGACATTGCATGTAGGGATTTATAGCTCCAATGTATATACAGTGTATAAATACATGAACTAATGTATATATATAACAGGGAAATAAACAAAAATAATAAATGCTGAATTATCTACAACTTACAATTTAAAAAAAATTTAAGGACTGCCATGGGTACGTCACCAATGCCATTACAGGTTCTCAGCCCTTTGGTAGCCATGTGGGGACTGAGAACAGAAATTGTACGGAATTTAAAAAACAAAATGAGGAGAACCCGGGAATTTGAATTTTCAATATAAATATTTTTGCAATATTTTCCCAAACATCCCAATTTAAATGACATGCAATAGTCAAAGTAGTTTTTAAGTTATTTTTTTATTCAAACAATATGCAAAAAGAATATTGTACTTTTCAAAAAGTTCACAGGGTTTGTAGTGGATTCCAGTAGATTTGCACCAAAAGTGTTCTGCAGCATCTGAACTCAGCCTTAACCATGGGCTTAGTCACAGATTTTATGTGACATTATTGAAGTCAGAAACCGTGTCCTAGGTCACACATTCTGTAAAGGTCCGAATCTGCCAAACCAGGGAACTACAATATCAAATATTATAGGATGGATTGAGATGGATTGTCCAATGTCTTTAATACTCTTCGTGGTAGGGATACTTAGGGTGTTCTTTCCAGCTGAAATACCAAAAAAAATTAAATTTTTTTTAAAAAAATCAGTAAATATAAATAAAGCAAAATAAATGATCATACTAATAAAAAACAATTCTCAATAAAATAATAAGTACAAAATAATAATAAATAAAATAATAATAAAATATTATTAAATAAAATTGAAATAGTGATAAAAATAAATATATAAAAATATAAAATAATATAATAAATATATATAGTACATTTTTGCAGCCACATTTTTCAACTAGAGGAATACTAGCCTTACAAACTCAGGAGGTGTTTTTTTTCAAGCAGATAATGGGGTGTATTCCACCTCAAAATCCGCCTGAAAAAATCTCAGTGTGAACTTACCCTTATTATGCCTTGTAGGCCTGTTTATTGGCATATAAGGTATAAAAAATTGCAAATTTTGAGCTTTTCACCTCTGCGCCATCCTTAGCACTTGTGCAAAAATAGGTTGCACCGAGGATGGACAGGTGGTGGCGCCATTGGCGAGGGGCTATAAAGACTGGCATGAGGAACGCCAGTCTTCATAAATCTGCCCCAGTGTCTTTATACTTTCTTAGGCAACATCTCGTCAAACTGAATATTGTCAAGGACACTTACGCCTCGATACTCAGGTAACGAAGGTTTTTATTGACTCCATCAAGACGTTTCATGTCTTCAGCACTTAATTCAAAGTCAAAAACCTGGAGGAGAAGAAAATAATAAATATATAAATTAATTAGATATTCCTACAGATCAAATTAATTGGAAACAATTGTAATTGCAGAGATTACAGGAACCCCCAATGACACAACAGGATCAACGATCCCCCAAATGTTTACAAGAAAAGAAATAGCTACATTAAAAAAACAAAATTGACCTGGAAGTTCTCTTTGATCCTCTTGGCAGTGAAACTTTTTGCAAGAACAACAATTCCCCTCTGTAGCAAATATCGCTCAGCAACCTGCGCCGGGGTGCGATTCAGTTTCTTTGCGACTTCATTTACAACAGGGTCTTCAAGCACTTTGGGGGAATTCTGATCAATCCTACACAATGGGAAACAGAAAAAGTTAATAGTGGAAATTTAACCCTTCAATATTCTTCTACATAGGGACAGTATTATAGTAGTTATATTCTTGTATATAGGAGTAGTATTATAGTAGTTATATTCTTGTACATAGGAGTAGTATTATAGTAGTTATATTCTTGTATATAGGGGGCAGTATTATAGTAGTTATATTCTTGTATATAGGAGTAGTATTATAGTAGTTATATTCTTGTACATAGGAGTAGTATTATAGTAGTTATATTCTTGTATATAGGGGGCAGTATTATAGTAGTTATATTCTTGTACATAGGAGGTAGTATTATAGTAGTTATATTCTTGTACATAGGAGTAGTATTATAGTAGTTATATTCTTGTACATAGGGGCAGTATTATAGTAGTTATATTCTTGTATATAGGAGTAGTATTATAGTAGTTATATTCTTGTACATAGGAGTAGTATTATAGTAGTTATATTCTTGTATATAGGGGGCAGTATTATAGTAGTTATATTCTTGTATATAGGAGTAGTATTATAGTAGTTATATTCTTGTACATAGGAGTAGTATTATAGTAGTTATATTCTTGTATATAGGGGGCAGTATTATAGTAGTTATATTCTTGTACATAGGAGCAGTATTATAGTAGTTATATTCTTGTACATAGGAGTAGTATTATAGTAGTTATATTCTTGTATATAGGGGGCAGTATTATAGTAGTTATATTCTTGTACATAGGAGCAGTATTATAGTAGTTATATTCTTGTACATAGGAGTAGTATTATAGTAGTTATATTCTTGTACATAGGAGGTAGTATTATAGTAGTTATATTCTTGTACATAGGAGTAGTATTATAGTAGTTATATTCTTGTATATAGGGGGCAGTATTATAGTAGTTATATTCTTGTACATAGGAGCAGTATTATAGTAGTTATATTCTTGTACATAGGAGTAGTATTATAGTAGTTATATTCTTGTACATAGGAGTAGTATTATAGTAGTTATATTCTTGTATATAGGGGGCAGTATTATAGTAGTTATATTCTTGTACATAGGAGCAGTATTATAGTAGTTATATTCTTGTATATAGGAGGCAGTATTATAGTAGTTATATTCTTGTACATAGGAGGTAGTATTATAGTAGTTATATTCTTGTACATAGGAGGTAGTATTATAATAGTTATATTCTTGTACATAGGAGATAGTATTATAGTAGTTATATTCTTGTACATAGGAGCAGTATTATAGTAGTTATATTCTTGTACATAGGAGTAGTATTATAGTAGTTATATTCTTGTACATAGGAGCAGTATTATAGTAGTTATATTCTTGTATATAGGAGGTAGTATTATAGTAGTTATATTCTTGTACATAGGAGTAGTATTATAGTAGTTATATTCTTGTACATAGGAGTAGTATTATAGTAGTTATATTCTTGTACATAGGAGCAGTATTATAGTAGTTATATTCTTGTATATAGGAGGTAGTATTATAGTAGTTATATTCTTGTACATAGGAGTAGTATTATAGTAGTTATATTCTTGTACATAGGAGCAGTATTATAGTAGTTATATTCTTGTACATAGGGGGCAGTATTATAGTAGTTATATTCTTGTACATAGGAGTAGTATTATAGTAGTTATATTCTTGTACATAGGGGGCAGTATTATAGCATTTATATTATTGTACATGTGTACAGTGTTTATTACTACTATTGTCTTATCTTTACAGTTCTAAGATTTAATTATATTTGACAATCCTAGCACATATAGTAAACCAGTATACATGTTCTTACCAGCCCTCTACCCTGCTGGACCCCAGCACACTGTATCCGACCAGCACAATGTCACGTGATTTGCAGAACTCCAGTAATTTGCTTTGATTGAGGTATATGTGACATTCTACCTGTAGACAGATATAATACATAGTCACTGTATATAACAGGGCATACAAGAGCACTTACACCTATAAAATAAACTATGTCTTCTTTTGTCAATTTAACATGGTTATACAGGACTAGAAAAATTGGCTGCTGTCTATTAGAAATAGCCCTAATCTGTAGCCAAGTATTAGTAATACCGGATCGCCCCTTTACGGTCTGGGATATTTGTAGGTGATGTATCTGTCATGGTCGGTCATAGTCACCTGGTCACACACTGGCTTGTACTTCAGTCCCGGCATGTTGAGAATCAGCTCCAATTGTTTGTGGTTAAAATTGGAGACGCCGATGGATCGGACGAGCCCGGCATCCTTACACGCCTCCATAGCCTAGACATAATAGTTACATCATTACAGAGAAGCTCCGCCCACAAATGGCGATTTTACTCCGCATAATAAAGACCTAATTTACCTTCCAGGTCTCCCGGATATCCGTGTTGTGAAAAATGACTTTCCCGTTTTCATCCACAGGCATAGGATCATCTCCAGGCTGAAGGAGAAAAGGAATTCACTATGGGTTACATCATGTGTTCTGCTCTAGTCACATCCAAATCTGCATACAAGCTCTAAACTACAAAGTCAAAGGATGCATTAAACTGAAATCTGTCTCAGCCTATACAAAGCAACCAGATATGGCGAGAGCCAAGATACCGAAGTCTGATATCTCACTGGGATCAATGGCCGACCCTACCTTAAATTCCATGGGTGTATGGATTATGAAGAGATCTATGTAATCCAGCTGGAGATCCTTCAGAGTCTTTTCCAGGCCGATTCGGACCCTCTCGGGGGCTTGGTTGTTATTCCAAAGCTGCAGAATAAATTCAGAGGCTTTTTACAGCAGAACGTCGCCCCCTAGTGGCCATATTTAAGAGAAAACAACATATGGATGGCTTAAGATGTTAAAATTTTAAGTGTTACCTTCCCAGTGTAAAAAATGTCTTCCCTCTTCACCGTCCCATCAGCGATCTTCGATCTAATGGCTTGGCCGACCTCAACCTCATTCCCATACATAGAGGCGCAGTCGATGTGGCGATATCCGACCTCAATGGCCACCTTGGCGCTCTCCCCGGCCTGTTCTTTGGTGTACTGTGTGGAATAAGATACGATCGTGATCAGTCATTTATTGCCTGAATAGTAATTCCCTTGTGGGATAAACCTCGCGGCCTATAGGGGGCAGACTTGCCTGGATAAATTTGTTGTAACAGCCGGTACAGACAGCCTGTACAGTAATGTCATCTGAATAGCCATTCAAAAGACTTACTGTGCTAAGGACCTGCACAACATGGTCATGTGACCCAGAGGTCCTGCTCCATGTACTAATACAGTTTAGCCACTAGGTCGCAGCCTAGCCATGGGCATAGACATAAACAATATATAACTCAGTCTCCATCACAAGGTTCTGGGGATAATATCACTCCCTATGGAGAGATCACCTTCCCGGGCGTATGGAGTCTTACAAAAAGCCTTTTTAGCTCCACTGGGGGGATTATGGAAAAAATATGCATTACATCTTGGGAAACAGATTTGCATATTTTTCCCATAATCTCCATCACAAGGCATACAAGCAGTACCAGGCACCGATATGAGGTGATAAACATCGAAATTGTGACCCATAATAGTGGTGGCTACAGAGGACCTCCATAATATTGCTGGCCACAATGCCCCAGAATATCAGCCGTGGCCACAATGCCCCAGAATAACAGCGGTGGCCACAATGCCCCTTCTCTTATAGTCCCAGCAACAACTGAAGCCCATAATAGTTCTGATAACAATGTTTCCCTGACCACATTATCTCCAACATAATAGTGGTGGCTACGGAGGACAAGTACAATAGTGGTGGTCATAGTGGCCCAGTATAGAGGTGGTCATAGTGCACCATTGTAATAGAAGTGGCCATAGTGCCCCAGTATAATAATGGTGGCCACAGTGCCCCAGTATAGAGGTGGTCATAGTGTCCCATTGTAATGGAAGTGGCCACAGTGCCCCAGTATAATAATGGTGGCCACAGTGCCCCAGTATAGAGGTGGCCACAGTGCCCCAGTATAGAGGTGGTCACAGTGTCCCAGTATAGAGGTGGCCACAGTGCCCCAGTATAATAATGGTGGCCACAGTGCCCCAGTATAGAGGTGGCCACAGTGCCCCAGTATACAGGTGGTCACAGTGTCCCAGTATAGAGGTGGCCACAGTGCCCCAGTATAGAGGTGGCCACAGTGCCCTAGTGTAGAGGTGGCCACAGTGTCCCAGTATAGAGTTGGCCACAGTGCCCCATTATAGAGGTGGCCACAGTGCCCCAGTATAGAGGTGGTCACATGGCCCCAGTATAGAGTTGGCCACAGTGCCCTAGTGTAGAGGTGGCCACAGTGCCCCAGTATAGAGGTGCCACAGTGCCCTAGTGTAGAGGTGGCCACAGTGCCCCAGTATAGAGGTTGCCACAGTGCCCTAGGGTAGAGGTGGTCACAGTGCCCTAGTGTAGAGGTGGCCACAGTGCCCTAGTGTAGAGGTGGCCACAGTGTCCCAGTATAGAGGTGGCCACAGTGCCCTAGTGTAGAGGTGGCCACAGTGCCCTAGTGTAGAGGTGGTCACAGTGCCCTAGTGTAGAGGTGGCCACAGTGCCCTAGGGTAGAGGTGGTCACAGTGCCCTAGTGTAGAGGTGGCCACAGTGCCCTAGTGTAGAGGTGGCCACAGTGTCCCAGTATAGAGGTGGCCACAGTGCCCTAGTGTAGAGGTGGCCACAGTGCCCTAGTGTAGAGGTGGTCACAGTGCCCTAGTGTAGAGGTGGTCACAGTGCCCTAGTGTAGAGGTGGCCACAGTGTCCCAGTATAGAGGTGGCCACAGTGCCCTAGTGTAGAGGTGGTCACAGTGCCCTAGTGTAGAGGTGGTCACAGTGCCCTAGTGTAGAGGTGGCCACAGTGCCCTAGGGTAGAGGTGGTCACAGTGCCCTAGTGTAGAGGTGGCCACAGTGCCCTAGTGTAGAGGTGGCCACAGTGTCCCAGTATAGAGGTGGCCACAGTGCCCTAGTGTAGAGGTGGCCACAGTGCCCTAGTGTAGAGGTGGTCACAGTGCCCTAGTGTAGAGGTGGTCACAGTGCCCTAGTGTAGAGGTGGCCACAGTGTCCCAGTATAACAGCGGTGGCAACAGAGACCAGTATAACAGTGCTAGCCACCTGGAGAGTATATATATGTACAGAACAATGAAATACTGAGTATATAACATAGAAAACTTATCACGCTACACTCGGGCTGGTGGCGACATTAGGTTGGTTATAAGTCATATCACAGAATTACCGCAAGTCGTGCACAATCTCAATGTTTCATTCTGGAGGGTTCAAGTTCAAGATTGCGGCGACTTGTAGTAACTTCTTGGTGCAGTTTTATACTCACCGTATCTGGGGCATAGGTGCCAAACCCAAGCACTGGCATTTTATGCCCATCGTTCAGCACAACATAGGAGTCCGGCTTCAGCGCCATAGTACGATGTGTCCTCGTGTCCTGCAGTGTATGATTGCTGTATACTGTATGGACCGTATTTATCCCATCCTTCACTCACAGCCCATCCCATAGATAAGTGAAGGGCCCGCCTGGCAAGCCGTGATTCTGCAGCGTCATTGTGTTTGTAGGATTTTCACACTCTGACAACCCGCTCTTCGTGTTTCACAAGTCCGGAATCTATGAAATTGTATTCATATTCACTGTGCAGGATTAGACCGGCTGTAAAGCTACCCCCTCCCCTAATTCATAGAGGCTCACAGAGCCAACAGCGGACATAACCTTTGCCTCTAAAATCAATGAAAGTCAAAGTCATGTCAGTGCAAAGTCACTTAAGTCATTTATTAGTTATTCCTGTTCCTGGAAAAGTTGGGTGACAGCCAACATGGCCGACATTACACATTGTCACCCATTTATATCGGAGATGTTCCCTAACATCTGAATAAGAACAGACCCCAGATCAATCTCCCAAACCAAGATCCCCAGAACAGACACCCTAACTAATACAGATACCTACACATATACAGACCCCAGACCAGACCCCGAAACTAAAACAGACCCCAGACCAGACCCCTAAACTAATACAGACCCCAGACCAGACCCCTAAACTAATACAGACCCCAGACCAGACCCCTAAACTAATACAGACCCCAGACCAGACCCCTAAACTAATACAGACCCCAGACCAGACCCCTAAACTAATACAGACCCCAGACCAGACCCCTAAACTAATACAGACCCCAGACCAGACCCCTAAACTAATACAGACCCCAGACCAGACCCCTAAACTAATACAGACCTCAGACCAGAACCCTAAACTAATACAGACCCCAGACCAGACCCCTAAACTAATACAGACCCCAGACCCCTAAACTAATACAGACCCCAGACCAGACCCCTAAACTAATACAGACCCCAGTCCAGAGACCTAAACTAATACAGACCCCAGACCAGACCTCTAAACTAATACAGACCCCAGACCAGACCCCTAAACTAATACAGACCCCAGTCCAGAGACCTAAACTAATACAGACCCCAGACCAGAGCCCTAAACTAATACAGACCCCAGTCCAGAGACCTAAACTAATACAGACCCCAGACCAGACCCCTAAACTAATACAGACCCCAGACCAGACCCCTAAACTAATACAGACCCCAGACCAGACCCCTAAACTAATACAGACCCCAGACCAGACCTCTAAACTAATACAGACCCCAGACCAGACCCCTAAACTAATACAGACCCCAGACCAGACCCCTACACTAATACAGACCCCAGACCAGACCCCTAAACTAATACAGACCCCAGACCAGACCCCTACACTAATACAGACCCAAGACCAGACCCCTACACTAATACAGACCCCAGACCAGACCCCTAAACTAATACAGACCCCAGACCAGACCCCTAAACTAATACAGACCCCAGACCAGACCCCTAAACTAATACAGACCCCAGACCAGACCCCTAAACTAATACAGACCCCAGACCAGACCCCTAAACTAATACAGACCCCAGACCAGACCCCTAAACTAATACAGACCCCAGACCAGACCCCTAAACTAATACAGACCCCAGACCAGACCCCTAAACTAATACAGACCCCAGACCAGACCCCTAAACTAATACAGACCCCAGACCAGACCTCTAAACTAATACAGACCCCAGACCAGACCCCTAAACTAATACAGACCCCAGACCAGACCCCTAAACTAATACAGACCCCAGTCCAGAGCCCTAAACTAATACAGACCCCAGACCAGACCCCTAAACTAATACAGACTCCAGACCAGACCCCTAAACTAATACAGACCCCAGACCAGACCCCTAAACTAATACAGACCCCAGACCAGACCCCTAAACTAATACAGACCCCAGACCAGACCCCTAAACTAATACAGACCCCAGACCAGACCCCTAAACTAATACAGACCCCAGTCCAGAGCCCTAAACTAATACAGACCCCAGAACAGACCCCTAAACTAATACAGACTCCAGACCAGACCCCTAAACTAATACAGACCCCAGACTAGACCTGTTACTCTCCTGGTTATCTGGGAGGTCCCCACTATAGAGGACACCACTATTTAGCACTTACAGCTTATGTATTAATATTGCTTTAACTGAATGAAAATCCATCCAGTTAGCTCCCCCTAGTGGTGGTGCAGGAAGCCAAACTGTTAGCATTTCTATGGCTTTACAGCAGTGGAGCTCTGGGCCAGCATTAGGGTTGCCACTAGGTAAGTAAACCTTGGCCCAGTGGATTGCATTTACAATCACATTAAACCACACCCCTAACCACACCCCTTTGAACCTGTCTGGTTTGTTTGACTGAAACTGTGTGAACAGTTATACCCCAGATGATCACATGATGACAAAGTTGTGTCAGGTATTTAATGGTAAAGAATGTTTTTTGTTGAGATTTTCTTTGTATTCTAGGTTTTGGTTCGTTGCAGTCAGTCCACGCCTTTCCCCCGATGTTCAAGTATTCTTCAGCAGGGATGTGAATGACTGGCTGACATGCTGGATCCCCTCACTATAAGAGTCACTAAAGAACGCAACTATTGTTTCATTCCGTCTGAAAAAAAAGTGTATAACCCCTTTAAAATCTGTGTAAACTTCAACGTCATATAAACTTCAGGGTTTTTTTAAATTTTGGGACCGCGATGGGTACGACACCGATGCCACTTCAGCTTTTCGCCCATTTGTTAGCCATGTTGATGACCGAGATAGCTGGAAATGTTACAGAAAATGGCAGAGGACTCCAGGGCTTTATTTAAGTCAGTTTTTATAGTTTTTTTTTATGAGCAAAGGAGGAATTTTTGCAGAACAGATAAAACCTCTAAAGGAATTGCTAAAGAATTTATACTTTGTTCTGTTTTATTGCAAGATATGGAAGAGCCTTGTACCTCCAGCATACAACCCATGGGGGTCTGAAGGGGATTTGGGGTGCGTTACAGTGTTAGAAATTCACCATGTGTGCAACATCTTATCTTCCGCCACATTTCGAGAGTCGTGGAGGGGACTAAGGGGGGGGGGGGTTATACCATTTTAGGGTAATAAGGCTGTGCTATAGTGTCTGGAGGCATTTAGGGGCAACATACTTTCCCTCTTCAAGTCCTGTAAGGAACTGTAAAGGAATTGCTAGAGGAGAAGTTTCCCAGTACCTGCTGGTGAACACTGGGGGGAGGGGCACGACATGACAAAAGTCAAACAAAGGGAGGTCAGCCAGCCAAGGAGTTGGTAACAGTCGAGCAACACTGTACGAAATCAGAATCCAAGAAAAGGTAAAGCCAGAGGTCAAGAATAAGAATACCGTAACATACCAGCACGAGTAACTCGCCAGCAAGCCCAAGGCTAAGATTAACTGTTACGGTGCAGGAGATGGGCGTGCTGGAAATTCAATTACAGAGGAAGGTAATGGAGCAGTGTTCACTCAGAGCAAAAAAATCAAACTGAACACGCCTCCTGCGCCCCAGCGTGCAAGCGCAAGACCCAAACAGGCAGAGGCGTTACAGTACTCCCCACTTTTATGGGGGGCCACTGAAGCCTCACCAGACAAACCAGTTTTAAAGGGGTTCAGAATGTTCTCTGCCTTGTATTCTAGATCTCCCTGAACAACAACAGGCGCTTGAGGACCAGACAAACTTTTTTATTCACCTGGCGTTTCCGATATTTTTGGCTTTTACGACTTCCCAATCTGTAGTAGCCGAGACCGTTTCCTCACTGACACAATCCAAGTACGCAGATGGCCGATGTCCGGGAACTGTTGGGGGCCTGGCGACAAGTGGGCGTAATATGGGCCCGATTGAGATTGGGAGGTGGTGAAGGGACATATTTTTATGCCTTCTTATTCCTTGTTCCTTCTGTTCTGTTAGTGTTTTGGTATACTCTTGTTTATGTATCCATTTTATTTTGCCTTATACCATATCTCTTATGTCTGGTATATGGAGGCGTACGGCAGACAGTGTGTGTATATAGAGAACATATTCCTGCACTGAATAATGAAACATGGACGAAACCATAGGAAATCCTCACGGAAGAAGGAAATAAATAGAGATAATAAACTGCAGATCATATAAGTGTCAAGATTTTTTGAAGTCTAGGGAACCGCTATGAGCACCCCACCAATGCCATCACAGGTTATTAGCACTTTGGTACCCTGTGGAGACTCGGATAACAAAAATTAATATGGAATAGAATAAAATATTGATAAGGGAATTATAATATTATATATATTATATTATATTATATTGAATTTTCATGTAAGTTTTTAAATTTTTGAGGGTATTTTTTGTAATATTTTCAAACGCTATTGAATCAACTTGTAAAACTCGAATTTGTTTGTTAGCTATATTTATTTGAAATGTGCAGACATATTTACTTGCATCACAGAACACACACAGGTTTTGTTGCGGAATCCTAGCGGATTTGCCAAGATCAGCAGCAAAAATATTCTGCTGATTCTGCTGAATTTCACCAAGAATTTCGTCATTTCCTTCCAAGCCATCCTTCACACAACACTATTCAGGTCAGAATCCATATCATAGAATATAGGACATGATAGAATCACAGAATCCATATCAGAGACACCCTGCAGGTTGCGATCTGCCAGACTAAGGAATCAAGATGGCGGGTATAAGATAAATTCGGAACGCCCAGTGTTCTTAATACTCGTCATGAAAGGGATACTTAGGATGTTCCTTAAAGCTGAAACAGAAAAAAAAAAAAAATATTAAAAGATGGATAAAAACTAGAGATGAGCGAGTAGTGTTCGATCGAGTAGGTGTTCGATCGAATACTACGGTATTCGAAATACTCGTACTCGATCGAACACTACTAGCTGTTCGAAGTTTAAGGTTCGATGCAGAACCAGCATTGATTGGCAGAATGCTATACATTCTATACATGCTATACATTCTGCCAATCAACGCTGGTTCTTCTCTTACCTTTAGAAGTCTTCTCCCGGCGCAGCGTCTCCGCGGCGTCTTGTGGCTGGAATTCACTCTGCTGAGGCATCCGGCCTAGGCAGAGCCGACTGCGCATGCGCGGGCATGCCCTCGCATGCGCAGTCGGCTCTGCTCAGGCGTCGGGCCGGGCAGAGCCGACCGCGCATGCTGTGCTGTTTCATCTAGATATAGTCATACCGTTCACACATAGATTGTATTCTTTGTATTCCATGCTGCCACCTGCTGTCCTTTTTCTGTATGACAGCCTGTAGTTAATTCTGTACATGCCTTCACTTCCTGGTTCAAGGGTAACTGTTTCCTGTTTTCACTTATCATTAGTCTCCATTTTCTCTGGGAGAGAGACACACTTGGACTGAGCAGCAGAAGGCATCAGTTTTCGACCACACATACTCACACTCATCACAAACTTCACTTATGAGTAGTTGCTCAAACTTGCTGTACCATCCTGCTTGTTACACCTGTATTCCTGGAGAAGTGCTGCATTACCATCACATGCTGTATGTCCAGTCTTCCAAATAAACAAGCCTGAACTTCACCATTCCTGATGTGCATCATCTCTCCGGACGCTGAGCAACATGGTCCTGTCTGCCCTGCATTGAGGAAACGAAGGTAGGACCTCTCCCAGCCCCTATCCACCTGCCACATCTTCATTCGCCTCATGTGGGGACAGAACAGTCGAAAACTGCCTTAAAGCCCGGCCCCAACCTGTAGTAACCCCTCTGCCTGCCCATATATCACAACTCTGCTCTGCTAAGAAACTGTCTGCAGTGTCACCCTAGTCTGCATTGTGTATAGAGACTCTGTATGTTATACAACATTACTGCAGATTGTCAGACTGCAAAACCCCACGATTCTCCAAAACAGCTTGGGAATCTTGTCAGAACACCTTAACTAAGCCGCACTGCGATTTCCAGGCCCCAATTCAAAAGTCCAGTTTCTTAAAGAGACAGCGCGCCTTAAACCAAAATGGCCGAAAAGGACTCTGCATTGTCTCCCAGTGTCGAAACAGAGCAAATACAGCCTGATACTACTTACCATGAGGAACGGGAAGTAGAGTCAGCACCAGAAGCAGGCCAAGACTCACGACCTGTACGCTCTCTTAAGCCAACCGTAAAGGTCCTTGAGAACTACCATTACATGAAGGATGAGTTCAATGACAACCTGCATGACCTATGGGAACGAGTCACCTCCCTCATGTCAAGCATCCAACGCCACAAAAATGATGCAGCTAGTCTACAGGACACTATAAAACGGCTAGATACGACCCATGGAAGGTACAAGAGGTTATCCACAAGGTATGCTGCCTTCCTAAAAGACTCTAATATTGACGACGCCTTATCAGAGCTAAGCAAAGCAGATTCCACAAACAGAGAAAGGGACGCTGCTGTGCAAGACGCCAAAGATAAAGCAGAGCTCCGTATCACTTATCTGCAAGAAGCTAGATCTAACAGGTCAGGCTCATCCAAGCACTCTTCTCGATCATACAGATCATCCTGCTCAAGAACTTCTGCCCTCAGCGACAGAATTCTAGAGGCTCGTTTAAACGCAGAGCGATCCAAACTAAGACGTTCCTACGCAGAAAAGAAAGCAGAGGCAGAGGCAGAAGCCAAGAAAGCAGAGGCGGAAGCAGAAGCCAAGAAAGCAATGGCAGAGGCAGAAGCCAAGAAAGCAATGGCAGAGGCAGAGGCAGAAGCCAAGAAAGCAATGGCAGAGGCAGAGGCAGAAGCCAAAGCAAAGATCCTTCAAACAGAAATGGAGGAAAAAATCGCATTAGCTGAAGTAACAATACTCGAGCAAGCTTTGAAGCAAAACCTCGACTCAGTTTGCCTACCACCACTGGAAGAAGATGATCCAGCTGTTCGTACCAGTGTCTACGTACAGAGTCAGATATCTGCAGCACATGCCTTCTCCAGTGACATTCTACCCAACAATGTGGAAACATCCAAGTCAGCCCAACCTACGGTGCCAGTGTTACCCACAGCATCTGCAGAGACCCAAGACCAATGCCATAATGTGTCCCCTCAGGAGCAGCAATCATCACAAGACGACCACAAGACGCATTCCAGCCCATCTCCACAGTTCAAGCCGCAGTCATCAAAATCTCCAGAGGTTAAACCACAGCTCAACCCTGCAGCGACATCATTCTACCCAGGAGCAATTCACCCTTTCACGCCACACAGCTTATACGCCCAAGGAGCACCACAAGCTAACGCGGCAACAAGGAGTGAAGGATCAGATATGTCTGAATTTGCCAGGTTTATGGTGAGCAGAGAGCTGATCAGTACCAGCCTCTCAAAGTTTGATGATTGTGCAGAGAACTACAGAGCCTGGAAGGCTACCTTCAAGGCCGCCATTGCTGACCTCAACCTATCTGCGGAACAGGAGCTCGACCTTATGGTTAAATGGTTGGGTCCTGACTCCTCAAACCGTATCAAAAGCCTTCGGACCGTCTATGTGGGGCAAGCGGAATCAGGTCTCGCTGCTGCTTGGCTAAGACTCGAAAGAACCTATGGTAGCGCTGAAGCCATAGAAAGGTCCCTATTCAAGAGACTGCAAAATGTTCCAAGGATCAACCTTAAGGAAGCCCAAAAGCTTCTGGACTTGAGTGATCTGCTTATGGAGCTGGAACTTGCAAAAAAGGATCCTCGTCTGTCTGGATTGTGCTACCTAGACACCGCCCATGGGGTGAACCCAATCGTCTCAAAGCTGCCACATAGTCTGCAAGAGAAGTGGGCGGTATGTGTCTCCAGGTACAAACGGTCACATGATGTCACCTTTCCTCCATTCATTCAATTCTGCAAGTTCATCGACGAACAGGCCCAAATGAGGAATGACCCTAGCCTAGACTTCCTGGAGTCTAACACCGCAGCCACAGCAACATCCTCACCAAGGTATGAAAGCGTCACACATAAACGCAAGGATTTGAAGAGCAGTGTAAGTGTCAGAAAGACTAACCTGCCACTACCTGCGGTACCCACTGATAAACAGCGCACTGTTTCCTCAAGAGATAAATCTTTCAATCGTGAGTGTCCCATTCACAAAAAACCACACTCGTTGAACAAATGTAGAGGCTTCAGGTCCAAAACTATGCTGGAGCGCAAGAAAATACTCTGTGAACTTGGGGTGTGTTTCAAGTGCTGCGCCTCTTTAGAACACATGGCCAAGGACTGCAAATCTGCCATTAAGTGTGAAGAGTGTCATAGTGACAAACACCCATCAGCTTTGCATCCAACCTCAGCCACCAGTGATCCAGCAGTCGCAGTTTCCTCTAGTCCGGCTACAAACCATGGCGGGGAGCCACAGGCTAACACCAAGTCTACCACAGCGGTCTCCTGCTCATGCTCAGAAGTATGTGGGGAGAGCCAAAGTGATAAATGTTGTGCTAGGATATGCCTAATCAGAGTTTATCCAGAAGGGCAACCAGAGAATGCAGTAAAAATGTATGCCATCATTGATGATCAGAGCAATCGATCCCTAGCTGGACCTAAGTTCTTTGAAGTCTTTGGAATCAAAGGACCAGCGATGCCCTACACTCTGAACACTTGCTCAGGCCGCATAGAAACTAGTGGCAGGAGGGCACAAGGTTTCATCGCTTCTCCCATCAATGGAGGCGTAGAAATACCCCTACCTACGCTAATTGAATGCGATCAAATACCAAACCAAAGGGATGAGATTCCTACCCCAGAAGCTGCGTTCCATCAACCACACCTAAGGCACCTAGTCAACGTTATCCCACCTATGGATACAGACGCTGAAATCCTACTTCTGCTTGGCAGAGACAACTTAAGGATACATAAGGTCCGCCAACAGTGCAATGGTCCTGACTACGCCCCCTACGCACAGAGACTTGACTTAGGGTGGGTAATCATAGGAAATGTGTGCTTGGACCGAACATGTGTTGATTCCTTTAAGACCTATGTACGCCGGGACGGTCGAACTACTTTCTGCAAACCATGCCCTCGTCACTATGATGTGAAAGAGAAGCCCCCAGATCCCGTACAACTACCTGATGCCATTCCTTCTCCCTATGCAGACGACTTGGGAAAATCAGTGTTTCATACAACTAAGGATGACAACAAGGTAGCCCCATCAATGGAAGACAAGGAATTTGTCAGGATAATGGACAATGAGTTCCTTAAAGACAAGACTAATCACTGGGTTTTTCCCTTACCCTTCCGAGCCACCAGGGTAAGACTCCCAAACAATCGTGAACAAGCTTTGTCCAGATTCAACTCCCTCCAGCGTACACTTAGCAACAAACCAGAGATGAAAGAACACATTATCACCTTTATGAGCAAAATATTCCGGAATAACCATGCGGAGCCAGCGCCTCTCTTAAAGGAAAATGAGGAGTGCTGGTACCTACCCTCATTCGGAGTGTATCACCCACGGAAACCTAAGCAAATTAGAGTTGTCTTTGATTCAAGTGCCAAACATCAAGGCGTATCTCTCAACGATGTCCTCCTCACAGGTCCTAATCTAACAAATAACCTAGTAGGAGTGTTGATGAGGTTCCGGAAAGAGCCCATTGCCATCACCGCTGACATTGAACAGATGTTTCACTGTTTCATAGTCAGAGAGGACCATAGGAATTTCCTCAGGTTCCTGTGGTACAAGGACAATGACCCCAACAAAGAGATGGTGGAGTATCGCATGAGGGTGCACGTATTCGGGAACAGCCCTTCCCCCGCAGTGGCAACCTATGGTCTGCGGAGAACCGCACAAGAAGGAGAGTCCGAATATGGAATAGACGCCAGAGACTTTGTAGAGAAAGACTTCTATGTAGATGATGGACTAAAATCTCTACCCACAGAAGAAGCGGCGATCGACCTACTCAAGAGGACCCAAGGTATGCTGTACCGAGCTAATCTTAGACTGCACAAAATTGCTTCAAACAGTCCGGCTGTCATGAGAGCCTTTGAGTCGAGTGACTACGCTCCAGTATTCAAGGACATAGACCTGGGATCAGATTGTCCACCTGTGCAGAGAAGCCTAGGCTTGAGGTGGAACCTGTCAGCCGATACCTTTAGTTTCCAAATCAATTGCGCAGATAAACCATTCACTAAACGTGGTGTCCTGTCAGTGGTGAATAGCTTATACGACCCGCTGGGATTCGTAGCACCAATAACCATACAAGGTAAATCTCTTCTGCGACAACTTTCCGAAACAGTCAAAGACTGGAATGCCCCACTTCCCCCTGATAAGGAATCAAAATGGGAAACCTGGAAACAATCTTTGTGTGCCTTGGATGAAATCCATATACCAAGATGTTACGCCAGAACCTCACTCGCTGCTAGCACTAGAAGGGAACTTCATGTGTTCTCGGATGCATCCATGGAGGCCATTGCAGCAGTTGCCTATCTGAAGGTAACGGGACCCGACAATCAAGATCACGTTGGGTTTGTTTTCGGCAAAGCTAAGTTGGCTCCTAAGCCTGAACACACTATTCCCAGGCTTGAGCTCTGTGGCACCGTGCTTGCAGTAGAACTCGCAGACTTTATACAGCACGAGCTGGACGTCAACATAGATAACGTACAATACTACAGTGACAGTAAGATCGTCTTAGGTTACATCTACAACCAAACAAGACGCTTCTATGTGTACGTCAGTAACCGCATTGAGAGAATAAGGAGATCTTCCAAGCCCGAACAATGGTACTATATCCCATCCGAACTTAATCCAGCTGACCATGCCACTAGACGTATGTCTATAAGTTCCTTCGCTAACTCTTCTTGGCTTTCAGGTCCTAAGTTTCTGTTGGAACAGAAGGGAAGTGAATGTGTCCAGGAAGTCTTCAGCATTCAGGATCCGGATGGTGACCCAGAAGTCCGCTCCGAGGTTAGTGCTTTGACAACAAACACTAAAACAACCTCCAGCCTCGGTTGCCAGCGCTTTGAACGCTTCTCCAATTGGATGAAACTTGTCAAGTCTATAGCAAGGTTAGTCCACATTGCGAGATCTTATAACAACTCACATGAAGACAAAGACTGTCACGGTTGGCACGTTTGCCATAAACCACTCTCTGCCGAGGACATTTCTCACTGTGAGTCCCTTATAATATGTTGCGTCCAGCAGAGCGTATTCAGTACTGAATGGAAATGCCTATACCACAAGCAGCAAATCCCTCTCAAAAGCCCCATTGCTCATTTAAATCCAGTGATGGACAGTTTTGGTTTGCTGAGAGTCGGTGGTCGTTTGAATCAAGCCAAGATTGTGGCTTCAGAGCAACATCCTTGCATCATACCCAGTAAACATCATATCACTGATCTATTAATCCGGCACTTTCATGAAAAAACCGAACACCAAGGCAGGCAGATTACAGAAGGCAAATTACGGTCTGCAGGACTTTGGATCATAGGTATGAAAAGACGTGTAGCAGGAGCACTACATCGCTGTGTTCAATGTCGTAAAACCAGGGGAAAACAGGTACGTCAACAAATGGCTGACCTGCCCTCTGACAGACTGAGTGCCGAACCGCCTTTCACCTACGTTGGCCTAGACGTCTTTGGGCCATGGATGATATCCGCACGCAAAACTCGAGGCGGGTATGCCAACAGCAAACGTTGGGCCGTATTATTCACTTGCATGAGTGTACGTGCCGTCCACATAGAGGTAATAGAGTCTATGGACACATCCAGCCTGATCAACGCTCTCCGGCGTTTTCTAGCGATCAGAGGACCAGTGAAACAGTTAAGGTCCGACCGTGGAAGCAACTTCATTGGTGCTTGTCGAGATCTGGATATCAACATCAAGCCAATTCAGGATCAACTGGCAGAAGGAGGTTGTACCTGGATCTTCAATCCTCCACATAGTTCTCACATGGGAGGTTCCTGGGAAAGGATGATTGGAATCTCACGCAACATCTTAAACTCTATGCTTATGGACGTGAACTCTTCAAGGCTCACCCATGAGACTCTGGTCACTCTCCTGGCTGAAGTTTCGGCCATAATCAACTCAAGACCACTCGTCCCAGTGTCAATGGATCCCGAAATGCCGACCATTCTTACGCCAGCTACTCTTCTCACCCAAAAGTCTGGGAACCCACTAACAATCAGCGGAGAGTTTACTCATGCAAACACCTATCAGAAGCAATGGAAACGGGTGCAATACCTCGCTGATTACTTTTGGAACCGGTGGAGAAAGGAATATCTCGTCATTCTCCAAGGAAGAAGAAAATGGCGACAGAATAAACCAAACTTGAAAGAAGGAGATGTGGTGCTAATGAAGGAACCACAAGCTCAAAGAATCGACTGGCCTATGGGAATCGTTACAAAGACTTTCCCAAGTCAAGACGGTAAGGTACGGAAGGTGGAGCTGAAGGTCCTTAGGAAAGGTGAGCCCAAGACATTTCAGAGGCCAATCCACGAGCTTGTACTGATACTACCAGTTGAGGACATTCCGGTAGGATGAACCATGAACAGAACACTACCCTAATACTTCGTTCATTGGATTACAACTGGGTCGGAGATAGTTTGGCCTAGTGCGGCTTCTCCGATCCGAAGATGGGTATCTTTGGATTATCTCAGGAACTGCCTGTCATTTACCTCGTTTGAAGTTATTATTATATTGTATGCATATTTGTGTTTGTTTTCTAGGTTATTGGACTTTAAAAAAATATATAGTGAAATCCCTTACAGAATTTCAGACGGGGAGTGTGCTGTTTCATCTAGATATAGTCATACCGTTCACACATAGATTGTATTCTTTGTATTCCATGCTGCCACCTGCTGTCCTTTTTCTGTATGACAGCCTGTAGTTAATTCTGTACATGCCTTCACTTCCTGGTTCAAGGGTAACTGTTTCCTGTTTTCACTTATCATTAGTCTCCATTTTCTCTGGGAGAGAGACACACTTGGACTGAGCAGCAGAAGGCATCAGTTTTCGACCACACATACTCACACTCATCACAAACTTCACTTATGAGTAGTTGCTCAAACTTGCTGTACCATCCTGCTTGTTACACCTGTATTCCTGGAGAAGTGCTGCATTACCATCACATGCTGTATGTCCAGTCTTCCAAATAAACAAGCCTGAACTTCACCATTCCTGATGTGCATCATCTCTCCGGACGCTGAGCAACATGGTCCTGTCTGCCCTGCATTGAGGAAACGAAGGTAGGACCTCTCCCAGCCCCTATCCACCTGCCACATCTTCATTCGCCTCATGTGGGGACAGAACACATGCGCAGCCGGCTCTGCCTAGGCCCCGATGCCTAGGCAGAGTGAATTCCAGCCGGAAGAAGACGCGGGGACGCTGCGTAGGGAGAAGACTTCAAGGAGAATCCAGCCCGACCATCACTCGTGGACTTGGTAAGTATAATTTTATCGAATGTTGCCTACCCCTGAAACGAGCATTTCCCCCCATAGACTATAATGGGGTTCGAAATCCGTTCGAAAAGTCGAACAGTGTGCGGCTGTTCGAATCGGATTTCGAACCTCGGACATTTTAGTGTTCGCTCATCTGTAATAAAAACTAAATAAAATATGAATGCATAATATAAAAACAATGATAAAATGGATATATAGACAAATATAATCCAATTCTAAAATTTAAGTTTGACACTTACGCATCGAAACTCAGGTAACGCAGGTTTTTATTGACCCCGTCAAGAGTTTTCATGTCTTGGTCACTTAATTCAAAATCAAAAACCTGGAGGAGAAAATGAAAAAATTAAATAAAATAAAATTAAAATAAAATAAAAAAAAATACTTAAATAATAATTAAATAAATAAAAATTATATAATAAAATAAAAAAAATTATAAAATTCTACTGCAGAGATTACAGGGTGCCCCGTAATTGTCGGGATCACTGATAAATAATTGTGTCTCCAAATTTTTACAATAAAAAGAAAAAGTAGAAATTTTAAAAAATGCTAAAATTACAAAAAAAAATAACCTGGAAGTTTTCTTTGATCCTCTCAGCCTTGAAACTTTTTGCAAGGACGACAACCCCCCTCTGTATCAGATATCGCTGAGCAACCTGCGTCGGGGAGCGGTTCAGTTTTTTGGCGATTTTATTTAAAACGGGGTCTTCAAGCACTTTGGGGGAAGTCTGATCAACCCTGTCAGACGGGAAACGAAAAAGGAAATTGTGTCAATTTTGCTAAAACTGTTTTTAATATCCACCCATCATTATTTTTACTAATACACAACATATATCGTATTGTACTGTAGAATGGAACAGAGATTTGTGCCCCCAATATGGCCGCCAAAAGGAAAAAAAAAAATCAACATATAGAAAAAAAACTAAGAAAAAACACATTATTTCTATCCCAAAGACTAGAATGTAATAATTGAAACTAAAGATAAGACATTCCCTTTAAGACCTGATTTATAGCTTGTGTGTCAATCACTGCCTTACATTCAAAATATGGCATATAATCCATATGGAGGGTGAGGCATTGTGTATATAACCAGTGGAAACAGTCACATGACTGAGGGAGTATCTCTAATACATTCAGGTCTATTGGTGCCTAGTAGTGAATAGTTAACCCTTCAATGTGATGCTGAATTATTATTGTAGATAGGAGTCACATTCTTGTACATATGAGTCAGTATTATAGTAGTGATATTCTTGTACATAGGAGCAGTATTATAGTAGTTATATTCTTGTACATAGGAGCAGTATTATAGTAGTTATATTCTTGTACATAGGAGGTAGTATTATAGTAGTTATATTCTTGTACATAGGAGCAGTATTATAGTAGTTATATTCTTGTACATAGGAGCAGTATTATAGTAGTTATATTCTTGTATATAGGAGTAGTATTATAGTAGTTATATTCTTGTACATAGGAGATAGTATTATAGTAGTTATATTCTTATATATAGGAACAGTATTATAGTAGTTATATTCTTGTACATAGGAGACAGTATTATAGTAGTTATATTCTTGTACATAGGAGTAGTATTATAGTAGTTATATTCTTGTACATAGGAGTAGTATTATAGTAGTTATATTCTTGTACATAGGAGCAGTATTATAGTAGTTATATTCTTGTACATAGGAGTAGTATTATAGTAGTTATATTCTTGTACATAGGAGCAGTATTATAGTAGTTATATTCTTGTACATAGGAGTAGTATTATAGTAGTTATATTCTTGTACATAGGAGTAGTATTATAGTAGTTATATTCTTCTACATAGGGGGCAGTATAATAGTAGTTATATTCTTGTACATAGGAGTAGTATTATAGTAGTTATATTCTTGTACATAGGAGCAGTATTATAGTAGTTATATTCTTGTACATAGGAGCAGTATTATAGTAGTTATATTCTTGTACATATGAGACAGTATTATAGTAGTTATATTCTTGTACATAGGAGCAGTATTATAGTAGTTATATTCTTGTACATAGGGGGCAGTATTATAGTAGTTATATTCTTGTACATAGGAGTAGTATTATAGTAGTTATATTCTTGTACATAGGAGCAGTATTATAGTAGTTATATTCTTGTACATAGCATTTATGACTATTGCATTGTCTTTAGGGCCACATGTTTACATTGTATTCTCCGTCATTTTATCACATATAGTACGCCATTATACATGTTCTTACCAGGCCTCTACCCTGCTGGACCCCAGCACACTGTATCCGACCAACACAATGTCATGTGATTTGCAGAACTCCAGTAATTTGCTTTGATTGAGGAATATGTGACATTCTACCTGTAGACAGATATAATGCATTGTCACTGTACATAATTCCTATATATATGAGGCCATCTACACCTGATAGTGTGATATCTGCTGTCACATCAAAGTGGTTGTACAGGATTACAAAATCATGGGCACTGTCTTTTAGAACCAGACCTTCTCTGGTCCATGTCCATATTTGGTGTTAAATATCGCTTAACTGCAATACCAAATACAACCAGTGGACAGGGGTGGCACTGTTTTTGGAAGAATTTCAAATACTGGATCGCCCCTTTAAGCTCTTGAATATGTCTAGATGATGAATCTGTAATGGTCGGTCATAGTCACCTGGTCACACACTGGCTTGTACTTCAGTCCCGGCATGTTGAGAATCAGCTCCAATTGCTTACGGTTAAAATTGGAGACGCCGATGGATCGGACGAGCCCGGCATCCTTACACGCCTCCATAGCCTAGAAATTGTGGTTACATCATTAGAGACTTGCTGTAACAAAACCTTCCAAAGCTCCGGTCCTTATAACTTACCTTCCAGGTGTCCCGGATATCCGTGTTGTGATAAATCACTTTCCCATTTTCATCCTTGGGGAAGAGATCATCTCCAGGCTGAAGGAGAAGAAGAACTCACTGAGTATCTGTACAAGTAGTGACATCCTTCTGCTCTAGTCACATCATCTTACATTATACTGTATGATGGGGCCATTATAGTGTAAGATGGGGCCATTATACTGTATGATGGGGCCATTATAGTGTAAGATGGATGTGACAGGGCCATTATAGTGTATGATGGGGTCATTATAGTGTAAGATGGATGTGACAGGGCCATTATAGTGTATGACGGGTCCATTATAGTGTAAGATGGATGTGGCGGGGCCATTATACTGTATGATGGGGCCATTATAGTGTAAGATGGATGTGACGGGGCCATTATACTGTATGATGGGGTCATTATAGTGTAAGATGGATGTGACGGGGCCATTATACTGTATGATGGGGTCATTATAGTGTAAGATGGATGTGACGGGGCCATTATACTGTATGATGGGGTCATTATAGTGTAAGATGGATGTGACGGGGCCATTATAGTGTAAGATGGATGTGATGGGGCCATTATACTGTATGATGGGGCCATTATAGTATAAGATGGATGTGACGGGGCCATTATAGTGTAAGATGGATGTGATGGGGCCATTATACTGTATGATGGGGCCATTATAGTATAAGATGGATGTGACGGGGCCATTATAGTGTAAGATGGATGTGATGGGGCCATTATAGTGTAAGATGGATGTGACAGGTCCATTATACTGTATGATGGGGTCATTATAGTGTAAGATGGATGTGACGGGGCCATTATAGTGTATGACGGGTCCATTATAGTGTAAGATGGATGTGGCGGGGCCATTATACTGTATGATGGGGCCATTATAGTGTAAGATGGATGTGACGGGGCCATTATACTGTATGATGGGGTCATTATAGTGTAAGATGGATGTGACGGGGCCATTATACTGTATGATGGGGTCATTATAGTGTAAGATGGATGTGACGGGGCCATTATACTGTATGATGGGGTCATTATAGTGTAAGATGGATGTGACGGGGCCATTATAGTGTAAGATGGATGTGATGGGGCCATTATACTGTATGATGGGGCCATTATAGTATAAGATGGATGTGACGGGGCCATTATAGTGTAAGATGGATGTGATGGGGCCATTATACTGTATGATGAGGTCATTATAGTGTAAGATGGATGTGACGGGGCCATTATACTGTATGATTGGGCCATTATAGTGTAAGATGGGGCCATTATACTGTATGATGGGGCCATTATAGTGTAAGATGGATATGACGGGGCCATTATACTGTATGATGGGGCCATTATAGTGTAAGATGGATATGACGGGGCCATTATACTGTATGATGGGGCCATTATAGTGTAAGATGGATGTGACGGGGCCATTATACTGTATGATGGGGCCATTATAGTGTAAGATGGATGTGACGGGGCCATTATACTGTATGATGAGGTCATTATAGTGTAAGATGGATGTGACGGAGCCATTATACTGTATGATGGGGCCATTATAGTGTAAGATGGATGTGACGGGGCCATTATAGTGTAAGATGGATGTGACGGGGCCATTATAGTGTAAGATGGATGTGACGGGGCCATTATACTGTATGATGGGACCATTACAGTGTAAGAAGGATGTGACGGGGCCTTTATACTGTATGATGGGGCCATTATAGTATATACTGTATGAAATCAGTCTGAGCCTATAAAAAGTAATCAGATTTTTGCCAGGCTAATGAAATCCGAAACCTGACCAGGAGCAATGGCCGACCTTACCTTAAATTCCACAGGTATATGGATAAGGAAGAGATCCAAGTAATCCAGTTGGAGACCCTTCAGAGACTTTTCCAGGGCAGGTCGGACCCTCTCTGGGCTATGGTTATTACTGGAAAGCTGCAGAATAAATTGAGAATCCGTTTACAACTGAGCATTGCCCCCTTGTGGACATTTTTATGAGAAAACAAGAATATATAAGGATAATGATATGGATAGGACAAGACTATATGTATTGCTTAGAACTGTTAGAATAGATACCTTGCTAGTGTAAAAAATGTCTTCCCTCCTCACCGTCCCATCAGCGATCTTCGTTCTAATGGCTTTGCCGACCTCTTCCTCATTTCCATATGTAATGGCGCAGTCGATGTGGCGATATCCGACCTCAATGGCCACCTTGGTGCTCTCCCCGGCCTGTTCTTTGGTGTACTGTGCAGAATAAGATTAGGCATTCAGTTACTTATTGCCTAAATAGCAGTTCCCCTCCGGCCTCATAGCCTGTATAATATTGTGTGTTTACTGAATTTCTATCATAATATTGCCAATTTCCGGGGGTCCCCCATAATAGTGTTACTTACATTGGGCCCCTATGACAGTACCAGACACCACGTCCTCACACTGAAGTTTATTTCACAGCAATGTCCCCATAACTATGGTGTCATTGGGACCTCCACGAAACTGCTGGATACACTGGGCCCCCATAACACTGCCAGAGACTGTGGTTTCCCCATAATCATAGTGTCGTAGTGAGCTTCACAACACTAATAGCCAGTGGATCTCCATAACAGTGACCCTCTTGGGATAATCCCAGTAATGGTGCAATCCCATTATAATTACAACCAAACCCTCATAAAAGTTCAGGCTACAGCGCCCCCATCATAATAGTGCTGGCTATAGAGGACCTCCATTTAAGTGCTAGCCATTACAACGCGGTATTGGTCACAGTGCCCCCACTACAATGGCACTCACTAGAGAGAACTTTCATAAAAGTGGTACACACAGTGGGCCTTCATAATACTGCTGGCCACAGTGACCCCCCATAGTGGTGCTGGCGACAGTGGACCTTCTTTAAACCGCTATCCAGAGAGGCCCCCCATAACAGTGCTGGCTATAGTACCTCCACCATAATGGTGCTCGCTACAGAGGTCTTCCACATGAGTGCCAGCCGGAGAGGACCTCCATAACAGTGCTGGCCATAGTACCTCCACCATAATGGTGCTGGCTACGGAGGCCCTCCACATGAGTGCCAGCCGGAGAGGATCTCCATAACAGTGCTGGCCATAGTACCTCCACCATAATGGTACTGGCTACGGAGGCCCTCCACATGAGTGCCAGCCGGAGAGGACCTCCATAACAGTGATGGTCATAGTACCTCCACCATAATGGTGCTGGCTATGGAAGCCTTCCACATGAGTGCCAGCCAGAGAGGACCTCCATAACAGGGATGGCCATAGTACCTCCACCATAATGGTACTGGCTACGGAGGCCCTCCACATGAGTGCCAGCCGGAGAGGACCTCCATAACAGTGATGGTCATAGTACCTCCACCATAATGGTGCTGGCTACAGAGGCCCTCCACATGAGTGCCAGCCAGAGAGGACCCCTATAACAGTTCTGGCCATAGTACCCCAGTATAACAGCAGTGGCCACTTTTGGAATAGTCCCAGTAACAGTGATGATGATGACACTGGTGCCCCCATAGACAGTGCTGGCCACAGTACCCCCACCATAATAGCCCTAGTCCCTGTGTGCCGGCCACCTGGAGGGTATAAGTATATCCAGAACATTCTATGACACTTCTAGTTGTGGTTTCATCTCCATAGTTAATGATTAACCAGACATGGAACATAATCAACATGTAATAAAAACTTCTGGAACGTTGTAATCGACTTTACATATCGTCTCCGACTTTACGTATCGGAGCCTGAACTCTGTACTGCCTATTACTGCGCACAGCTGAGGGTTTGTTGCACTTGTATCCAGTCCAGCACATTCTCTCTGCGGTCCTGATAGTTTGCTGCAATGTATCAGCGCAGTGCAGTGACGTTGGGTTATCCTGGTTATGTCGCTGAATTGATACAAACCGAACACAATCCTAATGTTTCACTATGGGGGAAAATCTCTTGTCTTAAAGGGAAAGTTCCAGACTGTGAGCGACTTGCGGTAATACGGATTTTACGTGATCTGGATTCCTACTCTGTGTCTAGTTCGGTTCTCTGAGGCAGATCTATACTCACCGGTGGGGGGGAATAGGTGCCAAATCCAAGCACTGGCATTCTATGCCCATCGTTCAGCACAACATAGGGGTCCAGCTTCAGCGCCATAGTGCGATGTGTCCCTGTGTCCGGCGGCGTATGACTGCTGTATACTGTATGGACCGTATTTATCCCATCCTATCTAATAGTCCAACCCATAAATAAGTAATTCTGCAGAGTCATTGTCCAGGTCACAACCGCAGACAACCCGCTCTGCAAGTCTCATAAGTCTGGAGACAATCAAATATTATCCAGATTCACCCTGGAGGGTTAGCTATAAAACTAACCCCCTCCCCAATATCACAGAGCCTGACCCAGCCGACAGCGGACACAACCTCTCACTCCAAAATCAATAAAAGTCAAAGCTCACTCCGGTCATGTCAGTGCAAAGTCAGTTAAGTCATTTATTAGTCATTCCTGCTCCTAGAAAAGCTGGGTGACAGCCAACATGGTCGGCATTACACATTGTCATTCATTTATATCGGAGATGTTCCCTAACATCTGAATAAGAACAGACCCCAGATCATACCCCCAAAACTAGTAGAGACCCCAGACCAGACCCCTAAAGTAATACAGACCCCTAAACTAATACAGACCTCAGACCAGACCCCTAAACTAATACAGACCCCAGACCAGATCTCTAAACTAATACAGACCCCAGACCAGACCCCTAAACTAATACAGACCCCAGACCAGACCCCTAAACTAATACAGACCCCAGACCAGACCCCTAAACTAATACAGACCCCAGACCAGACCCCTAAACTAATACAGACCCTAGACCAGACCCCTAAACTAATACAGACCCTAGACCAGACCCCTAAACTAATACAGACCCCAGACCAGACCCCTAAACTAATACAGACCCCAGACCAGACCCCTAAACTAATACAGACCCCAGACCAGACCCCTAAACTAATACAGACCCCAGACCAGAGCCCTAAACTAATACAGACCCCAGACCAGACCCCTAAACTAATACAGACCCCAGACCAGACCCCTAAACTAATACAGACCCCAGACCAGAGCCCTAAACTAATACAGACCCCAGACCAGACCCCTAAACTAATACAGACCCCAGACCAGACCTCTAAACTAATACAGACCCCAGACCAGACCCCTAAACTAATACAGACCCCAGACCAGACCCCTAAACTAATACAGACCCCAGACCAGACCCCTAAACTAATACAGACCCCAGACCAGACCCCTAAACTAATACAGACCCCAGACCAGACCCTTAAACTAATACAGACCCCAGACCAGACCCCTAAACTAATACAGACCCCAGACCAGACCCCTAAACTAATACAGACCCCAGACCGGACCCCTAAACTAATACAGACCCCAGACCAGACCCCTAAACTAATACAGACCCCAGACCGGACCCCTAAACTAATATAGACCCCAGACCAGATCCCTAAACTAATACAGACCCCAGACCAGACCCCTAAACTAATACAGACCCCAGACCAGACCCCTAAACTAATACAGACCCCAGACCAGACCCCTAAACTAATACAGACCCCAGACCGGACCCCTAAACTAATACAGACCCCAGACCAGATCCCTAAACTAATACAGACCCCAGACCAGATCCCTAAACTAATACAGACCCCAGACGGGACCCCTAAACTAATACACACCCCAGACCAGACCTCTAAACTAATACAGACCCCAGACCAGACCAATAATCTAATACAGACCCCAGACCAGACCCCAGACCAGACCCCTAAACTAATACAGAGCCCAGACCAGACCCCTAAACTAATACAGACCCCAAACCAGACCCCTAAACTAATACAGACCCCAGACCCCTAAACTGATACAACATAGGAGTTCAGCACCATAGTTCAGTGTGTCTCAGTTTACGGTATTACACAACTACTATACACAGTTTGTGAACTTGTTTAACCCTTCCTCCCTAATAGCTCATAGATAAGGGAGTGGGGCCTGACTGGCGGGCAGTGATTCTGCAGCATCATTGTACTTGGAAAGTATACAGAGCGGCTCTGCAACAATCCTAAAAGTCAAGAATCAATGGAAAATTGCACAGATTTACTCAACAGGATTTGAAATTTTTATAATATGAGACTGGAGGCTTCTGGTTATAAAGTTATGTGCTCTCTCCTATGTACATACAGACTGACAGAGCTGAAAGCGGATAATGAATCAACATAAAGGGGATAAAACTCAAAGTTCTCTCCTGTCATGTTGGTGTAAAATCACTTAAGTCATGTATCAGTTATACCTGTTCCTGGGAAAGCTGGGTGATCACTAAAATAGTCAGGATAAGACCAGACCCATAAACTAATACAGACCCACGACAGATATTATTGCAGAACATTCCCTTTTCTAATTCAGTGGTTGCTTCACTTGGTTGTCAGTGGGTACTGGTAAGAGGTTGTAAAGAAATTTTACCTGTATTATACTCCAGAGCTGCGCTCACTATTCTGCTGGTGCAGTCACTGTGTACATACATTACATTACTTATCCTGTATTATACTCCAGAGCTGCGCTCACTATTCTGCTGGTACAGTCACTGTGTACATACATTACATTACTTATCCTGTATTATACTCCAGAGCTGCGCTCACTATTCTGCTGGTACAATCACTGTGTACATACATTACATTACTTATCCTATATTATACTCCAGAGCTGCACTCACTATTCTGCTGGTACAGTCACTGAGTACATACATTACATTACTTATCCTGTATTATACTCCAGAGCTGCGCTCACTATTCTGCTGGTACAGTCACTGTGTACATACATTACATTACTTATCCTGTATTATACCCTAGAGCTGCGCTCACTATTCTGCTGGTGCAGTCACTATGTACATACATTACATTACTTATCCTGTATTATACTCCAGAGCTGTGCTCACTATTCTGCTGGTGCAGTCACTGTGTACATACATTACATTACTTATCCTGTATTATACTCCAGAGCTGCGCTCACTATTCTGCTGGTACAGTCACTGTGTACATACATTACATTACTTATCCTGTATTATACTCCAGAGCTGCACTCACTATTCTGCTGGTGCAGTCACTGTGTACATACATTACATTACTTATCCTGTATTATACTCCAGAGCTGCGCTCACTATTCTGCTGGTACAGTCACTGTGTACATACATTACATTACTTATCCTGTATTATACTCCAGAGCTGCGCTCACTATTCTGCTGGTACAGTCACTGTGTACATACATTACATTACTTATCCTGTATTATACTCCAGAGCTGCACTCACTATTCTGCTGGTGCAGTCACTGTGTACATACATTACTTATCCTGTATTATACTCCAGAGCTGCGCTCACTATTCTGCTGGTGCAGTCACTGTGTACATACATTACATTACTGATCCTGTATTATACTCCAGAGCTGCGCTCACTATTCTGCTGGTGCAGTCACTGTGTACATACATTACATTACTTATCCTGTATTATACTCCAGAGCTGCACTCACTATTCTGCTGGTGCAGTCACTGTGTACATACATTACATTACTTATCCTGTATTATACTCCAGAGCTGCGCTCACTATTCTGCTGGTACAGTCACTGTGTACATACATTACATTACATTACTTATCCTGTATTATACTCCAGAGCTGCGCTCACTATACTGCTGGTGCAGTCACTGTGTACATACATTACATTACTTATCCTGTATTATACTCCAGAGCTACGCTCACTATTCTGCTGGTACAGTCACTGTGTACATACATTACATTACTTATCCTGTATTATACTCCAGAGCTACGCTCACTATTCTGCTGGTACAGTCACTGTGTACATACATTACATTACATTACTTATCCTGTATTATACTCCAGAGCTGCGCTCACTATACTGCTGGTGCAGTCACTGTGTACATACATTACATTACTTATCCTGTATTATACCCCAGAGCTGCGCTCACTATTCTGCTGGTACAGTCACTGTGTACATACATTACATTACTTATCCTGTATTATACCCCAGAGCTGCGCTCACTATTCTGCCTTGTCTGTCAGTTTTTCAGGGATTGCACAGTTGTATATATGATATAATGTGACACACCCAGTTCTTGTACATGAATTCTTTATGTAATCCGTACAATTGTGTATAAATGTGAATACACGCAGTCTGTTCTTTTCATTATTTACGCGGACCTCATGTTGGCCACTAGGGGGCGCACATTTATCAGTAAAGAAATGAGCACTCATGGTTATTCAGCACTTACTACTGTATATGACCATTGACCTGGTTTACGCATTAACTCCAGCGACCTCATCATGGAGACGGTGATGGAGAATAACCAGACACACAGCTCAGGACGAGGACATGAACAGATTTTATTATCAGGGGTGTCAGTATTAGTATTCATCATTGAAGGGGTATTTTGGATGGTCCTTAAACCTACAAAGAATAAAAACTTTATTTATCTATAATTCAAACAACAGAACATGAGCAGATTGTATTACAGTCAGTGCAGGCCGGAGCTGCCAGGGTGTTATTACACAGGTGTCCTGTAGGTGTCACTGTAGGAATATCTGTAGCCTTCCCTTTTAGAGCCATGTTTGGCCCGATTTATAGGCGGTGGGTTATAGGAAGGGCAGTAGGGGCACAAGACTAGGCCAGGAGAGGTACATGCTAGGGCAGAAGAGGCACATGACTCTATATGATTATATAATTAGAGCACCATATGGCCATATTATTAGGGCACTATAGGGCGATATTATTGGGGAATTATATGGTGATATTATTAGGGCACTAGGTAGAAATACATCATTAGGGCTCTATATGGCGGTATTATTAGTGCAGTATACCATCATATTAATATGCTTCTATAACATGATAGCATTAGGGCACTATATGGTGGTATTTTTGGGAAATTATATGGTGATATTATTAGGGCACTAGGTAGAAATACATCATTAGGGCTCTATATGACGGTATTATTAGTGCAGTATACCATCATATTAATATGCTTCTATAACATGATATTATTAGGGCACTATATGGCGGTATTATTGGAACACTATATGGGGTTATTATTAGGTTCTATATAATGAAATTATCAGGGTTCTATATGGTGGTATTATGAGAACACTATATGACCATATTATTAGGGCAGTATAAGGCAATATTATTGGGGAATTCTATACCCTGACATTATGAGGGCACTATATGACCATATTATTAGGGCAGTATTATATGCTGATATTGTTATTGCAGATTTTTTACAGCACTATATGGCGGTATTATTTTGGCATTATTCTTTTCCCACCCCTGATACAACCTATAGGGATGCCCGCCTCTGGTTTGGACACTTCTCTCACATTTAGGGCAGCCCCGGCCCCCATGGTGTGAATGCAGCAGTGGCCCCACATACTCTATACCGTATATCATACTCACATAAGCATGGCATCATAACGGAGATTTCTATTCCGCCCGTCTAGTGAGGACATGTCGTCTTCTGAGAGCTGGAAATCTAGAACCTGAGATGAGATCAGAAGAGCAGAGTAATGAGTAGCCGCGGGCACTACAGGTACAAGCGTTACCCTCTACTCACTGCCGCCCCCTGCTGGATAATGCCATTTCATACACATGATGACTCCTATTGTGCACATGTTATGATTTGTGGGTTAGGGTCTCACCTGTAAGTTCTGTTTGATCCTGGCTGGGGTGAAGCTCTTTGCCAGTACGACAATGCCCGTCTGCAGCAGGTACCGCATCGCCACCTGGGCGGGGGTTCGACCCAACTTATCCGCTATTGCCTTCAGAACTGGATCCTCAAGGAGTACAGGGCAGTCCTTGCCTATCCTGCAGACAGAGCCACAGATTAAAGGATTTCTACAGCAAACAATTCCACCAGGGTCACTGTAATGATACTTACCCCCAGGACTCGTCCCGACTGGACCCCAGGGAGCTATACGCCACCAGCACGATGTCATGTGACTTGCAGAACTGCAGCAGTTTGCTTTGGTTCAGGTACAGGTGACATTCCACCTACACAGGATAGATGTCATTACATAAGCACTAGTCAGCCTGAGCGATCTGATTCATGAATACAATGCCAGGACTGCAGTGAAGACTGACACATGCAGTAAATCTATCAAGCTATGTATTAAAGCCGTATCGTATAATATTCAGGACCACTGTCATGGGAACTATTACATCATGAAGCAAAGATGGCGTTTATCGTCACTGAACGTTACACCGGGACGTGACATCACCTGATTACAGACGGGTTTGTGTCTCAGGCCTGGTTTATTTAGGATGAGCTCTAGTTGTCTGCGGTTAAAGTTGGAGACCCCTATGGATTTCACCAGTCCGGCCTCCTTGCACCGCTCCATGGCCTGCACGCCAGAGAGAATAGAAATACAGTAATTACTGACACCAACATACGGTATGTGTGATATAATATAATTTATTACATTGTAATATGATGTCATTTCATATACTGTAATGTAATATAATGGACTATACTATATGATGTAATATAATATACTGTAATATAACATGATAGACTATACTGTAATATGATGTCATGTGATATATTGTAATGTAACATAATATACTGTAATATTATATAATAGACTATAATATGTCGTGTGATATACTGTAACATAATACAGATGACTATACTGTAATACTATGATATACTGTGATAGAATATGACATAGTCACCTCCCAGGTATCTCGCAGGTCTGTGTTGCCATACAGATATTTCCCATTCTCATCCACAGGTATCAGATCCTCTGAAGGCTTAGAAAGATAAAGGTTAGGGTCATAAATAGTGCCAGCGGGGTGCCCCTATAAACAGTGCCAGAATGGTGCCCCCTATAAATAGTGATAGCGGGATGCCCCCTATAAACAGTGTTAGCAGGGTGCCCCCTATAAACAGTGACAACAGGGTGCCTCTATATACAGTGACAATAGAGTGCCCCCTATAAACAGTGCCAGCAGGGTGCCCCCTATAAACAGTGTCAGCAGGGTGCCCCTATAAACAGTGTCAGCAGGGTGCCCCTATAAACAGTGTCAGCAGGGTGCCCCTATAAACAGTGCCAACAGGGTGCCCCCTATAAACAGTTCCAGCAGGGTGCCCCCTATAAACAGTGTCAGCAGGGTGCCCCTATAAACAGTGCCAACAGGGTGCCCCCTATAAACAGTTCCAGCAGGGTGCCCCCTATAAACAGTGCCAGCAGGGTGCCCCCTATAAACAGTGTCAGCAGGGTGCCCCTATAAACAGTGTCAGCAGGGTGCCCCTATAAACAGTGTCAGCAGGGTGCCCCTATAAACAGTGTCAGCAGGGTGCCCCTATAAACAGTGCCAGCAGGGTGCCCCTATAAACAGTGCCAGAAGGGTGCCCCTATTAATAGTGCCAGCAGGGTGCCCCCTATAAACAGTACAAAAATGGTGGCTCCTATAAACAGTGTCGGTGGAGTTCCCTCTATACATAGTGCCAGAAGGGTGCCCCTATAAACAGTGCCAGCAGCATTCCCCCTACAATTTCAGCAGAGTGACCCCTATAAACAGTGCAAAAATGGTGGCTCCTGGGGCCACACGGTGGGTCAGTGCTTAGCACTGCAGCCTTGCAGCGCTGGAGTCCCGGTGTTCAAATCCCGCCAAGGGCAAAAAACCATCTGCAAGGAGCTTGTATGTTCTCCCCGTGTTTGCATGGATTTCCATCCCATACTCCAAAAAAAGACATACTGATAGGGAAAAATGTACATTGTGAGCTCCATGTGGGGCTCACAATCTACATTTAAAAAAAAAAAAAAAAAAAAAAATGGTGGCTCCTATAAACAGTGTCGGTGGAGTTCCCCCTATACACAGTACCAGCAGGGTGCCCCCTACAAACAATGTCCGCAGAGTGCCCCCCATAAACAGTGGGAGTATCCACTCAAATCTCTATCCTTTTTATTAAATAACCGATTAGGTTACCATTCGTGGTGGCCATATTGTTTGTCACCCAGCTTTCCCAGTGGATTTCATTTCTTTCTTTTTTCTTACAGGGATTGTCCACGAATTCAACCAAAAAGCCCCAGAATGTCTCACCTTAAAATCTATAGGCATGTGAATGAGGAAAAGATCCAGGTAATCCATCTGCAGATCCTTCAGGGATTTCTCCAGAGCCAGACACACCAGATCCGGGGAGTGGAAGGTGCTCCAGAGCTGGAAGACACCAAATATCCAGAATTATCATGGGGACTATATGAATTTGTGTGCAGTGAGCGCCCCCTAGAGGACAGTCAGAATTCTAGAATTGAACGTCTTACCTTTCCAGTATAGAACAAGTCTTCTCTTCTTATGGTCCCATCCGATATCTTCTCTTTAATGGCTCGGCCAACTTCTACCTCATTGCCGTACAGGTAGGCGGAGTCAATGTGGCGGTACCCCACATCAATGGCCACCTTTGTTGCCTCTTCTGCCATGCTTTTAGAAAACTGAACACATTAAGGATTAGTATTGATATCTAATGTTTATGGCCAGAATTACTTTATCGCCAGGTGAGAAGCTCTGAAGGTCCTGAATGAGGATAAAACCTCATCATCTAGATCACATCTCAAGTTCCTCATCGAAACCCTATCTTCTGGAGGAGCCAAACCTTGACTTTGGCTTCTGGTGGACACTGGGGTGGCATACTGGGTGGAGGCCAAGAGCAAGATAGGATCTACTTAAGCTTCAAGGCCTTCGATCTCTGAGGATTGGAGAGGATATCTGAAGACTCTTCTCCTTTTGGAGACTGTGGACTATTTTGTGTGGCACGCTATAATTTTTTAGTAACTCATGGACTGTGAAAACACGTACCCAAGAAGATCCCAGTGCACATGTACTTCAGCTCTGTGGATACTACGGTGGCATCCTGGGTGGAAGCCAAAAGCAAGAGGATCTACCTAAGCTTCAAGGCCTTCTAGATATGAGTTTTGGAGAAGATTTATGAAGACCCTACTCCTTTTATAGTAGCACATCGGTAAAAAAAACACATGCCCAGATGGCTTCTGGTGGATACTAGGGTGGCATCTTGGGTGGAAGCCAAAAGCAAGAGGATCTACCTAAGCTTCAAGGCCTTCTAGATCTGAGTATTGGAGAAGATTTATGAAGACCCTACTCCTTTTGGAGACCCTAATCCTTTTATAGTAGCACATGGGTAACAAAAACACATACCCAGATGGCTTCTGGTGGATACTAGGGTGGCATCTTGGGTGGAAGCCAAGAACAAGACTGGATCTACCTAATCCTTGAGGTCTTCTAGTTCTGAGGATTGAAGATTTGTGGAGGCCCTTCTCTATTTTGAGACTTTTGTAGTAGCATGTGGGTGGAGAAAACCCATACAGTGCCCCATCACCTAGGGCATAGAGGTCTACTACTCAGGATCCACCACTGTTAGCCAAGACTTAGACTTTTGGAAGACCCGATGTTACAAGAACTGGACCATCAAGGATCCACTCCTTGTTGGTGTATAATAGGTACTAGTTTAGTGGATAAGATGATACCCCCACTAACCTTGTCCGGGGCAAACGTCCCAAATCCAACTACGGGGATTCTGTGACCATCGTTGAGAAGAACGTAGGGCTCCACGGCCATGGTGAGGTTTACGAGAAGAATGTGCAGCTTCTGTAAACTCTGGAGTTTAACCTATAGCCTACAGATAGTCCCAGCTGTGCTGTTTGCTCAGGAAAATAAGCAGATCCCTTTGTTTCCACTCCCACCTCCCCATGCACAGGAAGAGGAGCCTCAGGATATTTGGCCACAGTACAATTCTAATGTCAACAGATAGACTGGAACGATCTGTTAGCAGGAGTGGAGTTATCATGACACTCTGTACAAGGCCTGGGGGGATCTTCTCCTCCGCTGGCTGACGACTATTCCTTCCGACTCCTTCCCTCTCATATACATGTCACTGTAAGACACTGTAAGACATGCTGTCCTTAGCTCCTGGGGGGGATGGTAACAGGCACATGTGCACATGTCCAGGTCTTGAGTCATTGTCCATGCTTAACAATAGAAACAAAAGGAACAAAATACTCCACAGGATCTTCCATTCGATTTATAGTTGCTAATTCATAGTGCTAGTTTGCTTGGTTACAGGATTCTTGAAGATACAGAGAAAAAGAGTAAAAAAGGAAAGATAAAGGTTGCTCCCAGCTTGGAGCTCTGTATCAGGCAGCCAGCCACTCAGGGGGCGGCACCAGTAATGTGGTTGTTTGGTACAGCCGACCTTTACGCTGCTCAGGATTTCCCATTTAACAGCAGCAGTTTGTGCTCCGGAGCTGCTCTTCCTATTGAAACTGAATGGAAGGAATGGGAAAAACACGGTCAGCCATTTTGAAGGTTATGGAGAGCTGCCACCCAGCCGGCTTTATGCTGGCTTGTGAAGAGTTAATCAGCTGTTCCTCTGCTGCTGTGCGAACGGAGCTGGCATTTGTCCCTGGGTCTCTAGAAGGTGTGAGAGTTCGCCATAGCCTGACAACCCAACCATCTTAGCCAGTTTAGGCCTCAGGGCTAGATCGGGGCAAAATGGTCCAGATTTTGATGCAGACTTCGCGTCAAAATCCTGCCGCCTCCCATTGAAATCAATGGGAGCCGGTCATTTCCTTTTTCCGTGAGCGGTATGTTCCCACTCACGGAAAAAAGAAGTGAGCTGCCATTTCTTCAGGCGGATTCCACGGCGTCCGCCTCGCGACACCACCCTCTGGACTAGGCCCATTCATTTGGGCCTCATCCGGAGCGGAAAGCCGCAACGGGATGCCATTGCACTTAACCGGCATCCCGTCGCGGCAGCCGAACTAACCCTTACACTAGGCCCTTGTGTAGTTCGCTGCGGTAGTACAGACAGGCGTCAACTCCAGCCCCCTAGTTAGTGGTAATTCGGCCCAGGCAGGCTGCCCTATGCTAGCGGGCACCGCCATATTGGCCACGGACTAAGAGGGAGTGAAGAGACTTCCATCCATGTTTGTAGAGTAGCTTCACTCCGCGCCTCCATGCAACTTGTACCTGGAACACCCACTTCTACTTCTATGCAGATCAATGTGTCTCCATGCTAATAGACTACAAACAAACCCTGTAGTCTGGTCCTGCTCTCAGGTTTTACTCCTATTTCTCTGTCTGGTCGTATTAATAACCTGGATTATTCGGATCTACAGACCCCCGAATAATAGAAATCTACCCTGACCTGACTTCTTACCTTTTATATGAGTGAGTGATCCTATGTACTATAGGGCACAGGGTCGGTTATATCATACGCAGTCATAGGATATGGACTAGTCGATGACGCAGATGTGATCCTTATACAATAATACAGGATTACATGGGATAACTGGAGGATTTATGCTCCGGCTGTAGTGTATGCTTCATGTATAATTGAAATTTCAGACACAAAATCTATTATCGATGACGCAGACTCCGCGGCGTCTCTGACTCAGGTGTACAAAAAGAATATTACGTTTTCACAACCTGCCTCCGCTTAATGAGTGATTCCCCTTTAAATATAAGTAAGCCCTTGTGGATACCCCACTAGCGCCCCCATACAGGTGAACGTCACATTGAAGAAAGTTTACTATGGCAGTAATAATGTTGTTCACAATCAGTATCGCCAACTGTTGGTCATAAACGGTATTACCCAAGAAGAAAATGAAATTGTGACTAGATAACACCACTGTAACATGACTTGATAACACAACCATACTCTAGCGGCTGCCACAGGGCCTGGGACATTAGGGGGCCCAGCGACAGCCGCTATCGAAGCTCTACTTACTTACTGATCAATCCTGGCATGGGGTCGGGATCGGTAAGTGATGGCCCACAAGCACTATTATACTTGGGGGTCTTTTCAGACCCCCGAGTATAATGATAAGAGTCCCAGGAGATGTAAGGGAACATAAAAAAAACAGTGTTACTTACCTCTGCGGGCAGGCTTCGGGCCTACCTGTGTGACGTCCCTGATGTCACATGATCGGGGCCTGCGTCCATATGCGTCGAGATGCAGGGCTCCCAGTCACATGATATCCGGACGTCATTGAAGATGGCCGACAGCGGTGGAGAGTGCAGCGGAGCCAGGGAGAGGTAAGTAACAGTGTTTTGTATGCCTCCTGACGAAGGCTCTCTGCGCCGAAACGCGCGTCGGAGTTTGGGTAGTGGGTGCCCGTCCCTGGTGATCTGCTGATTACCTTCCCCATGGGTGAGTGTCTATACAAATCTTCTTGTACTTGCAACATGTCTTTCTTCTAACATATGGTGGTTACTAGACCTCTGAGGGCAATGTATACGCCGCTCTTTGTATACAGGAAGTAAGATAAATCTTAATAGGACCTGTAGTCATTGATATTATAGTATCTATTGTTCATCCTTAGGGGTGAACATAAAAATACTGGGAGTCAGAATTTATATTTGTGTCCTATATAGTTGTTTATGATGGTAACACTCACCTATGTGAATTTCAATACATAATACGAGAGTGTGTATTTTGTACTTTATTATGGCTCATGAGGGAAACTAGCAGTATTCACAGGGACCACTATTTGTTGTGGCATCCATTATACCCATTTGTGTATGTGTACATTTGCTTTCTTTGCATCGTCCTATTTTGTGTATGTGTTAAATTATTATAATAAAGATTTTTTGAGATTTTTATTATTAGTGTGTTTATTATGTCATACTTACCCTTTTTTGTGGTAAGGACATGTGTTTATAGGGCGTAGAATACATAATGGAACTGATATATTTACGTTTATTTTGTGTTCCGATTTTGCTTTGTGTCTTACACTCCGATTATTATACTCTGGGGTCAAAATTTCGCCAAGGGGCCCCACCATTCCTAGTTACGCCACTGACTCCTATAATGAATGGATAACACTGTCATACCGTGAATGGATAACACCGCGATACCGTGGATAACATTCCTATAATGAATGGATAACACTGCCATACCGTAAATGGATAACACCGCGATACCGTGGATAACATTCCTATAATGAATGGATAACACTGCCATACTGTGAATGGATAACACCGCGATATAGTGAATGGATAACACTCCTACAATGAATAGATAACACTGCCATACCGTGAATGGATAACACCGCGATACCGTGAATGGATAACACTCCTATAATGAATGGATAACACTGCTATACCGTGAGTGGATAACACCGCGATACCGTGAATGGATAACACTCCTATAATGAATGGATAACACCGCCATACAATGACAGAGTAATACTTCTATACTATGACTGGATAACACCACCATACTATGAATGGATAACACTGCTATACCGTGACTGATTAATACCTCTATACTGTGACTAGATGACCATCCATACCATAACTGGACCTCTATATTGTGACTAGATGACCAGCCATATCATGACTGGATAACACCTCTATATAGTGACTGAATAACACCGCTACACCGTAACCCCCCACCAATGATTCCAATGAGGGACCATCCTGTGCTTGTGCTGCTATACTCTCTTATATCCATACGTGTGACTGATCTCAAACATTTCCGACTCCGACCCTCCGGACTGTTATATAACACAATATCCTGTCACCATTTTTGATTTCATGGCCGGATGAATTCCTCGAAGGACGGCATTTTAATTCACCAACATAACGATTTCATGCACAGAAAACACGTACAGGTCAGCCTAGATATAAGGGGAAGGGTTCTGCTGCAGCGCAGAGTATTTCAGGAGAGAAAGATATGATTATAGAATAAAGATATGTGAACAGGGTTGAACGTAACGGAGTTGAATATGAAAGGACTAGAGTCCCCCAGCGGCGCAGAGTATTTCAGCAGAGGGTTGGAAGTTATAATGAGAATGCAAAAACAAAAAAAACAAAAAAAAGTGGTAGAAATTGCTTTCTGGCCTTTTCTTGTTCTACAGACATGAAGGACGATGAATGTGGCGTAGCCATTGACACTCGCCACTCATGGTTACTCAGCAGATTTTGCTTATTTAACCCTTCGCTTCACCTTCACCTTCATTGTTTTCCTACAGAGACCTTAAGTAATAGCAGAAAGTCGTGCAAGTCTGTGCAAGCGGAGGAAGCGCCCATTACATTACATTACATTACATTGCAGCGGCAGATGCTTCTAATCTGCTTTTAAAGGGATAGTACTAACCTGCTTAGATGGTGTCAATTTCAGTGATTATTAGTACCAGTACGTTGGCGTAAATGATCTTAAAACGCAGACACGCGGAGGCGCAACTTGAAGCTCCTGGGCCCTGCTGCAAAGTCTGCAATGGGGCCCCTGTTTACCTTGTGGCATTTAGAATAATGGCTTATTTTATACGGCATGGGTCCACCGCAGGGTCCAGGGCCTGGTAGTGACTGCTACCTGTGTACCCCATATAGTTACGCCCCTGAACATGAACATGGCTGCCTTCTTCCATTGCTCCATGGTCCAGTTCAGATGCTTATGTCCCATTATGGGCACTTTCATGGGTCAACATGGGCGCTCTTATCAGTCATGGCTGCGATGGCTGTACTGACACCTTTCTATCTTAGTCAGCAGGAACTTTTTTTTTTAGCAATTTACAGGGCGCTCCTCTGTGGGATCGGACCCTACGGACTAGTTCTCTGCCATCAATGAAGCTTGGGCAACCTCTTGGCCCTATTGCCCTTAGAACCCAACATGCCAGGAACACCCTACAAGTTATGGAGATACTCTGGCCTAGTCGCCGCCATCACAATCCGGCTGTGAAGGGGCTCCTCATTGGACTATAGTATATATAGTCCAATCCTCGGGTCAGTACTAAAGACGAGGGGACAAGTATAGGCCATGCCCTCCTGTTCTTCGATGGAGGCGTCCCGCCTTTGTTAAATACACCGCCACTCGCTTTACCGTTTCTCTTCCTCTTACATAAAGGTTAAGCTGATAATGGCCGACATGTTATCTCCCTGCGGTTGTGCAGATTGTGAAACCTCCAGACCGAACAATTACCTCAAAGTCACGTCTGTAACCGCCACCAGCAAGTGCTGGCCGGGTGCCATTACACCGCCTGTGGTAACACGGGGCATAAAAGGGATGTATCGGATTAATGAATTAAGATTAAAGGGGTTATCCGAAGATCGCTGGGCCGCCGCCGATCATGTGACCAATGTGCCCTATGTTCTCTTTTCCAACAATGGGAGGGTCGCACCTTCGCCCCAGTCAGAGTCCATAGACTATGGGGCAGATTTAGGAATCCAAGGCCACGATTTGGACCGTATTAAAGGTGCAAATCCCGTCCGGGCCTCAGCTATGACCCAAACTATCTGGATAGGATTTCCTTCCACTTAATACGGATGTACTACGGCCATGTAATCCTGATCTTGTTGCCCATGGGCTATGGGCAACAGATTCCTAAATCTACCACGGACCCAGTTTCCAGACCTTTGCCCGTCAGTGAATGGGAACCTTCTTGGTGACACCCTAAGGCTACATTAATATGGCCGCTGCCACGTATAAGGGCCTGTGAAAAAACAACATGGATGCCACACGGATGCCATTTGTGTTTTCCATGGACATATACACTTATGGTGCCAGCAGAACCAGCTCAGGATTAATGCTGGGAAGACCAAGGAGATGGTGGTGGACTTTAGTAAACGGAGAGGTGCTCCGACCCCGGTGGAGATCCAAGGAACATGTATTGAGATAGTCAGGACCTATAAGTACCTGGGTGTGCTCCTCAATAATAAACTAGACTGGGCTGATCACCTGGAGGCGCTGCACAGAAAGGGCCACAGCAGACTCTACCTGCTCAGGAGGCTGAGGGCCTTCGGAGTCCGGGGGACACTTCTTAGGGCCTTCTTCAACTCTGTGGTTGTCTCAGCCATCTTTTTCGGTGTGGCCTGCTGGGGAAGCAGTATATCAACCAGGGACAGAAATAGACTTGACAGGCTGATCAGGAGGGCCGGCTCTGTCCTGGGGAGCCCCTTGGACCCAGTACAGGTGGTGGGTGACAGAAGGATACTGTGTGTGGTGACCTCCATGCGGGAGAACAAATCCCACCCCATGTATGGGACCCTGATGGGACTTGGCAGCACTGTAAGTGACCGTCTGCTTCACCCCAAGTGTGAGAAGGAGCTATCGCAGGTCCTTCCTTCCAACCGCGACCAGGCTGTATAATCTACATCAGACCAAGCGAAGACTCCGCACAGAGAACTAATGATTATGACGATGACCATGAGGTCTTCCTCTTTCTCTTCTGTTTTTCCTTAGCTGCTATGGACTCCTAGTATATCTTCTCTTCTCAGCATATGTGTGTCTACGACTGTGTATTATCCTGTATCTGTATTACTATGCTGCTGTAACACGCTGAAATTTCCCCAATGTGGGACTATTAAAGGATTATCTTATCTTATCTTAAATGAAGTCCAGACCACAAAACGGACAGGAATAGAAGTGTTAAGGATACGTGAAAATCACGGACGGGTATATGGGACCATAGAAATGAATGGGTCTATGTGCCAACTGTATACAAGGTTGTGTGTATGAGGCCTAAGGCTGATAGTTCTCTCCGCTGAGGGTTTGTTACACAAACAATGGACACCCAACAGAGCCCATTACAGTCAATGGGATCCATCAGAGTCCGTATATAACTGTTAGATCCTCTGACAGATCAGAACAATGGACAGCCACGACAATTATTGTTTATTGGCACAAATGATATAAAATGGCGCAGCCACTCCAGCGCAGGTGCACAGGCCGGTGGAAGAGTCCTCGCAGTAATGAAGAGGCGCACACCTCCTAATAAATCCGGCGGGCGCTATGAAGACTGGAGCTGAATACGCCAGTCTTCAAAAATAGGCCCCATAGTCTGAGTTGCGTCATTCTTTACAAACTGGGTTCCAGGAGACGCAGCGTCGGCCTGAAGTCCATCCTATATACACGACAGGGAGTTGTTATAGGTGCGATGCAATTGTAGCAAACCCTCCGCTGCGAGAAGTATTAAGACAGGATGGATTTTCACTCTTGTACTCACTGCAGAACTTTTACTTATATAACGACTGAGCTTTAGTTATGTAAGATGGACTATCCCTTTAAACATACCCTTTAATTGTGACATCTGAACTGAAAATATCCTGCTAAACAGAAAATCCAGATGACGCTGCAAAATCTTCATTGTGCTGGAAGGGGTTAATATAACGCAGGAAGGATATCCGTCCTTAGGTAACATGAAGGCGCTCTGCATAGATCCGGGGGTCACAGTCATGCAAAGATTGCAGGAGAAAGCTGGGTGATATGGACTGTACTAGGCTACCCAGCTTTTCTAGACTCCTGAAAGGCAAACCAGTCTAGTTATGCCCATATAAAGGGATTTATAAGTACTGGCCAGAGCAGTCATTCAGGAATCTGAGAAAGCTGTGTAGTTGCACATGTTGGCACAATCATGATGGGGGTCGGAATAGCACGTTTTAATTAATTTAGGGACCCATGTTGCCACATTGAAGCGCACTGAGCCCATTGAAGTGGCCGTAGCCCGTTTCCATATGGCCGGGGTCCCAGAATCTTCGTAGCGATAGCCCCGATGCCCACATAGTAGCGGCAGAGCCCCCCATTCGTTTGTAGCCCCTCTCGACTTGCAGGTTTAAGAGCTTTCCAGAAAGTTACAAAATATTCTGCCGTTAACACCAGACCTGACACCACACCCCGAACTTTATACTGTGCCCCGGGCAGGGGCGGGGGGCCGTGTTGTATAACTTAGATCATGGCGCACGTTACAGATACCTCTAGAGGCAGAAACTGGGCAGGACCCCTTTACCGAGGAGCAAATGAAAGCACCCAGTGTTATTCCGCACTGTATTTGGTGGTATTATTAGGGAATTGAACTGTGAGATTACATGGGAACCACATGGCAGTATTATATGGACATAATATTTGAATACTGCATAATATTAAGCCATATAGATGGGCTGTATATGGCGGCATAAGGTCAGCTCTTTATAAAAGCTACTATTTGTTTATTGCATCTTATTTCAGCACTATATGGCGACCTTATATATGGGAATATTATACCTCCATATAATTAAACGCTATATGGTTGTACTACGTGGGTAGTATATGGTAGTACTGTGGTTCCGTATAGGAGTATTATTTGTATACAGCCAATTATTTGAGCATTCTATAGTGGAACTATGGGAGCTGTATATGGTAGTATTATGTGGGTTCTGTGATTGCATATTACTTGTATACAGCCCATTATTTGAACACTATATGATGGTATTATGTGGGCTGTATATGGAGGTATGTATGTGGCAGCACTATATGGAGGTGTCATGTTTGGCAGTGCTGTGCGGGGTCTTAATAGAAGTATTACTTGGATACGACATTCGAGTACAATAGGTGGGAACATTCTCTAACACTACCTGGTGGTATTATATGGGTTATGCTTTATATGGCCGTATTATTTTGCTACAATAGGGCAGTATTTGTGGGAAGAAATTGGGAATTGGACATGAGGATGGACCCTACTTACAGCAACTTATTGGTAAAGAGGGATGCCCATAGATTCGGCAAAATTTTGCTTTGCACGTTGAACCACCACCCTGGGCCGTGGGCGGTCATATGTACCTAAAAACACTTAGTCCTGCGTGCTCTTATCCCCCTTACACCCCAGGGGTCAAAGGGGGACAACACTGAATCATACCGCGGCCCGTTCCTTCGCACGTATCCCCACGGAGGCCAACATCAAGTACAGTAGCTCAATTATATATACCCTAGACCAATTATATATACCCTCACTGTATTTGTGGCTGCTGTGATCTCACGCTATCACATTAGGATTTCTCTCCCTCCACAGACGGGGCTTTATTTTCGGAGTTTTAGATAAATCCTCTTTTTTTGTCATTAGGTCTAAAGCAGAAAATCATAAAATGATGAGATATTCACAGATTTTATTTTTAAGCACGTACCATGGATCGGTTCCCAGCGCCTGCGGGTGATGGACGTGCGGATGGGTAATGTAAGACATGGGGTATGGGTAAATCCTGGACTATTATCATTACATGAAGGTACAACCCAGGGGCAAAGGTGGACAAGGAGAGCTGCAGTGTAAAGCATGGAAGAAGGGAATAGATAGACTATTTTAGAGAGAGATTGTCTCCTATACATCTGCTGTACCCCATATAGTACCGGACATGGGGGTATTATAGTGCATGAGAAACGAGTGAACCCGATTTCTCCCCTTTGTATTGTATTTACAGCATTTTATGCCCCCCATTGCTGGGTCAGACGAGCAAGGACGTCACTACTTACTTTTATACTCCTGTAAGTATTTGCACAATGTGATTTACAGAACTAGTTATATAAAGTAATGGGACGGCCCAAAATATGTATAAAACGTGATCATAGACAGAAATGTGTGTAGGATCTGACACCGTATAGTATGCCAGCTATATTACTATATACAGCCTTGTGTACCCAATATTACTTACTCTACCCCTATCTATAGCTTAGTGTACTCATATTACCTCCTGTACCCCTATATATAGTCTAGCGTAGACCTATATTACTGATTGTACTTCTATATTACCCCTGTACCACTAGATATGGCCTAGTGTATTCCTATATTACCTCCTGTACACCTATCTATAGCCTACTGTACACCTATATTACTTACTGTACCCCTATATATAGTTTAGTGTACTCCTATATTACTGACTGTACCGCTATATATAGTCTAGTTTACCCCTATATTACCCCCTGTACCACTATATATGACCTAATGTACCCCTATCTTACCTCTGATACCCCCATATATAGTCTAGTTTACGCCTATATTACCTCATATATCCTATATATACCCTAGTGTACCCCTATATTACCTCCTGTACCCCTATATATAGTCTAGTGTACACCCATATTACTCACTGTATCCCTATATATAGTTAGTGTACCCCTATATTAGTCACTGTACCCCTATATATAGTTAGTGTACCCCTATATTAGTCACTGTACCCCTATATATAGTTAGTGTACCCCTATATTAGTCACTGTACCCCTATATATAGCTAGTGTACCCCTATATTAGTCACTGTACCCCTATATATAGTTAGTGTACCCCTATATTACCTCCAGCTCCTGGATCCCCATATACAGCCTAGCGTACCCCATACTGACTGTACCCCGGCTATGTATAGCCTAATATACCCCTATATTACCTCCTGTACCCCTATATCTAGCCTAATATACCTCTATATTATCTCCTGTACCCCTATATAAAGCCTAATATACCCCTATATTATCTCCTGTACCCCTATATAAAGCCTAATATACCCCTATATTACCTCCTGTACCCCTATATCTAGCCTAATATACCTCTATATTATCTCCTGTACCCCTATATAAAGCCTAATATACCCCTATATTATCTCCTGTACCCCTATATAAAGCCTAATATACCCCTATATTACCTCCTGCACCCCTATATACAGCCTAGCGTACCCCATACTGACTGTACCCCGGCTATATAAAGCCTAATATACCCCTATATGACCTCCTGTACCCCTATATATAGCCTAGTGTACCCCTATATGACCTCCTGTACCCCTATATATAGCCTAGTGTACCCCTATATGACCTCCTGTACCCCTGTCCATGGTCTATATTGTGTCACGATAACATTCCCCTATATCTATCACATACCGGCACCTGCACCACGTGGGCACAGACCAATCTCGCCCCTGAAGGGTTAATTCAAGTTCATTGTCACCTCCCGCCCGTGCGAGCTGAGTCCCCGCCCACTCCTCTCTTCCACCAATCAGCTCCTCCTCACACCCATCGTGCAGCCAATCGGCGGGCGCCTTCTCTTGTGGCTTCTGCTTGTGGTGCAGCGCTCCGGCCGTCAGTCAGTCAGTCAGTCAGAGCGGCCGCAGACATGAAGGGACCCGAGTTTGTGCTGCTCAGTACCGGGGCCAAGATGCCCATCGTGGGCCTGGGGACGTGGAAGGTAGGGCGCCGTCACTCTGCTGCCGCTTTAAGTGTTAACCCTTTGCTGTCACTCCCGCTCCTATAGGCTGAACCCAGCGTCTAATACAACTCCGGTCACACGGTGCGGCTTTTCTACTAAGTTACCGCCTGACTGGTTCAATAGCATGCGTTATTTTTATTTTTTTTTCCATCTGACCGTATCTGTGAACTCCTAGAAGTCGTGACAGTCCAGGTTTGCATGGCAACACCAAAAAAGTGCCCTGTCAGCCATAATTGTGGTGCCAGGGGCCCCTCCGGTGATGGGGCCCGAGCGCAGCTGCACATCCAACCCATTAGGGGGCAGTCCGGGGTCTGAGGGTCTCCCGTAGTCGCCCAGTCACCCGTTTTCTGGGCAAAATTTGGAATTATTTTAGTTTTTTTAAAAAATTTTTTTGCCCTTCTCTATAAAGTGTTCGGGTCATGTGACGTCCGTAGTCAGGTCACGTGACCGTTATATGACTGTGTACATCTAGCGACACTCATTGGATGAGGTGATCGGGTCATGTGACTGGTGGTGTGGCGCCACCCTTGTCGATAGGCTGTATGTGGTACTGCGTCTTAGCCTCATTCAGGTAAGGGGTTGTCCCAAATTTGGACACTGAGGGGTCGCCCATATGTAGGATTCAGTCTCCGCCTCCCGGATCGGACAATCCGATGTCCCATTGGGGCAATCTGTATAATGGGGGGGTTTGCCAGGACAATGGCGGGTCTGGTGGCCACGGTTATGGCAACTATTAATAGTGCGGAGGGATTATACGTGACCCGCAGCTGTGGGGCTATTAATATCGGCCGTGCCCTGGCCTCAGGACTAGGAAGGCGAAGGCTATGCGGGGACACACGGTGGCGCTACTGCAGCACACATAAGGCCTCGTACACACGACCCAGGATCTCTATTCGGCTTTCCCCCTTCCCTCGGCCACACTTGGCCGTGTCCATGAGACTATCCGGGGTATTCCAGTCTCACCATGTCACCCCCTGTTCTGCTGATTGTTGCGATCCGACCTTTGAGACCCCTACTGATCACAAAAATACACCCCCGTTCTTGTGCTCAGTGGGGGTTCTGGTGGTCAGACCCCCTTTACTTGTAAACAGGTAACCTGCTGTGACTGGAATACCCCTTTAACATGGTTTCCTGGGTAAATTATTGGTGTAGGGGCTGCAGCCTGTTCGGGCACAGCGCCACGCATTGTATAGTGGTTGTGCTTGGTATTGCAGCTCGGCCGTTTTATTTGAATGGGACTTGACCAATGAACGTATCATCCCATGCCGCTGTAAAGAGCTGCTCTGTGGGGGTCCTGTGTGGCGGACCCCCATGGATCTTTATGTGATGCAATGTTTTTAGTCCTGAAGACCCCCTTTAAGTTTGGATGGAGGACTGAACTGCTGGACTGGGACCACTTGTAAGGACCAATGTGAGGGCAGCGGAGGACGTGTGGTCACTAGATGTGACCGGCGGGGGCAACCATTTGCCCAAAAGTCCCCTATAAGGGGTTGTGACCTCGTACACACCACTGGTATAAAGCGTTGCCCCCCCCTTCTCCTTCCTATGGTTTGATCCAATGGAAAAATGCGTGGGTCCTAAACCCTTGTCCCTCGTCCTGACTGTGCCGCGACGTCTCCTTAGTGAAGACCTCAGACGCCGCCGACGTGGAGATTTGGATTTTGTTTTGATCATTTTGTGACCCACAAAGTTGAGTTGACCTCCGAGATGGTAGATGTCAGGGGGGAAGATAAGGATCAGGCCGTTGGATTTCAACATGTACAATCTTTCTGTTCTTGGGGAGATGAGCGGTAACTAAAGAGGTGTCTGACCACGGCTCCCCCCCCTACCTGCACACTTGGTTGTACCCAGGAGTGCATGTGACCTGCCCATGGGTATCTCGTAAGCCGTGGCAGCTTTTTTGCTGATCGAGGGGAGGGGGTGCTGCATTTTGTTATTGTGTGAAGTGACCCCTAGCCCTGACATGGAGTAGGAGGAACTAAGTTGTCGGGAAATAATCGGGATGATTGGAAGTGACCACTTCCTTCTCCTTATCGGTCTCGGTTCCTGTTGTCTTGAGGATGTGGTCAAAGAAGTTTCTATGAGCGTACTGCATTGCCCTTTGGATAGGTGGGGGGGGGGGGGGGGGGTCAGACAACTGACACCTCTATCCGTCCGTCGGTCGTTCCATGAATGGCGCCACATATCGTTTAGTGGCTGTGTTTGGTATTGCAGCTTGACCATGTGATGTCGCAGGTCTGGGAGATCACCTGAAGGCTACGAACTCTTCGAGCTGATCCTAAGGACAGGCCATCGGTTTCATGGTCCTAAAAACCCCTTTAAGGCCCGCTTTACGTGTTCCGTGACTAAAGGGCATCTGCTAGACGACTAAGACCACACTTGTGAATTGGTTGTAGCTCAACGGCGTGGTTTTGGAGACAAGTAATGGTTGTGAGGTGCATAGAAGGGAAACGTGAACCGGAACGGATCGCCTCGTCTAGGTAGAGGTGTTCGCGGTGGGTCGAGTCTCCTCTGAGATCAACTAGATTCTCAGCGTCCCGCCATATAGCGTTCAGCCAGCGGGATAGTCAGGCCCTCTGATCCCAGCAGACACCGCAGCAATGTCAGCGCAGGAGCGTGAAATCTCCGGAGCGACTGATAAATTTATTACGGAACGAATTAAAATAACTCATTCGCTTGATGATAATTTTATGAGACTTTTTACACTTTTTTTGATCATTTACTTCGCTTTTCGTATCGGTTATGTAAACCGAGCAGACACAGGGCTTTTTTTTTTTTTTAGTTTGCAGCCGAACCCGTGCGTCCCTTCTGCCTCGTCTGGGTCACGCGTTTTTTCGCCATGGTGGAGAGATCCGATAAATACAGATTTGCCACCCGTTTGTGGTGAGGAGACACTGAGGTCTTTGTCGTCGCCTCGTTTGAAGTCGAATACTTGATATTCCCCAGAATAGACCATGTCGGGCCGCTGTATGGAGGCAGATATGGGCTCGGCCCCTCCCCGAGCCCACGGGTCCTGGATGAGTTTTTGGGCCCCAAGCTATCAAGACATTACAGTATAGCATGGGGTGAAAGGATTCCTCGGGCGTGACCCCCTCATAGTGAATCGCCAGCAGCTTTCTAACCTGTTTATTACCTCTTTGGGTTACCTATGGACCATACGGGCCCTATTAATAGGATTTACTGCCCAATAAAGCCATAAAACCTCAACATTTTTGTACTTTACACCTATAGGTATAGCCCATCCCTGTATGGCCCTTACTAAAATGTGGGTAACCAGTCCTCTCCTTATTACTGTCTCCCATAGTCCGAGCCTGGGAAAGTGACCGCCGCGGTGACGAAGGCCTTAGAAGTCGGCTACAGACACCTCGACTGCGCCTTTGTCTACCAGAACGAGAACGAAGTCGGGGAAGGCATTCAGCAGAAGTTCAAGGAAGGCGTCCTGAAGAGGGAGGAGCTGTTTGTCACTAGCAAGGTAAAGGGTTAATAGACACCCCCCCCCCCCCCCCCCCCCCCGTGGCCCATCTTCAAAAAATGCCACCACTGCTGTCCATGTGGCAGAGACTGGTATTGCAAGTAGATGAAGCTGAGCTTTTTTTAGATAGGAGGCTATTCGTCTCCTACCTTTCCTTTTCTTCTCCGCGCCGCCGTTCGCCTACAATCTCTATTTACTCGATATGTAAATGAGCTCTCTCGCAGCACTGGGGGCGGGCCCCATCACTCAAAAAGCACTGGGGGCGTCCCCAATGCTGCCAGAGAGCTCTCCAGCGCCACCTCCATCTTCATCTGCAATGAGGTCTTCACCGTGTCTTCTTAATCCTAGGGTAAGCCGACTGCACATGCCTGCTGGCCACAAGAAAAATGGCCGCTTCCACAGTATTGTGCTTGTGCAATCGGCTTGCCCTTAGGCCTAGAAGTAAGAAGACTTCCGGAAGAAGACGCAGTGAACACCTCATTGCTGATGAAGATGGATGCGGCGCTAGAGCTCTCTTGCAGCAGTGCTGTTTGAGCGCTGGGGCCCGCCCCCAGTGCTGCGAGAGAGCTCATTTACATACCGAGAAAAAACGGGATTGTAGGTAAACGGGGTGCGGAGAAGAAAAGGAAAGGTAGGAGAAGAATAGCCTTTCTAAAGGCTATTCCAACATGGTACCTAGAAAAAATAGTGTGTGACTGATAGGATCCCTTTAAAAGAAAAATGGCCGCTGATTGAAGCTTTGTCATTTTTTTTTTTTCCCTGATAATTTTTTAGCTGTGGTCAACTTACCATGACAAATCTATGGTCAGGGGAGCCTGCGAAAAAACCCTGGCTGCCCTGAAGCTCGATTACTTGGACCTCTACCTGATCCACTGGCCAACGGGATTCAAGGTAAGACCATGGGGTGACCGCCCTCTTATTGAATAGAAGTATATAGTTGGAGGGGAACTATGCATCCCCTTGAATTAAAGCGGTTTTCTCACTATAGAGCCATATCCTGTATCCAAAGTATCTGATGGTCGGGGTTTCGATTCCCCGGACTAAGAGTCCAAAAGTGTCCTTGCATAGAATAGGATCTGCACAAGTGTAGCCACCTCTGCAGGACCGCGGCAGTGGCCACAACATTGGGATTGTGGAGTATACACTGCAAAGGACATGGAGTGGACCGTACTCGGTATCTTTTAAGGACTGTGCATCATAGAAAACTTAAATTATAACATTTTGTTTGCTTTTGGCCACCACAAGGAGGAGCTCTGCATACTGTACCTGATGAATTTACATTGCTCCGCATACAGTAAGCTCCCCCTAGTGGCAGTGTCTGTATTGTTCACTGATCTGCATGTATTTCCTTGGCAGGCCGGAGACGCGTTATTCCCCACTGATGAGCAGGGGCTGGTGATACCCAGTGACACCCACTTCTTAAATACCTGGGAGGTAGGTAGTACCCGGAAGTGCTGAGCTGTTACCAAGTCTTCTCCCTTGTCAGGATTCTAGAGCGTCTTTTCATAGAAGTCTGCAGTCACTACGGGGATGGTTTGTTACTGCGGGGTGGACACAATGGGGTGCGGCTTGGTATTGTGGAGTGGCCACTATGGGGTGTGGTTTGGTATTGTGGGGTGGCCACTATTGGGTACGGCTTGGTATTGTGGAGTGGCCACTATGGGGTGTGGTTTGGTATTGCTGGGTGGCCACTATGGGGTACGGCTTGGTATTGTGGGGTGGCCACTATGGGGGTACGGCTTGGTATTGCGGGGTGGCCACTATTGGGTACGGCTTGGTATTGCTGGGTGGCCACTATGGGGTACGGCTTGGTATTGCGGGGTGGCCACTATGGGCTATGGCTTGGTATTGCGGGGTGGCCACTATTGGGTACGGCTTGGTATTGCGGGGTGGCCACTATTGGGTACGGCTTGGTATTGCGGGGTGGCCACTATTGGGTACGGCTTGGTATTGCGGGGTGGCCACTATTGGGTACGGCTTGGTATTGCGGGGTGGCCACTATTGGGTACGGCTTGGTATTGCGGAGTGGCCACTATGGGGGTACGGCTTGGTATTGCGGGGTGGCCACTATGGGGTGTGGTTTGGTATTGCGGGGTGGCCACTATGGGGGTACGGCTTGGTATTGTGGGGTGGCCACTATGGGGTATGGCTTGGTATTGCGGGGTGGCCACTATGGGGGTACGGCTTGGTATTGCGGGGTGGCCACTATGGGGGTACGGCTTGGTATTGCGGGGTGGCCACTATGGGGTGTGGTTTGGTATTGCGAGGTGGCCACTATGGGGTGTGGTTTGGTATTGCGAGGTGGCCACTATGGGGTGTGGTTTGGTATTGTGGGGTGGCCACTATGGGGTGTGGTTTGGTATTGCGGGGTGGCCACTATTGGGTACGGCTTGGTATTGTGGAGTGGCCACTATGGGGTGTGGTTTGGTATTGCGAGGTGGCCACTATGGGGTGTGGTTTGGTATTGCGAGGTGGCCACTATGGGGTGTGGCTTGGTATTGCGAGGTGGCCACTATGGGGTGTGGTATTGCGGGCCTCAGATCAGCTCCTCATTGTCTGGCTAGTTGTTGCAGACTGAGCTGTGTGCAGAGCGCTGCGTCTCCCCCTTTATAATGACTTTTCCGTGTTTTTGCCGCCATCAGGGTATGGAGGAGCTGGTGGACGCCGGGCTGGTGAAGGCCATAGGAATCTCCAACTTCAACCACTGCCAAGTAGAGCAGCTGCTGAACAAGCCGGGCCTGAAGTACAAACCAGCCGTCAACCAGGTAGGGCGTGGGGGCGCTACAAGTCACAGGACACTTAGAAATACAAGGCTTGTAGAAACCCTAAGACATCACTTACGGCTTTTATTTGGGGCTGGATGTTGGGGATCGTTGACATTGGGGTTGTATGGCCTGAGTGGCGCCCCCTCTGGTGCTCTCTGACTGTTTTCTCATGGCTTGTGTTGCAGATTGAATGTCATCCGTACCTGACTCAGAATAAGCTCATTGAGTATTGTCAATCCAAAGGCATCGCTGTGACCGCGTACAGCCCGCTGGGGTCACCAGACCGACCATGGTTAGTGAGATAGGGATCAGTCTCTGACTCGGGAGGTCGGGGTCCGGAACAGCAGAAGCCTCTCCATGACTTCATTCCAAAAACTTCAGGGTTATGTGTTTCTAATGTACAGTATATACAGTGACCACTAGGTGGAGCTCACTGCATACAATTGGGGTCACCTGCCACCCTGGAATATGGATGATTGTATCACTGACAGTTCTATAGACTTTTTTTTTTTTTTAAAGGGCCAAACCAGAGGACCCCTCACTCCTAGAAGAACCCAAGATCAAAGACATCGCTGCCAAACATAAGAAGACGGCTGCCCAGGTAAGTGACACCGTACTGGTGGGGGGGGGGAGGTCACAGATACTGCTACGTCCTGTATGATACTGACACAACACACTAATGGATTCCAATAGGTCCTGATCCGCTTCCATATCCAGAGGAACGTGGTCGTCATCCCCAAATCTGTAACCGCTGCACGTATAGAAGAGAACTTCCAGGTAACCAATCTATAGGCTACATACAAAGAACAGTATATAGATGTAATGTATGTACACAGTGACTGCACCAGCAAAATAGTGAGCGCAGCTCTGGAGTATAATACAGGATAAGTAAGGTAATGTATGTACACAGTGACTGTACCAGCAGAATAGTGAGCGCAGCTCTGGAGTATAATACAGGATAAGTAATGTATGTACACAGTGACTGCACCAGCAGAATAGTGAGCGCAGCTCTGGAGTATAATACAGGATAAGTAATGTATGTACACAGTGACTGTACCAGCAGAATAGTGAGCGCAGCTCTGGAGTATAATACAGGATAAGTAATGTATGTACACAGTGACTGTACCAGCAGAATAGTGAGCGCAGCTCTGGAGTATAATACAGGATAAGTAATGTAATGTATGTACACAGTGACTGTACCAGCAGAATAGTGAGCGCAGCTCTGGAGTATAATACAGGATAAGTAATGTAATGTATGTACACAGTGACTGCACCAGCAGAATAGTGAGCGCAGCTCTGGAGTATAATACAGGATAAGTAATGTAATGTATGTACACAGTGACTGTACCAGCAGAATAGTGAGCGCAGCTCTGGAGTATAATACAGGATAAGAAATGTAATGTATGTACACAGTGACTGTACCAGCAGAATAGTGAGCGCAGCTCTGGAGTATAATACAGGATAAGTAATGTAATGTATGTACACAGTGACTGCACCAGCAGAATAGTGAGCGCAGCTCTGGAGTATAATACAGGATAAGTAATGTATGTACACGGTGACTGTACCAGCAGAATAGTGAGCGCAGCTCTGGAGTATAATACAGGATAAGTAATGTAATGTATGTACACAGTGACTGTACCAGCAGAATAGTGAGCGCAGCTCTGGGGTATAATACAGGATAAGTAATGTATATACACAGTGACTGCACCAGCAGAATAGTGAGCGCAGCTCTGGAGTATAATACAGGATAAGTAATGTAATGTATGTACACAGTGACTGCACCAGCAGAATAGTGAGCGCAGCTCTGGAGTATAATACAGGATAAGTAATGTATGTACACGGTGACTGTACCAGCAGAATAGTGAGCGCAGCTCTGGAGTATAATACAGGATAAGTAATGTATATACACAGTGACTGTACCAGCAGAATAGTGAGCGCAGCTCTGGAGTATAATACAGGATAAGTAATGTAATGTATGTACACAGTGACTGTACCAGCAGAATAGTGAGCGCAGCTCTGGGGTATAATACAGGATAAGTAATGTATATACACAGTGACTGCACCAGCAGAATAGTGAGCGCAGCTCTGGAGTATAATACAGGATAAGTAATGTAATGTATGTACACAGTGACTGCACCAGCAGAATAGTGAGCACAGCTCTGGAGTATAATACAGGATAAGTAATGTAATGTATGTACACAGTGACTGCACCAGCAGAATAGTGAGCGCAGCTCTGGAGTATAATACAGGATAAGTAATGTATATACACAGTGACTGTACCAGCAGAATAGTGAGCGCAGCTCTGGAGTATAATACAGGATAAGTAATGTATATACACAGTGACTGCACCAGCAGAATAGTGAGCGCAGCTCTGGAGTATAATACAGGATAAGTAATGTATATACACAGTGACTGTACCAGCAGAATAGTGAGCGCAGCTCTGGAGTATAATACAGGATAAGTAATGTAATGTATGTACACAGTGACTGTACCAGCAGAATAGTGAGCGCAGCTCTGGGGTATAATACAGGATAAGTAATGTATATACACAGTGACTGCACCAGCAGAATAGTGAGCGCAGCTCTGGAGTATAATACAGGATAAGTAATGTATATACACAGTGACTGTACCAGCAGAATAGTGAGCGCAGCTCTGGAGTATAATACAGGATAATGTAATGTATGTACACAGTGACTGCACCAGCAGAATAGTGAGCGCAGCTCTGGAGTATAATACAGGATAAGTAATGTAATGTATGTACACAGTGACTGCACCAGCAGAATAGTGAGCGCAGCTCTGGAGTATAATACAGGATAAGTAATGTAATGTATGTACACAGTGACTGTACCAGCAGAATAGTGAGCGCAGCTCTGGAGTATAATACAGGATAAGTAATGTAATGTATGTACACAGTGACTGTACCAGCAGAATAGTGAGCGCAGCTCTGGAGTATAACACAGGATTTGCAGTTCGTTCTCTTCTTAATGAGTTTTGTCTCTTTGTTCTCCAGGTGTTTGACTTTGAGCTGACCCCAGATGAGATGAAGGATATTTTCAGCTTTGAGCGGGGTTGGAGAGTTTGTGCTTTATCCTCGTAAGTAAAACTGTCTGCTAAAGCAGATTGGATACTTAGAAACCGCCCTGTCCCTACTATCTGGATGTTACTTACACCCCCTTCCTGAGGTGGAGGATGATGAGATCTTCTCCATGAGCAGGATTTGCACTGAGCAGTCTATAGTGAAACAAAGGGAACTTGAGCATAGTACACATGGCACACTCCTGTCTTAAAGGGATAACATAACATTACATTATTCATTCCACTCTGCAGGCGATGTTGTATCTGAGTTGAAATGAGACTTTTTTTTTTTTCTTTTGTTTCAGAGCCAAGAAGCACCAGGATTATCCATTCAATGCTGAGTTTTGAGGCGACATTTCACCAGTATTAAACCTGCCATTGTGTTCAGTTATTTTTGCCTTTTCTAGTTCCATTAGGTTGTATTGTTGTTTTCATAGCTATTACTATCCTCGGGCATTGGAAATTTCACACTCCATTAACCGGAACAGCAGTCCAGCTTCTTTGTACTGTAGTATATATATGTAATAAACCAGTGTTCTCAATGGGTCGGGTGTTTCATAACTGGTCAGCGATGATGGAGGATGTGAATATGATATGACAGTATTACATAAGGTACTCCTAGATTATACATTATTATACTCCAGAGCTGCGCTCACTATTCTGCTGGTGCAGTCACTGTGTACATACATTACATTACTTATCCTGTATTATACTCCAGAGCTGCGCTCACTATTCTGCTGGTGCAGTCACTGTGTACATACATTACATTACTGATCCTGTATTATACTCCAGAGCTGCGCTCACTATTCTGCTGGTACAGTCACTGTGTACATACATTACTTATCCTGTATTATACTCCAGAGCTGCGCTCACTATTCTGCTGGTACAGTCACTGTGTACATACATTGCATTACTTATCCTGTATTATACCCCAGAGCTGCGCTCACTATTCTGCTGGTGCAGTCACTGTGTACATACATTACATTACTTATCCTGTATTATACTCCAGAGCTGCGCTCACTATTCTGCTGGTGCAGTCACTGTGTACATACATTACATTACTTATCCTGTATTATACTCCAGAGCTGCGCTCACTATTCTGCTGGTGCAGTCACTGTGTACATACATTACTTATCCTGTATTATACTCCAGAGCTGCGCTCACTATTCTGCTGGTGCAGTCACTGTGTACATACATTACATTACTTATCCTGTATTATACTCCAGAGCTGCGCTCACTATTCTGCTGGTGCAGTCACTGTGTACATACATTACATTACATTACTTATCCTGTATTATACTCCAGAGCTGCGCTCACTATTCTGCTGGTGCAGTCACTGTGTACATACATTACATTACTTATCCTGTATTATACTCCAGAGCTGCGCTCACTATTCTGCTGGTGCAGTCACTGTGTACATACATTACATTACTTATCCTGTATTATACTCCAGAGCTGCGCTCACTATTCTGCTGGTGCAGTCACTGTGTACATACATTACATTACTTATCCTGTATTATACTCCAGAGCTGCACTCACTATTCTGCTGGTGCAGTCACTGTGTACATACATTACTTATCCTGTATTATACTCCAGAGCTGCGCTCACTATTCTGCTGGTGCAGTCACTGTGTACATACATTACATTACTTATCCTGTATTATACTCCAGAGCTGCGCTCACTATTCTGCTGGTGCAGTCACTGTGTACATACATTACATTACATTACTTATCCTGTATTATACTCCAGAGCTGCGCTCACTATTCTGCTGGTGCAGTCACTGTGTACATACATTACATTACTTATCCTGTATTATACTCCAGAGCTGCACTCACTATTCTGCTGGTGCAGTCACTGTGTACATACATTACATTACTTATCCTGTATTATACCCCAGAGCTGCGCTCACTATTCTGCTGGTACAGTCACTGTGTACATACATTACATTACTTATCCTGTATTATACTCCAGAGCTGCGGTCACTATTCTGCTGGTGCAGTCACTGTGTACATACATTACATTACTTATCCTGTATTATACTCCAGAGCTGCGCTCACTATTCTGCTGGTGCAGTCACTGTGTACATACATTACATTACTTATCCTGTATTATACCCCAGAGCTGCGCTCACTATTCTGCTGGTGCAGTCACTGTGTACATACATTACATTTGTAGTCTGTTACCATGGAGACACACGTGTGTAGGAATAAGAACGCCTCTTGCTCCTCACCAATATTTTCCAAGACTTTACATGTTGTTTAATTACACACAGACGCCTCAGTATATACACGCGGCCCCTCGCTGGGGGGACACGGCCACGAAAAGAGCTTGTATGGGTCCCGGCGCGCACACAATAAATAAAATAAATAGAGCTTGTGTCACGTGTGCGAGGATAGTTGTGCGTCCGTGGTGAACACGGTGCAGTCCGAGCTGAGTAACTCCTCCTCCTCCTCGGAGTCCTCCTCTTCCTCGTCTTGGTCGGTGAGGGGGGCGGCGCTGGGACCTTTGCAGATCTTCAGGTGTCGGGTGAGGTGGTATTTGGTGAGGAAGGCCTTGGAGCATTTCTCGCACACGTAGTCTCTCTTCCCTAGGTGCGAGTTCAGATGTTTCTTGAGATGGTTCGTTCGGGAGAAGTGTTTGTCGCATTTCGGACACTTGATTTGTCGTTCTCTGTTGGGGGGGGGGATGGTAAATAACGGGGTGATAAGAAAACGCACTTTTTGCGGTCTCAATGTAGTGTCCTGAACCTGAAATACTCTGCGCTGCTGGGATTCCCCTCCCCACCTCTTAAAGGGGTTGCCTGTGTTATATTGAACTCCACTTCCTCTTACATCCGCTGGTCACATGACCATGCTGCAACCCAAATAAGTTGTAATACCGAGCACAGCCACTATACAATGTATGGCGCTGTCCCTGGTAAGTCGTGAAGAGGCCGCAGCAATCAGTATCACATTTCCCAACAATCCCTTTAATGCTAGCCCAGTCGTATGCAATCTTAAAGGGATGGTCCAAATGGGCATGCCCTTTACATGTACTAGTTCCACTGCAAACCACGTCAGCTCTACTCCTGCCCTGATGTAAGGTGCATGGTCCTGCATGTAACATACGTGTGCTTAGGATAGGTCAGGGTCCAACATCTGCTGTATGACGAGGCTTTGCGTCACTGAATACCAAGCACAGCGCCGCCCATTGACGAGTGGTTGTGCTCGGTAGTACAGCTCAGCTCTACCATGCGACCAATGAACGTGATGTCATTGGTTCAGGGAAGAGGCTGCTCTTTGATATCTGACTGGCAGTGGTGGCTGATCAGGGGTTAAAAAAAATCCCAGAATCTGTGACAGTCTAGGTCAGTACCGCTTTAAATTAACCCATTACGTTACATACACTGTGACTGTTTCTATTCGATGGAGCAGGCTGCCACCTAGTGGCGACTCACCGAGTGTGCGTGAGGATGTGCTGCTTCAGGTCCTGCCTCCTCATGAACATCTTCTCGCAGAAGTCACATTTTAGGTTCTTCTCGCCCGTGTGGGTCACCATGTGTGAGGCCAGGTGGGCTTTCTGGGTGAAGGACTTGCCGCAGAGCACGCAGCGGTGATTCTTCTGGCCTGAGGAGGAAAGGAAAACAAAACCAAAATCTGTAGCGCCTGCCAATGAATGGGACCTGCATAGACCCATGTGCCCTCCTAGGGCAGTGGGCGGGGCTTACCTGTGTGGATCCACAGGTGGGTGCGCAGGTTGCTGGGGTCGCTGAACGCTTTGCTGCAGAACTCGCACTTGTGGGGCTTCATGCCCATGTGGCCCATGTAGTGCACATTGAGCTTGGAGGAGGAGGAGAAGGATCGGGGGCACACCGTGCACTTCCACTTGCGCTCTTTGCTGGGGGTCACTGCTTGGCCAGTGTCCTCGCTGCTCAGGGGTTCGCTGGGGAGGTGACTATTAATATGGCTGCTGAGGTGAGACTTGAACTCGGCGTAGGACGAGCATTCCTTCCCACAGTGACACAGCAGCATCTCTGGCTGCTCCGGGAGACCTGGGGTAAATCACAAGGGTCAGGGGAAAACCGCAGAATGATCACATGATCGCCACAAGATGACCACCGTCCCCTCTAAGTAGATCACAAATAGCCCCAGCTCAGGGGATCGATCAGGCAGAGCGCTGATGAAGCCGTCTGTCTGATCCTAAAGAGAACTGTGCGGCTGCAGAGTCCTCTCTATCCCCTTCCTGCACCCAATATATAGTGGTGGGGCCACATATTACACAGCTGTCCACTGAAGTCAGTGAGGGCCCTGTACCCGCACCCCCATCCTAATCTGATGAGAGTATTACCCATCTGCTGGGCGTAGTCCCGACTGTAGTAGAACAGCAGCTCCTCCTGTGCTGGGATGTCCCGGGTGGTGTAGAAGTAAATCTTCCCATCATGGGGATAAGCCACAAGATTCTGTTCATCCAGGTTCCTTAAAACAAGGACAAAGGTCATAACAGTGGCAGAGAAGAATCCGGCGGAATATAAGCGAGGGGCGATCGCCGGCATACCTCGCCTTCCGGACAAACATCATCCAGTTACATTCATTCTCGTCTGTGGTTATGATGCAGAACTCCATCACGTTGTTGCTGTAAATCTACGATAATCAAAAAAAAATCACAGTGTCACTGATCACTGACACTCTGGAATTCTATTCCAGATTAGAATGACCATAGTTCTTGGGCTCTATACTACAAGGACAGGCATGGAGTTATGGTGCTGATAGGTCTTACCTTCCAGATGTGGTTGGCAGATTTATCAGTCCAGCCGGCAACTTCTAGAGATTGACTCTCTTGTCCTATTAAAGGTCCAAAGCAGGTCCGGACCGAAATACTCTCCTGTGTCCACACTCCTAAAAGAAGAAGAAGAGGAGGAGGAGCTATCAGAAGAGCTGCAAATCCTGCAGCCACCACTAGTGGGAGTTCACTGTACACTGTGTTATTATAGAGATCAATGTATAATCTGTATGCAGTGAGCTCCCTCTAGTGGTGGCTGTATAATCTATATGTAGTGAGCTCCCTCTAGTGGTGACTATATTCTGTATGTAGTGAGCTCCCTCTAGTGGTGTCTGCATATAATCTGTATTTAGTGAGCTCCCTCTAGTGGTGACTGTATATTCTGAGCTCCCCCTAGTGGTGACTGTATAATCTGTATGTAGTGAGCGCCTCCTAGTGGTAACTGTATAATCTATATGCAGTGAGCTCCCTCTAGTGGTGAGTGTATAATCTGTATGTAGTGAGCTCCCTCTAGTGGTGAGTGTATAATCTGTATGTAGTGAGCTCCCTCTAGTGGTGACTGTATAATCTGTATGTAGTGAGCTCCCTCTAGTGGTGACTGTATAATCTGTATGTAGTGAGCTCCCTCTAGTGGCGACTGTATATTCTGTATGTAGCAAGTGGCCCCTAGTGGTGATTGTATAATCTGTATGTAGTGAGCTCCCTCTAGTGGTGACTATATAATCTGTATGTAGTGAGCTCCCTCTAGTGGTGACTGTATAATCTGTATGTAGTGAGCTCCCTCTAGTGGTGATTGTATAATCTGTATGTAGTGAGCTCCCTCTAGTGGTGACTGTATAATCTGTATGTAGTGAGCTCCCTCTAGTGGTGACTATATATTCTGTATGTAGCAAGTGGCCCCTAGTGGTGACTGTATAATCTGTATGTAGTGAGCTCCCTCTAGTGGTGACTGTATAATCTATATGTAGTGAACTCCTCCTAGTGGTGACTGTATAATCTATATGCAGTGAACTCCCTCTAGTGGTGACTGTATAATCTGTATGTAGTGAGCTCCCTCTAGTGGTGACTATATATTCTGTATGTAGCAAGTGGCCCCTAGTGGTGACTGTATAATCTGTATGTAGTGAGCTCCCTCTAGTCGTGATTGTACAATCTGTATGCAGTGAGCTCCCCATAGTGGTGACTGTATAATCTGTATGTAGTGAGCTCCCTTAGTGGTGACTATATAATCTATAGGTAGTGAGCTCCCTCTAGTGGTGACTGTATAATCTATATGTAGTGAGCTCGCCCTAGTGGTGACAGTATAATCTATATGCAGTGAGCTCCCTCTAGTGGTGACTATATAATCTATATGTAGTGAGCTCCCTCTAGTGGTGACTATATAATCTATATGTAGTGAGCTCCCTCTAGTGGTGACTATATTCTGTATGTAGTGAGCTCTCTCTAGTGGTGGCTGTATAATCTGTATGCAGTGAGCTCCCTCTAGTGGTGACTGTATAATCTATATGTAGTGAGCTCGCCCTAGTGGTGACAGTATAATCTATATGCAGTGAGCTCCCTCTAGTGGTGACTATATAATCTATATGTAGTGAGCTCGCCCTAGTGGTGACAGTATAATCTATATGTAGTGAGCTCCCTCTAGTGGTGACTATATAATCTATATGTAGTGAGCTCCCTCTAGTGGTGACTGTATAATCTATATGTAGTGAGCTCGCCCTAGTGGTGACAGTATAATCTATATGCAGTGAGCTCCCTCTAGTGGTGACTATATAATCTATATGTAGTGAGCTCCCTCTAGTGGTGACTATATTCTGTATGTAGTGAGCTCTCTCTAGTGGTGGCTGTATAATCTGTATGCAGTGAGCTCCCTCTAGTGGTGACTGTATAATCTATATGTAGTGAGCTCGCCCTAGTGGTGACAGTATAATCTATATGCAGTGAGCTCCCTCTAGTGGTGACTATATAATCTATATGCAGTGAGCTCCCTCTAGTGGTGACTATATTCTGTATGTAGTGAGCTCCCCCTAGTGGTGACTGTATAATCTGTATGTAGTGAGCTCCTCCTAGTGGTGACTATATAATCTATATGTAGTGAGCTCCCTCTAGTGGTGACTATATTCTGTATGTAGTGAGCTCCCCCTAGTGGTGACTATATAATCTATATGTAGTGAGCTCCCTCTAGTGGTGACTATATTCTGTATGTAGTGAGCTCCCCTAGTGGTGACTGTATAATCTGTATGTAGCGAGCTCCCTCTAGTGGTGACTGTATAATCTACATGTAGTGAGCTCCCTCTAGTGGTGACTATATAATCTATATGTAGTGAGCTCCCTCTAGTGGTGACTGTATAATATATATGCAGTGAGCTCCCTCTAGTGGTGACTATATAATCTGTATGTAGTGAGCTCCCTCTAGTGGTGACTGTATAATCTATATGTAGTGAGCTCCCTCTAGTGGTGACTGTATAATATATATGCAGTGAGCTCCCTCTAGTGGTGACTATATAATCTGTATGTAGTGAGCTCCCTCTAGTGGTGGCTGTATAATCTATATGCAGTGAGCTCCCTCTAGTGGTGACTATATAATCTATATGTAGCGAGCTTCCTCTAGTGGTGGCTGTATAATATATATGCAGTGAGCTCCCTCTAGTGGTGACTATATAATCTATATGTAGTGAGCTCCCCTAGTGGTGACTGTATAATCTGTATGTAGTGAGCTCCCTCTAGTAGTGACTATATAATCTATATGTAGCGAGCTCCCTCTAGTGGTGACTGTATAATCTATATGTAGTGAGCTCCCTCTAGTAGTGACTATATAATCTATATGTAGTGAGCTCCCTCTAGTGGTGACTGTATAATCTATATGTAGTGAGCTCCCTCTAGTGGTGACTGTATAATATATATGCAGTGAGCTCCCTCTAGTGGTGACTATATAATCTGTATGTAGTGAGCTCCCTCTAGTGGTGGCTGTATAATCTATATGCAGTGAGCTCTCTCTAGTGGTGGCTGCAGGCAGACAGAATTTTAGCATTTAATTTGCTGGAGATCTGGATCTCTGTGTCAGATTCTGTTTTACATAAATTACGGCTTTGGCTCATTTCTTACCCACGTCAGCTCCTGTCACCGACTGTCTCAGCACCATCTGCTTGGGAAGTGACAGGCGCGCCCGACTCTCGATGGGGCTGTCTGGTATGAAGGTGACCGGGCCGTGCTCAGGGCAGTCAGAGGGATACGCCCGGTTACATAGAGTACACCCTGTAAAGGGGAAAGACACAAAATTATACACTCTGGGCCGTATGGGTATGGTGGCAGTGCCCACAGGATCACCTAGGCGTAACAGTATATCAGGGTCAAAGCCATTGAAATACTATTACGTCAGGGGTTAAACCAAGTTTGTGACTCTGATCAGGAACCTACTTACAAATTGTGAACAGGGTGGCCATGTTTTCCTTGTTAGAGTTGGAGTCTATCTGTAGCGACGCCGGCACGAACGTCAGGTTCCCCGTGTCCACGTGTCCGCCGGGCAGGGAGACGTCTGATGTGATGGAGGCCACAGTGACGGGCTCCAGGGTGATGCCGCTCCCGTGTAAAGACACTGAGGTCAGGGAGGAGAGCTGGTGTGAGGTAGACAGCGCCACGCTGACGGGGTTACTGCTCAAGGCCACGGTGTGGATGGCGTCAGTAAGAGAATTTTCTGACATGCTGGACCTGGCGCCCATGTGATGCTCCGACTCCATAACGACAGGAAGCTCCAGTGACCCGCTGTGCAATGGCAGGACTCCAGCGTGGCCCACGGCATCGGGAGGTAGGTTGGCATCCACAGTCAGAGGTTCGTGGGAACGTGACACGCTGGTGATCTGTCCGTGCTCCCCCGTCACCCCCTCTATGGTCAGTTCCTCTGTGATGTGGTCGGTGGTGATAGGGCTGTTCACCCGGGAGACGTTGTCCATGCTGATCCCAGCATCTAGCGCCACCTCATGGCCATCGCTGGGATGTAAGCTCTGTCCGGCATGTCCACCCACTGAGCGCGAGTCCAGGGATACTATTCCTGCCTCCAGTCCTACAGAGCCCCCAGACTGGTACGGGTCCAGAGAGGGATTATTGGTGGATACGGCAAGGCCGCCATTAGAGTCAACGTTCAACGTACTGGGGTGGATGTACTGAGGAGGGGGCCGGTCTGCCAGGTACGACAAGATTCCTGAGAAGAAAAAGGAAGACGTTTACCTCATCTGGAGAGGAATCAAGCAACTTTCTAAACAGTCTTTAATAAAAATTTCCTATTATTTGGCTGTATTTTGGTGTAGAGTCTGTGCAACTGCTTCACCTAGCGGACTGTCCTGCTGCTTCTGAGAGAAATCCAGGGCGCACAGCTCCGGGATGTAGCTCCTTCCTTCTATTTTATCAGGGTTATAGATAAAAGCAAAAAGGGGGCAAGAGGTGGGACATAGCAAATTAGAGAGAGTGGAGAGAAGAGGAAAGGATCCAAGTTATCAGGTATAGGGCAAGTCACACAGTCTGTAGGTAAGGAAGATACTAAACAAGGGGGGGAGGTGAAACATAACACAGCCTGTGTATGAGTGTAAAGGTAAAGCAGAGAACGCGTGGCAGACTCTGCAGGAGGAGGGAGAGGGAAACCAAACACTCCTCAGCATCAGTGTCTGTCAGCACAGGAGAGGAGATTCCTCATTGGCTGTAGAAGGAGAAGTCAGTCCGGGAATGACACATGACAGCTAAGTAAAGGCAGCATCCTGGACACACAGAGCTCACACCCAGCATGTATGACTGAGTAGAAAGCACATACGGCAGAACGTTCAGATCTTACACCACTCAGCATCGTTGTCTGTCAGCGCAAGGAGAAGAGTTACGTGCTGTAAAAGGAGACAATAGTCCAGGAATGATGCTGCGCATGTGAGTTAGTGAGGTCAGCAACTCTGGGAGGAAACTGGCCGACTGTTCAGGGGAGGGGGGAACCAAACACTTCTCAGCATCAGTGCCAGGCCGCGGTTACAGGATCACTTGACAGACCTGGTGAAATGAGGCGCTAGAGTCAAAAAGACAGAATGAGAGTTATTGCTGCAGAAGACATACCTGGGAGTATGTGCCGGAAGTAGCTGCTCTCCAGATGGGGGTACGGTGGAGGGGGTAGGGTGTAATTCCGTTCTGGTAGACCACACATGACGCCCCGTTCGCTGATTCCCATTGGAAGCATAACGGACAGAGTGGAGGGGAGCGAGCTTAGAGACGGGCCAAGGTTGGGAATCGCCACGGGTAAACCTAAAGGGAGACAATTATGAAGATGTAAGAAAATACCGCCCAACAGGGGGCAGCACACGGATCTTGTAATGCAGATCTGGATGTGACTGGAGTAGAAGACCCAGAACTAAGATATGTGGGTCCCTTACAGGACTCCAGACCCAAGGGTTCACCTACCGGGCGTGGTAAGAGTGTTGTGTGGCGGTGAAGCTGTCAGTCCAAGGTGACTTCCGGAGACTGGCAGAGTGTTGGCAACTGAGGAGGAGCTCAGCTGGTCCATGCCCACCACGCTCAAGTTCAGATCATTCATTCTGGGGAGAGACAAGGGTGACACATCCTGTATCTCAGCCACTCAAAGGTTAAGAACCTTAGATACACCCAGGCAGGCAGTCAATGCACCAGCTACCTTACAGCTCTGCATACAGGACCCAACATCATCAATGTCATCCAGAGCTGCACCTCTTCCCCTCTCACAGCATGCAGTCTCAGACACAGATAACTGCAGCTCCATCCCCCTCCTCCCTGACTCTACTGTATTACCGCTGACAGATTTTACATTACACATCTGTACCTGGGGCAGATCTTATTGTCATTCTCAGAAGAATCTTCACCCGAGACACAAAGGTGGACACCGTAGACAATGAGGAGGCTCCATGGTAACTGGCCTGTGAAGTGTGGTCATGGCTGGGCTGCTGCAACATACAAAGTCACAAAACAAGTAAATACAGGGAGAGAGGCGTCCTATATACTGGGAGAACCCCTAATAAAGCCCCGAACCAGCCGATCACCCTAGGCCAGCAGTGGTTTCCTCTTGTGACTCGCGGCCGCCCGTTACTCAGATATCACTATTGTCATCAATATCCAAATGTACTGTATGTACACAGTGACTGCACCAGCAGAATAGTGAGCGCAGCTCTGGAGTATAATACAGGATAAGTAATGTAATGTATGTACACAGTGACTGCACCAGCAGAATAGTGAGCGCAGCTCTGGAGTATAATACAGGATAAGTAATGTAATGTATGTACACAATGACTGTACCAGCAGAATAGTGAGCGCAGCTCTGGAGTATAATACAGGATAAGTAATGTAATGTATGTACACAGTGACTGTACCAGCAGAATAGTGAGCGCAGCTCTGGAGTATAATACAGGATAAGTAATGTAATGTATGTACACAGTGACTGCACCAGCAGAATAGTGAGCGCAGCTCTGGAGTATAATACAGGATAAGTAATGTATGTACACAGTGACTGCACCAGCAGAATAGTGAGCGCAGCTCTGGAGTATAATACAGGATAAGTAATGTAATGTATGTACACAGTGACTGCACCAGCAGAATAGTGAGTGCAGCTCTGGGGTATAATACAGGATAAGTAATGTAATGTATGTACACAGTGACTGCACCAGCAGAATAGTGAGCGCAGCTCTGGAGTATAATACAGGATAAGTAATGTAATGTATGTACACAGTGACTGCACCAGCAGAATAGTGAGCGCAGCTCTGGAGTATAATACAGGATAAGTAATGTAATGTATGTACACAGTGACTGCACCAGCAGAATAGTGAGCGCAACTCTGGAGTATAATACAGGATAAGTAATGTAATGTATGTACACAGTGACTGCACCAGCAGAATAGTGAGCGCAGCTCTGGAGTATAATACAGGATAAGTAATGTAATGTATGTACACAGTGACTGTACCAGCAGAATAGTGAGCGCAGCTCTGGAGTATAATACAGGATAAGTAATGTAATGTATGTACACAGTGACTGTACCAGCAGAATAGTGAGCGCAGCTCTGGAGTATAATACAGCATAAGTAATGTAATGTATGTACACAGTGACTGCACCAGCAGAATAGTGAGCGCAGCTCTGGGGTATAATACAGGATAAGTAATGTAATGTATGTACACAGTGACTGTACCAGCAGAATAGTGAGCGCAGCTCTGGAGTATAATACAGGATAAGTAATGTAATGTATGTACACAGTGACTGTACCAGCAGAATAGTGAGCGCAGCTCTGGAGTATAATACAGGATAAGTAATGTAATGTATGTACACAGTGACTGTACCAGCAGAATAGTGAGCGCAGCTCTGGAGTATAATACAGGATAAGTAATGTAATGTATGTACACAGTGACTGCACCAGCAGAATAGTGAGTGCAGCTCTGGAGTATAATACAGGATAAGTAATGTAATGTATGTACACAGTGACTGCACCAGCAGAATAGTGAGCGCAGCTCTGGAGTATAATACAGGATAAGTAATGTAATGTATGCACACAGTGACTGTACCAGCAGAATAGTGAGCGTAGCTCTGGAGTATAATACAGGATAAGTAATGTAATGTATGTACACAGTGACTGCACCAGCAGAATAGTGAGTGCAGCTCTGGAGTATAATACAGGATAAGTAATGTAATGTATGTACACAGTGACTGTACCAGCAGAATAGTGAGCGCAGCTCTGGAGTATAATACAGGATAAGTAATGTAATGTATGCACACAGTGACTGTACCAGCAGAATAGTGAGCGCAGCTCTGGAGTATAATACAGGATAAGTCATGTAATGTATGTACACAGTGACTGTACCAGCAGAATAGTGAGCGCAGCTCTGGAGTATAATACAGGATAAGTAATGTAATGTATGTACACAGTGACTGTACCAGCAGAATAGTGAGCGCAGCTCTGGAGTATAATACAGGATAAGTAATGTAATGTATGTACACAGTGACTGTACCAGCAGAATAGTGAGCGCAGCTCTGGAGTATAATACAGGATAAGTAATGTAATGTATGTACACAGTGACTGCACCAGCAGAATAGTGAGCGCAGCTCTGGAGTATAATACAGGATAAGTAATGTAATGTATGTACACAGTGACTGCACCAGCAGAATAGTGAGCGCAGCTCTGGAGTATAATACAGGATAAGTAATGTAATGTATGCACACAGTGACTGTACCAGCAGAATAGTGAGCGTAGCTCTGGAGTATAATACAGGATAAGTAATGTAATGTATGTACACAGTGACTGCACCAGCAGAATAGTGAGCGCAGCTCTGGAGTATAATACAGGATAAGTAATGTAATGTATGTACACAGTGACTGTACCAGCAGAATAGTGAGCGCAGCTCTGGAGTATAATACAGGATAAGTCATGTAATGTATGTACACAGTGACTGTACCAGCAGAATAGTGAGCGCAGCTCTGGAGTATAATACAGGATAAGTAATGTAATGTATGTACACAGTGACTGCACCAGCAGAATAGTGAGCGCAGCTCTGGAGTATAATACAGGATAAGTAATGTAATGTATGTACACAGTGACTGCACCAGCAGAATAGTGAGCGCAGCTCTGGAGTATAATACAGGATAAGTAATGTAATGTATGTACACAGTGACTGCACCAGCAGAATAGTGAGCGCAGCTCTGGAGTATAATACAGGATAAGTAATGTAATGTATGTACACAGTGACTGTACCAGCAGAATAGTGAGCGCAGCTCTGGAGTATAATACAGGATAAGTAATGTAATGTATGTACACAGTGACTGTACCAGCAGAATAGTGAGCGCAGCTCTGGAGTATAATACAGGATAAGTAATGTAATGTATGTACACAGTGACTGTACCAGCAGAATAGTGAGCGCAGCTCTGGAGTATAATACAGGATAAGTAATGTAATGTATGTACACAGTGACTGCACCAGCAGAATAGTGAGCGCAGCTCTGGAGTGTAATAATGGTCGCACTCAGTGATATTTCGGATACTGAGGTAAATCTCACACCGTCACACGTAATCACATAATAAAGCAGATGACGATGTTTTTGGGGCGGTGTGGGAGGAGCTATAGCGGTCATTATGTCTGCGCCCCCTTTTCCACATATCAGGACCCCCAGACCCCCCAATATCTGTAATTCTATGGCAGACAGCGATGTGAGGAATTAGTGCAGTCGCTTTGTCATTACTGAGGCGTCTCCATCCACACGTGAGGACACATAACACTGACAGATGACAAAGGGAAGCAGTCTATGGCTGGCGGGGCATGCTGGGAGTTGTAGTCCTACACCGCAGCTCAGGCACAGTGTAACCCCTTCCCCGGGCCTCCTTATAATCAGCGCCCCATATAAACACCCGGGACACGTCACCGGCCGCCGCTACTCACACCTGGCCCTCCTAGCGCCGCGCTCGGCCATTCTTCCTTCTCTCCTCACAACTCTGTGTCCGTATCCACTCCCAAGATGGCGCATGCGGAAGTGACGTCACGCACGCCGCGCGGACCAATCACCGCCCGCAGGGAGGTCACGCCACACATGAAGGGGCGGGGCTGTGGCGGCGCTGAATACTCTGGCATCCCTGGTGTTGCCATGGAAACGGGAGGCTGCGGCTGCGCCGGTGGTCCCCATGTCTATCGCGATATAGTGAGGGGGCGTCACCTTCTCTTATCACGATATGACATCATAATATAATACAGTATTCTGTATGACATCATAATATAAGAATCAAAATGTATCGACAATTTATTAAATGTTTTTCTAATCTGTTTCTATTCCTTGATTGTAGAAGGGGGAGGAGCTAAAGTGTGACGTCATCTGTTAGTAGTGATGTAATGATGGCTCCATTGTAATCCTGTCTATGATGTCAATGAGGTGATTACTAACCGCTACAAAATTGGCAAGTGTCAGTCTATTATTAGGCTTAGTGGCCAGAGTGAAAATTTATATATAAAAAAAACTGCAAAAAAAGAAAAAAATTTCAATATAAAAACGTTATTTTGTGTTGACACATTCCCTTTAAGTCTGATCTCGGTGCATAGGATCCAGTGCGCCCCCTGGAGTGCCCCTTTACGTCTTACGGCAGGTGAGGTGAGGATTCCCCTGTGATCTCAGGGCCGTACACACATACAGCGGATGCCTCTAAGCCCATAATGCGGCCACAATCCCCGCAGACACCCTGTGTAACGTGATATGGCCCCGCCCACCAGGGGGCTCTGTCTGCGGGGCGGGGAGGACACCCATCAGATATAACCAGCGACTCCCTCTCATTCCCCATAGGAGGCAGCGCAAGGGGAGGACATGGACGCTGGAAGGAAACCGCACTGCTGAGGTGAGTACCTGGAGTCAGACGACCTCATTACTGGGCACACTGGGGCGGTCACCCAGCTCTCCACACACCCTGCACGGCCAATAGCTCCGCCCTGTATGCAGAATGACTTCACTGGCCAAAGACTTTCAGGGTCCGTGGAAAGCTGGGTGACATCATCAGCCCTGGAAATATTCCGACATTGTATCCTAGAATGTGATGTATCGGGGAATCCAGTGATGTATCACACAGTGCTTAGATACACGGCCGGCAGAGAGGATCACACCGGATAGGAGCAGATATTCTATAAACCGGATGGAAGATTTAGATACATCAGGTATCACATATGGTGAGACTAGATACGCAGCGCAGCAGACAGTAGCGCATGTGATAGACTTAGATACAGCTGGACAGCAGACATCTTTACGCATGATAAGCTGAGATGGATGGTTTAGCAGATATCTGATATCACAGGCTTAGATACGGCTTAGGAAATGGGTTTGTTGAGAAAGAAATGCTGTGTGGTTCCCTGACCCTGTATCACACATGAAGCTTAGATACCCTACCGTATCATACATGTAGCTTAGATACCCTACCGTATCATACATGTAGCTTAGATACCCCACAGTATCACACATGTAGCTTAGATACCCTACCGTATCATACATGTAGCTTAGATACCCCATAGTATCACACATGTAGCTTAGATACCCTACAGTATCACACATGTAGCTTAGATACCCTACCGTATCATACATGTAGCTTAGATACCCTACCGTATCATACATGTAGCTTAGATACCCCATAGTATCACACATGTAGCTTAGATACCCTACAGTATCACACATGTAGCTTAGATACCCTACCGTATCATACATGTAGCTTAGATACCCTACCGTATCACACATGTAGCTTAGATACCCCACAGTATCACACATGTAGCTTAGATACCCTACAGTATCACACATGTAGCTTAGATACCCTACAGTATCACACATGAAGCTTAGATACCCAACAGTATCACACATGAATCTTAGACACCCTACAGTATCACACATGAAGCTTAGATACCCTACAGTATCACACATGTAGCTTAGATACCCTACAGTATCACACATGTAGCTTAGATACCCTACATTATCACTCCTGAAGCTTAGATACCCTACAGTATCACACATGAAGCTTAGATACCCTACAGTATCACACATGTAGCTTAGATACCCTACAGTATCACACATGAAGCTTAGCTACCCTACAGTATCACACATGTAGCTTAGATACCCTACAGTATCACACATGAAGCTTAGATACCCTACAGTATCACACATGAAGCTTAGATACCCTACAGTATCACACATGAAGCTTAGATACCCTACAGTATCACACATGAAGCTTAGATACCCTACAGTATCACTCCTGAAGCTTAGATACCCTACAGTATCACACATGAAGCTTAGATACCCTACAGTATCACACATGAAGCTTAGATACCCTACAGTATCACACATGAAGCTTAGATACCCTACAGTATCACTCCTGAAGCTTAGATACCCTACAGTATCACACATGAAGCTTAGATAACCTACAGTATCACACATGTAGCTTAGATACCCGTTTCACTCCTGAAGCTTAGATACCCTACAGTATCACACATGAAGCTTAGATACCCTACAGTATCATACATGAAGCTTAGATACCCTACAGTATCACACATGAAGCTTAGATACCCTACAGTATCACACATGTAGCTTAGATACCCGTTTCACTCCTGAAGCTTAGATACCCTACAGTATCACACATGAAGCTTAGATACCCGTTTCACTCCTGAAGCTTAGATACCCTACAGTATCACACATGAAGCTTAGATACCCTACAGTATCACACATGAAGCTTAGATAACCTAGAGTTTCACTCCTGAAGCTTAGATACCCTACAGTATCATACATGAAGCTTAGATACCCTACAGTATCACACATGAAGCTTAGATACCCTACAGTATCACACATGAAGCTTAGATACCCTACAGTATCACACATGAAGCTTAGATACCCTACAGTATCACACATGAAGCTTAGCTACCCTACAGTATCACACATGAAGCTTAGATACCCTACAGTATCACACATGAAGCTTAGATACCCTACAGTATCACACATGTAGCTTAGATACCCTACAGTATCACACATGTAGCTTAGATACCCGTTTCACTCCTGAAGCTTAGATACCCTACAGTATCACACATGAAGCTTAGATACCCGTTTCACTCCTGAAGCTTAGATACCCTACAGTATCACACATGAAGCTTAGATACCCTACAGTATCACACATGAAGCTTAGATAACCTAGAGTTTCACTCCTGAAGCTTAGATACCCTACAGTATCATACATGAAGCTTAGATACCCTACAGTATCACACATGAAGCTTAGATACCCTACAGTATCACTCCTGAAGCTTAGATACCCTACAGTATCACACATGAAGCTTAGATACCCTACAGTATCACACATGTAGCTTAGATACCCTACAGTATCACACATGAAGCTTAGATACCCTACAGTATCACACATGAAGCTTAGATACCCTACAGTATCACACATGAAGCTTAGATACCCTACAGTATCACACATGTAGCTTAGATACCCTACAGTATCACACATGTAGCTTAGATACCCCACAGTATCACACATGTAGCTTAGATACCCTACAGTATCACACATGAAGCTTAGATACCCTACAGTATCACTCCTGAAGCTTAGATACCCTACAGTATCATACATGAAGTTTAGATACCCTACAGTATCACACACGAAGTTTAGATACCCTACAGTATCACACATGTAGCTTAGATACCCCAGTTTCACTCCTGAAGCTTAGATACCCTACAGTATCACACATGTAGCTTAGATACCCTACAGTATCATACATGAAGTTTAGATACCCTACAGTATCACACATGAAGTTTAGATACCCTACAATATCACACATGAAGCTTAGATACCCCAGTTTCACTCCTGAAGCTTAGATACCCTACAGTATCACACATGTAGCTTAGATACCCTACAGTATCACACATGAAGCTTAGATACCCTACAGTATCACACATGTAGCTTAGATACCCTACAGTATCACTCCTGAAGCTTAGATACCCTACAGTATCACACATGAAGCTTAGATACCCTACAGTATCACACATGTAGCTTAGATAACCTACAGTATCACTCCTGAAGCTTAGATACCCTACAGTATCACACATGAAGCTTAGATACCCTACAGTATCACACATGAAGCTTAGATAACCTAGAGTTTCACTCCTGAAGCTTAGATACCCTACAGTATCATACATGAAGCTTAGATACCCTACAGTATCACACATTAAGCTTAGATACCCTACAGTATCACACATGTAGCTTAGATACCCTACCGTATCACTCCTGAAGCTTAGATACCCTACAGTATCACACATTAAGCTTAGATACCCTACAGCATCACACATGTAGCTTAGATACCCTACCGTATCACTCCTGAAGCTTAGATACCCTACAGTATCACACACGAGATGCATTGATACATGGCTCTGTAGACAGTATCACATATGAGAGGCTTAGATACATCATTATACAATAGGATTAGATACACCCTAGCAGACAGATTCACATGATAAGATTAGATACACGACTCTGTATACTGTGTCACACATTCTTATATACCAGAGTTCTGTAAACTATATCACACATGTCAGACTTAGATACACCAACTCATCGGCCGGTATCGCACATAGTAGCCTTAGATACTCTGGCTGTGTAGACGGCACCACACACGATGGGCTTAGATACTCACGTGTCTTGTGCTGCCTCATGTCATGTAAATTCCCTTCTGTCATCGGTCTCGCGGGTATTTACCTGCTGTCAGTATCTCTGAGGGTCCATAAATATGGGCGCCCCTCCCCCTCCCTGTATACTACCTATAGCTCGGCACCTCGTCCCTCTATATATGTGTGTGAGTGTATATATATATATGGAGTCAATAGAACTTATATCCAAAACTGTCCGATGCCCCTTTATATGTGACCATCATGTGACCTTCATTCTGGCCCAGAGGGTTCTGTACCTTGTAGAGACTTGTAGCCTGACAACCCTCGCGATGCCTCAGATCTCTATGATATGGGTTGTCGTCACCCACAGAGACACGTTACCTACCGTAACCCTAACCCCCTCCCCCCCAGGGACCCCTTAGAAGCTGCGCCCCCACCTCTGTGGTCTCTACACCCTTGTATACAGTGTCTATAGTGCAGCTATCATCTCTACCCTCCCATGTTTACACCTTACCTGAAATGAAAGGGGGCGCCGCCATCGTTCCTTTCAACCATGATAACCACAAATAAAACCTCTGCCAGGATAAAAGAGGCGCCAGCTCGGGCCCGCCGAGCCCCTGATCCACATTAATGAATACCTTGTCACAGACGTAAACACAACCCCGGCCGTTCACACCTATCGTTTTATCAGGGCCTAAATCCATCCACAAATTAGGGCGAGAACAAATGAGGTCACACCGGTCCGTAAATCATCAGGGGTTTAGTGGGACTAGATAAAGATGGCCGACTCTCACAGAAACAGCGCCATTTCTTTAGCTTCATTGAACACAGCTGCAATACCACATACAGCCTGAAGACGAGGGTGGTGCTCTTTCTGAAAAAGAACAGCCATGTTCTTCTAGTCCTAGATACAGCAACCTTACCAAACCCCCATAACCACTACGTTATGTCACATAGCCCCAGTGGTGAGACCATCAAGAGACATCCTTGTACATGACTAGCGGCTTTCAAGGAGATGACACCACCCACCGATGACAGAAAAATCATCATGAGAGCAATGGATGAGGGCACCAGGTGGGAGTTTGCCCCAGGGCCATAAGACTCCTGTAGATACGTCCATTCCCCACACGGTTACAGGACAGAGAACAAGATGTCTTTGAAGGCTCTCGGTTCTCCTCCTCTCGATTCAGTTCTGGAAATATGTAAACTGCAGATCTTTCAGAGGAACCAACATCAAACGCAGCTGCAGATTACAAGGAATCCTCATCTTGTTTATGTTTTTTTTCTCTAGGATCCAAGGAAACCTCCTCCACCATCTCCTCACTATCCCTCGTATGAAGAGCACAAAGAAGACTCTTAAGGGTGGATTAAACTTGGCTTCTAAGTAGCTGTTGGATGAGGAAGAAGGCTCGGGTTTTCCTGTTGTGTGGCGTCTGATGAGCACCAACAAGAGGTTGGTGGTGAAACCAACCAGAAATTCGAAAGATCGTCGGCAGGTGGTCAAGACAGAACCTACCGTGAAGAAAGAGAGATTGGCCAAAACTGGCCAAGACAAAACCTATTGTGAAGAAAGGGCAGAGGCCAAAACTGTCCAAGATAGAACCTACCGTGAAGGGAGAGAGATTGGCCAAGACAGAACCTACCGTGAAGAAAGGGGAGAGCCAAAACTGTCCAAGACAGAACCTACTGTGAAAAAAGGGGAGAGGTTGTCCAAAACTGTCCAAGACAGAACCTACTGTGAAGAAAGAGAGATTGGTCAAAACTGGCCTAGACAGAACCTACCGTGAAGAAAGGGGAGAGGTTGTCCAAAACTGTCCAAGACAAAACCTACCGTGAAGAAAGAGAGATTGGCCAAGACAGAACCTACTGTGAAGAAAGGGCAGAGGCCAAAACTCTCCAAGACAAAACCTACCGTGAAGAAAGGGGAGAGGTTGTCCAAAACTAACCAAGACAAGGCCACCGTCAAAGGAGGACTATAAAATTTCTTTGTTCTTTTGGTCAAGGCAGGACCCATCGTGGAAGAAGCCTTATACAAGTAGTTAGTTGGTCGGGGGATCCATTGTGACGGAAGGGACATCGGGGTTGTAACCTTAGTTGGCTAAGGACGAATCATAAAGGAAGGGTCATAGAGATTTTCCATCTCATTGCCAGGACCTACCATGAAAGAAGAACATTAGGGGTTCTTCACTTCATCGGCTGAGACAAGATTTTGAAAGACGGGCTTTATGGGTTGTAAACTTAGTTGGGCCAGGAGGCATAGTTAAGGAAGACACATTGAGGTTCTGAACTTAGTTGCCCAAGACAGGATCCACCGTGACAGAAGAGACGTAGCTATTGTCAGTTTAGCATTTAATAAAGGTGTACAGAAGTTGTCCACCAAGTTGGCCGAGACAGAACCCAAAGTAAACAAAGGACTAGTTGGTTGGAATCTTAATTGTATTAGAGAGAACCCATCAGGAAGAAGGGGTTGTAGAAGTTGTCCACTTGGTTGGCCAAGACAGTACCCATACCTGATATGATAGTGAAGGGAGATAGATGCTTTAATTGAAGTTGACCAAGACAGGCCCCACCATAAAGAAAAGTTTCCCACAACACCTACATCAAAGGAAGACCCATAGAGATTATAAACTTGACCAAAGGGACAGTTGAGGATGCAACCTTAGTTGGATTGTGAGGAGCAAGACCTAGAACTTGTCCATTTGGTTCCCCACTACAAAGAAAGGATTTTAGAGGTTATAAACTTAGTTGGCCAAAATCACGTTGGGAAAGTTAGGTTGGAAGCTTAGTTAGATAAGTTAGGACCATTGTGAAGAACAAGAGCAACGGGATAGGCGAGACTGGGGAACAACTATCTTTGTTGGGCAAGACAAGAAAGGGACCAAGATAGATGTTGTAAACTAGGTTGACCAGGATGGGGCCCACCGTGAAGGTAGTATGAAGGTGCCCATGTAGTGGGCTAATATAAAGGTTCTCGACTTTGTTGGCCAAGGAAGGACCTACATCAAAAGGTGAAGTTGGTCAAGACCCTCAAAGGAAAGACTACTCGGTAAGGTTGACCAGTTCTAGACTTCTTGTTGATCACTGACAGCATGAACAGCAACAAGCAGGACATCATCCTCAATAGGACCTCGTTCCATTCAATGACCATTCCATGGGGTATCCATGTAGACCACCACGAGCCATCACTGAGGGATACCTATGGGGTCTCCTTCCACTTTGACACTGCCCATTACTGGGACAGCAGGTACTCGGCCCATTTTTCCTACTTACCTTTCCAAAGTCACCTGGGATTTTGTGACTATTCCATGGAGCCGGCCTTCATCCGAAAGAGGAACGAAAGGGAGAGGCAACGCGTGCGATGTGTCAATGAGGGCTACACGCGTCTCAGGCAGCATCTTCCTCAGGACTTGGTGGAGAAACGGCTGAGCAAAGTGGAGACCCTACGAGCAGCTATAATATACATCAAACGTCTCCAAGGGTTACTGGACCTGGAGACTCTGAGTCCTCCAATGGAGGATAATGGGCCGTACGTGGACAATATATCTCATGGTACATCCCATTGTAACAGCCCTGGGCAGACTTTAAGTAGTGAACGCCTAACTCAGACACCCTAAAAACTTACAAATTTGTTCCAATTTTGGTTAGGGAACAACTGAAGGGTGTGGCTTAGCTAAGGGGCAGGGCTTAAAGGGATTTTGCAGAGATTTCAATATTGATGGTCAACCCTTAGGGTATGGTGGCTGTATAATCTATATGTAGTGATTTCCCTCTAGTGGTTTCTATATAATCTGTATGTAGTGAGCTCCCTCTAGTGGTGGCTGTATAATCTGTATGCAGTGAGCTCCCTCTAGTGGTGGCTGTATAATCTGTATGCAGTGAGCTCCCTCTAGTGGTGGCTGTATAATCTGTATGTAGTGAGCTCCCTCTAGTGGTTTCTATACAATCTGTATGCAGTGAGCTCCCTCTAGTGGTGGCTGTATAATCTGTATACAGTGAGCTCCCTCTAGTGGTGGCTGAATAATCTCTATACAGTGAGCTCCCTCTAGTGGTGGCTGTATAATCTGTATACAGTGAGCTCCCTCTAGTGGTGGCTGAATAATCTCTATACAGTGAGCTCCCTCTAGTGGTGGCTGTATAATCTGTATGCAGTGAGCTCCCTCTAGTGGTGGCTGTATAATCTGTATTCAGTGAGCTCCCTCTAGTGGTGGCTGTATAACCTGTATGCAGTGAGCTCCCTCTAGTGGTGATTGTATAGTCTGTATGCAGTGAGCTCCCTCTAGTGGTGACTGTATCATCTGTATATAAGGAGCTCCCTCTAGGGGTGGCTGTATAATTTGTATGCAGTGAGCTCCCTCTAGTGGTGGCTGTATAATCTGTATATAATGAGCTCCCTCTAGTGGTGACTGTATAGTCTGTATGTAGTGAGCTCCCTCTAGTGGTGACTATATAATCTGTATATAATGAGCTCCCTCTAGTGGTGACTGTATAGTCTGTATGTAGTGAGCTCTCTCTAGTGGTGACTGTATAATCTGTATATAGTGAGCTCCCTCTAGTGGTGGCTGTATAATCTGTATGCAGTGAGCTCCCTCTAGTGGTGGCTGTATAATCTGTATGTAGTGAGCTCCCTCTAGTGGTGGCTGAATAATCTCTATACAGTGAGCTCCCTCTAGTGGTGGCTGTATAATCTGTATACAGTGAGCTCCCTCTAGTGGTGGCTGAATAATCTGTATACAGTGAGCTCTCTCTAGTGGTGACTGTATAATCTGTATATAGTGAGCTCCCTCTAGTGGTTTCTATACAATCTGTATGCAGTGAGCTCCCTCTAGTGGTGGCTGTATAATCTGTATACAGTGAGCTCCCTCTAGTGGTGGCTGAATAATCTCTATACAGTGAGCTCCCTCTAGTGGTGGCTGTATAATCTGTATACAGTGAGCTCTCTCTAGTGGTGACTGTATAATCTGTATATAGTGAGCTCCCTCTAGTGGTTTCTATACAATCTGTATGCAGTGAGCTCCCTCTAGTGGTGGCTGTATAATCTGTATACAGTGAGCTCCCTCTAGTGGTGGCTGAATAATCTCTATACAGTGAGCTCCCTCTAGTGGTGGCTGTATAATCTGTATACAGTGAGCTCCCTCTAGTGGTGGCTGAATAATCTCTATACAGTGAGCTCCCTCTAGTGGTGGCTGTATAATCTGTATGCAGTGAGCTCCCTCTAGTGGTGGCTGTATAATCTGTATTCAGTGAGCTCCCTCTAGTGGTGGCTGTATAACCTGTATGCAGTGAGCTCCCTCTAGTGGTGATTGTATAGTCTGTATGCAGTGAGCTCCCTCTAGTGGTGATTGTATAGTCTGTATGCAGTGAGCTCCCTCTAGTGGTGACTGTATAATCTGTATATAAGGAGCTCCCTCTAGGGGTGGCTGTATAATTTGTATGCAGTGAGCTCCCTCTAGTGGTGGCTGTATAATCTGTATATAATGAGCTCCCTCTAGTGGTGACTGTATAGTCTGTATGTAGTGAGCGCTCTCTAGTGGTGACTGTATAATCTGTATATAGTGAGCTCCCTCTAGTGGTGGCTGTATAATCTGTATGCAGTGAGCTCCCTCTAGTGGTGGCTGTATAATCTGTATGTAGTGAGCTCCCTCTAGTGGTGGCTGTATAATCTGTATGTAGTGAGCTCCCTCTAGTGGTGGCTGTATAATCTGTATGCAGTGAGCTCCCTCTAGTGGTGGCTGTATAATCTGTATGTAGTGAGCTCCCCCTAGTGATGGCTGCAGGCATTTTTTTTTTCATATTTAGAAGTTTATTTTTGCAAGTTTCAGCAATAAAAAAAAAAATCACAAGTTTTTTCTTGTAGTGCATCTTTAATGGCACAGCACACATCCCTTTAACCAGAAATTTCATTTGCTCACCAAATCAGGTCGCTGCGGACAGCGGCGAATAAAGTAAACGGGATAAGACACTGCTGAAAAAACCCGATCCTTCTCAGAATTACGCCAAGGATTAGCAGGAGAAACCAAATGCCGAGTCCTATGTTAGTCCCTGTTCACACACAGAGTCCTGGCACCTGCGCCGCTTTTATCTTTTTTTAAAATGGGCACAGGCAACAGAGGAAAGAAGGACAAATAAAAACAAAAAAAATCTAAAAAAAATAAAAAGCCAAAACATGTTTGCGATGGTTTGTTACATTAAAATAAAGCAATAGTGTAAAGAAAACCTCCGGCCGTTTTGTGTTTGCAGCTCCTCAGCGGATCAAACCAATGGGACAGATAGAATGACATTTACTACGAGCTTAACTAAAGGACTTTTTTTTTTTTTTTTTTTTAGGAAAGGGGGTGTGGCTTGTCCAGAAGGGGCGTGGCATCTCTGTATGGTCTATTAGTAAACCCGCCCCAAGTGTCCATGTAGTCAGAACTTGGGGACACATAACAGAGGGGCGTACCATGAAGCGCCGGGGCCCCTCTCAATTTGACATCTTTAATGGGCGTCTCCGTGGCTCAGGAATATCCTTCGCCCCTCCTGTCTCTGACCCAGGCAGCGAGCTTTGCTCAGATTTCGCACGGCCCTGTCGCAATGACATATGGCGCATGCGCAGAACAGCTCTGGTTCTGGGGTCTCAGATTCAGCCGGACTGCGCCTGCGCCGGGTATCATTGTAGCGGAACAAACATGAGGGGAGCGGGCGAGATCGGAACGGTCATGAGACGGGAGGGGATGGAGGGCGCTCCTGAGCAGAGGGGAGTCACTTTTAGACAATCAGGACGTGATTGGTTTGTCTGTAAACAGCCGCCATATTGTAAGTGCGCGCATTGTAATATCTGACGTATGATAGTGGGGTATTAATACAATGTCTGGACTGTAGTAAGACCTCACCCGTAAATGTAATGCACTACCTTGACCAGCAGGTGGCGGGACTAACTATGCAGGCAAAGACTGTACAACAGATGAGCTGCAATAGCACAATCTGGCCACTACACAGTGTATGGCGCTGTCTGCTTATGGCTCCATACACCGTGCAGGTCGCAGATGATCAGTGGGGACGTCAGAGATCGGATCCGTCATCAATATCTAGTCGTGGACAATGGGGGATGGGGAGAGCCAAGGCTCCCTATGGATTCATTTCATTGAAAACAAGGCTCAGGACGATGCCCATACATGGAGCTGGCACCAAAGGGTTAAAGTAAAGGGGAAAGAAAAAAAACAACAACTTGCAATCCTTAAATCGGGCTGATGAGCCGGGGTCCCGTCCTGCTGGGGGGGGAGGGGAGACCCTCTGAGCTTGGGTGTCAGCTCCTTACAGTCTATGTTGTCGCGGCCGCTCTTCTCAGCCCTTGATGACGGCGATGGGGCGCAGCTTGATGGCTTTCTTGCTGATTCCGGCATCGTGGCAGGTGTTCACCACGTCCGTGACGTTCTTGTAAGACTCCGGAGCCTGAGGGGTTAACAAGACATGGGAGTCATCCAGCAGAACGTGACAGTCACGTGGAGATAAGCGGTGCCACTAAGTTGCCCCTTATCTCTTCCTGCAGAACTAATCTGCCACAGCCACTGACTGACACGTAGAATTCTCAAAGATGTTCTGCAGCAGCAGAGGGATTATAATGACTTTTCCCCACGATTTTTAAGATCTTCAAGGCGCAGTCCAAGATTAGAAAATCCTGTCTGCTTTCTTTCATACACAGCGCCACTTCTGTCCACAGGTTGTGTCAAGTATTACAGATGAGCTCCACTGCAGTGAATGAGGCTGAGCTGCAGTACCACTTATAAACTGTGGACAGGTGTGGCGCTGTTTGTCAAGCAATGCTTTTATAATCCTGGATCATTCTTTTAATGTGTTACCTTTAATATTTTTCATGAATGCAAATGAATTTTAAGATTTTTTTTTGGACATTTTATCCGTTTTTTTCATAGTTAGTTGCTTAAGGACCTTTGATGACGACATTACAGGTCCTTAGGCAACAGCAGGGATACAGGGTGGAGTCTGGAATGGAGTAATTTAAATTAGTTGTGTTGTGGATCCAGTAGGTGGCGCTGTCTCGGGAATGTTAGCTGTGGCTCCGCCCACCAGCCCATTATAGCACACACCCGGAGCTTCGGCATGTCTAGGTGATGCATTGATGATGTAGATGCCAACTCTACGTACCCTATATGCAACCCTAAGCCGACTGGTGTGCCTCATAGGAACAGTCACAGGAGACAGCGCCACCTACTGGATCCTACCCTAAGTGTAGCAGTCAAGAGCTGTGTATGTGTCAATGTGATTGCTTAAGGACCTCTGATGATGTAACCATAGGTCCTTAATCATCTGGGTAGTTCTGATAATCTTGATGAAGTGACCACTCACCTCTTCCATGACCAATTTCGGGGAGGCCACCCGGATGGCGATGCCCAAGTCAGCCAGCTTGTCCAGCACATCTTGGAAATCCAGGTTGCGCCTAGATTTTGCTCTGGACAGTGCCCGGCCCTGAAGGAGAGAACGAAGATTTCAGTGATGTCCGGCTTCGCCATCCCAACATAATGTGAACAGGAAGAAGACGCTACTCACGGCTCCGTGGCAGGTGGTACCGAATGTCTCTGACATGCCTTGCTCAGTGCCGGTCAAAACATAGCTACAGGTTCCCATAGTGCCGCCGATCAGCACTGGCTGACCAGTCAACTGCAGGGAGGAGAGCAAGGATTATATTAGGTCAACCGGATTTTACAGCTGGAGCTACAAGATGACACCTGACTTATGTTTAATGCACACCTGACGATCCACATTTTAGCAGTTCTCCCTGAGCTGCTGGGTGTAGACAAGCTGCTATGTCATCTCCTATACACTGCACACAGGCAGTAGAGGAGAATCTGCTCCATAATGCTCTAATTCTCAGTTCTCCCTCAGCTGGTGGGTGGAAACAAGCTGCTATAATGTCTCCCATACACTACACACAGGCAGTAGAGGAGAATCTGCTCCATAACTCTCTAATTCTTGGTTTTCCCTGAGCTGTGGGCTGGATACAAGCTGCTATAATGTCTCTCCTACACTACACACAGGCAGTAGAGGAGAATCAGCTACAAAGCTCTCCAATTCTTAGTTTTCCCAAACCTGGTAAGGACAGACTTAATGTCATGAGGTCTGTCATAAGCTGCACACAGGCCGTAGAGGAGAATCTGCTCAATTACTCTCTATTTTCAGTTTTCCCTGATCTGGTAAGTACAGACTAGCTGTTATGACGTCCCCAAACACTGTACACAGGCCATAGATGAGAATCTGCTCCATAACTCTCTAATTCTCAGTTCTTCCTGAGTTGGTGGGTGGAGACAAGCTGATATACAGTGTACACAAGCGGTAGAGGAGAATCTGCTCTATTACCCTGTTATTCTCAGTTTGATATGACGTCTCCCATTCACTGCACACAGGTCGTAAAGGAGAATCTGCTCCATAACTCTCTAATTCTCAGTTCTTCCGGAGCTGGTGGGTGGAGACAAGCTGGTGTCTCGCATACAGTATACACAAGCGGTAGAGGAGAATCTGCTTTATTACCCTGTTATTCTCAGTTTTCCCTAAGCTGGTAAGCACAGACTAGCTATTATGACGTCTCCCATTCACTGCACACAGGCCATAGAGGAGAATCTGCTCCATAACTCTCTAATTCTCAGTTCTTCCAGAGTTGGTGGGTGGAGACAAGCTGATATACAGTGTACAGAAGCGGTAGAGGAGAATCTGCTCTATTACCCTGTTATTCTCAGTTTGTTATGACGTCTCCCATTCACTGCACACAGGCCGTAGAGGAGAATCTGCTCCATAACTCTCTAACTCTCAGTTCTCCCTGAGCTGGTGGTGCTGTGGGGGTCTCACCTGGTAATCCACAGCGATCAGCGGGTGATGCGGTGGGAACGCCCGTGTGGATCCCTTCCTGTGAACGAGCAGAGTCTTCTCCTTCCCGTCCACCACGTGCTGCTCCACCTTGGCAATGTTGTGCGACACGTCGTAGATCACGTGCATGTCCAGGTCGTCGGGGGTCGTGTTGAAGACTTTGGCAAACGCCTGAGATCAAGACAGAACTGACTGAGCGCCCACTCCGAGCCCAGGATTAACCCCCTCAACCCCGTGCTGTAGAGAACCTACCTGTCTTGTGAGGAACGTCATGGAGGAGCGGTTCACCCAGGCGTAGTTCCCGGCGGCGGCCATGCCCTTCAGATAGTCCTGCCCCTCCTGAGAGGAGATCCTGGCGCACGCCAGCTGCCGATCGTTCACAATGATTTTATCCCGTTTCATGGCTTTCTCCATCGCGACCAGCGCGTCTACGAGGAAGAACGGGGGTAAGTGGCTGATAACAGAGAACAATAGACAGACATCTGTCCCCACCACGTACCTGTCGCCACCTGGTGGCCGAGCCCGCGGCTGCCGCTGTGAATCATCACGCACACCTGCCCCTTGTGGTCAATGCCCATTTTTTTGGCGGCGTATTCGTCATAGATTTCGTCCACCACCTGGATCTCGGCGTAGTGGTTACCGGCCCCCAGGGTGCCAAGCTGCAAGCAAAAAAGTAGCGCCATCATGAGCTACTCCAGTCACATCCAGAGCTGCAACCACAATCATGCTGCTTTCTATATACAATGTATCTGAGCTTTATCGCCAATCTGGAGGAGAACGACTAAATCGCTGGTGCAGCTCTGGATGTGAATGGAGAAGACACCAACAGAAACCTCCAACCTTAAATGAAGGTGCCCTGTTCTTTCATATAAAAAGTGGTACAGTCCAAGCTCTGGCCACCCCTGTAGTAACATAGGTGGACCATCCGTGTACCTGGGGCAGGCCCCGCTTTTTGGCCTTGGAGGAGACCTTGCTGGGGTCGGCTTGCAGCATCCTGCCATACTCCTCGCAGTGTTCTTTGTCCTCGGCCCACGCGTACCCTTCCCTGAGGGACCAGTCCACTCCCATCTCCAAGGCTTCTTCTAGGTCCCTAGAGGAAAAGGACGGACAGATGAGCGCCCCCTAGTGACATCAGATGGGGTGCAACACTTTGAATGCTTAAGGGGGCCACAGACTGATGACATCATCTTCACTGGTCACATGGCTCTTCGCTTATTACCGAGCACAGCGCCATCACTGTATAGTGGCTGTACTTGGTATTGCAGCTCAGCCCCATTCATTGGAATGGGACTGAGCTGCTGCATGCGACCAATGCATATAATGTCACTGGCCTGAGAAGAGGAAGTAGAGCTCACCCCCTGCTCTCGGATAACCCCTTTAAGTCTCCCCAACATACTTGGCGCTCATGGGGATCACCCCCTTGGATCCCACTCCGACGGGAATGTGGTCAAACATAGACTGGGCGAGCTGCTCCTTCACCGGCTGCACGTCTCCCTCGTCCATATTGGTGCGAAGCAGGCGGACGCCGCAGTTAATATCGAAACCGACGCCCCCTGCAGGACAAGGAGAGAAAAGACAGCTGAGCAGAACGTCACATCCGTAGTTGGATTACTATACAATATACAGTGCTATGTAGTGAAGTAAACCAAACACCCAGACTCTTCGAAAAGCCGATCCTCGAGGGTCCTGGGTGCTGGACCGCTGCTGATCGAAGAATAGGTCATCAATTATTAAGCCTTGTCAATCCCTTTAAGACAAGTACCTGGGGAGACGACCGCATCGGGATTATCCATATCAAAGGCCGCCATGTTTCCAATGGCAAAACCGTAGCCGGAGTGAACGTCAGGAAGGCCGATGGATCTCTGCAGGGCGGGAAAAGATCAATGTAAAGATGGCGGCAACACCTATAGCAATGCAGCGCCCCCTGTCCCCGCACACAGGCTATATCACCGCTCTTACATGCACTATTCCAGGTAAAGCCGCCACGTTCCCGATCTGCTTCATGGCCGGGAGAAAACCGCCAGCGGCTAAAGTGAGAAATAGAAGAAAAAAATATTCAGCGAGAACAGAAGTAGCAGAGCCGAAAGTGTCATGTACAGAGGAGAATACAGACACAGACACTATGTCTGCCAACGTACCGCCACCGCGACAGGCGTTCCTCAGCTCCTCAAACATCAACTTCTCCAGGGGGTCATTTACATAGAAGACGCCTTCTACCTGAGCACGACAGAGACAAGATAGAGAGGTTATATATATACCCGATAACACAGAGTATATATAGAATAGACCGACATGGACAATCCTGTATTATACTCCAGAGCTGCACTCACTATTCTGCTGGTACAGTCACTGTGTACATACATTACATTAATTATCCTGTATTATACTCCAGAGCTGCGCTCACTATTCTGCTGGTGCAGTCACTGTGTACATACATTACATTACTTATCCTGTATTATACTCCAGAGCTGCGCTCACTATTCTGCTGGTGCAGTCACTGTGTACATACATTACATTACTTATCCTGTATTATACCCCAGAGCTGCGCTCACTATTCTGCTGGTGCAGTCACTGTGTACATACATTACATTACTTATCCTGTATTATACTCCAGAGCTGCGCTCACTATTCTGCTGGTACAGCCACTGTGTACATACATTACATTACTTATCCTGTATTATACTCCAGAGCTGCGCTCACTATTCTGCTGGTACAGCCACTGTGTACATACATTACATTACTTATCCTGTATTATACCCCAGAGCTGCGCTCACTATTCTGCTGGTGTAGTCACTGTGTACATACATTACATTACTTATCCTGTATTATACTCCAGAGCTGCGCTCACTATTCTGCTGGTGCAGTCACTGTGTACATACATTACATTACTTATCCTGTATTATACTCCAGAGCTGCGCTCACTATTCTGCTGGTACAGTCACTGTGTACATACATTACATTACTTATCCTGTATTATACTCCAGAGCTGCGCTCACTATTCTGCTGGTGCAGTCACTGTGTACATACATTACATTACTTATCCTGTATTATACTCCAGAGCTGCACTCACTATTCTGCTGGTGCAGTCGCTGTGTACATACATTACATTACTTATCCTGTATTATACTCCAGAGCTGCGCTCACTATTCTGCTGGTGCAGTCACTGTGTACATACATTACATTACTTATCCTGTATTATACTCCAGAGCTGCGCTCACTATTCTCCTGGTGCAGTCACTGTGTACATACATTACTTATCCTGTATTATACTCCAGAGCTGCGCTCACTATTCTCCTGGTGCAGTCACTGTGTACATACATTACTTATCCTGTATTATACCCCAGAGCTGCGCTCACTATTCTGCTGGTGCAGTCACTGTGTACATACATTACATTACTTATCCTGTATTATACTCCAGAGCTGCACTCACTATTCTGCTGGTACAGTCACTGTGTACATACATTACATTACTTATCCTGTATTATACTCCAGAGCTGCACTCACTATTCTGCTGGTGCAGTCACTGTGTACATACATTACATTACTTATCCTGTATTATACTCCAGAGCTGCGCTCACTATTCTGCATTACATTACAGCGCCCCCTAGCATTGATAATACAGGGACTATAAGGCCTTCTGTGCAGTCAGTTGCTGATCCAGCTGTTCTATGTCCAGGCTGTGCCGCCATGCTGGGGCTTGTGCTCCCTCTCTATAAGGACCTGCATATTGGGGACGAAGCCTTTCCGGATCCTCCAGCAGTTCTTGTGGATCTTGTCCAGATACTGTAACTCGTCATTGTAGCTGCGGCTCATGGTGACAGCTCCTCGCACACACTGCCAACCGGCACCGGAACGGCCTCGACGTCACTTCTGGAGGACCCGACTCCGTCTCCTTTTTGCCACACTCTTAAAGATGGCCGCCAGAGCCTGACAGCGCGTAGGGCGTGACGTCATTCCGCAAGTTATTAATCTCCAATTCAGTTTTAGGAGCACTTCCGCCACACTCCAACATGGCTGCCAAAGAACGATGGTCACGTCGGGCGTCTTTTAGTCATGTGATATGATGTCATCCCGCTCTTTATGATGACGTGTTGAGTGATTGGAAGGAGCAGTTGGTGTTGTGTGCGCAGTGAGGCGGCGGACAAGGGGCTGACTGTCTCCACCTGCTGGCTGAGGTGGGTATCACCAGGAAATGGCTCTTCTGCTTGGTTTTGCGCGCTGGACCGAAGAGCTTGCACTCTAATTCGTGTCCTGCACCTCTGCCTGTCACTTGCTGGTTATGTAGACGGTTATTGGAGCTCTGTGCTGATTCCTGGGTGCCATGGAGTCTGCCTTAAGCATCATGTGACTGTGTGACCACAATATTGCGCGGCGGCGACTTCGATTCCGATACTCGCGGCGTCGAACCTGAAGAGAATTCCTGATCACGTCTGCAAAATGTATTTTATATTGGATATTTGTAACGGCGAATTCGTCCCGACCAGTAAAACGTATTTTCATTTTACGTAAACGGTCGCCATGTACGCAGGAGCATCACAGCGAGCGCTGCGGGTTACGGTTTCGTCCGCGTTACCGGCGCAGTGTTCGCGATTATTCTCTGTGCTGTGCACAGGAGCTGCGGTGAAAGTGAAAGTCAGAAGTGACGGGGGAGGGGCGGACGCCGATCTCATGGCTGCTTTCTCGTATTACAGACGCCGCTGGGTCGCAGGATGAAGCTGAGAGTCCGGGCTGGGAAGCAGAGCGGCCGCCTGGAGCTGCGGGACGACGAGGTGACGCTGGGGGATCTGCGGGCCAAACTGCGCCAAACCTTCCTGCCGGCGCTGGGGTTCAGGTAGGTGCGAACAGGGCGGAGGGTTCCCTACTACTGACTCCATTCTGAGCATTGTTCTGTAACAAACCCTCAGCTGTGGCAAGGAGATGTGCGGGAGGATGGAGGGACGTATTAACCCATGCACGCCAGGTTTGGGGCACAGACGGGTGTCATTTTGGCGCATGACTGGTCCACGTTGTTTGCTCTGCGCCTTGCTCGGCTCTGTTGGCCAAAGTGGGCGTGGAGGGCGACTCGACCCCATAATTTTATTATAATTCGTGCCAGAACGCTCACAGGCCGGGTCGTCGTCATGTGACCAGGCCTATGCAGTGTTCAGGTTAGAGCAACATTGTAGTGACTTTGCTTGGTATTTCAGCTCAGCCCCATTGACTTGAATGGGACTGAGCTGTGGTCAGGTTACATTACCGATGACCGTGGTGTCACGTGGAATCTTTTAGAACCATAGAACCTTAATTTAAGAATTGGTGGTCCCTGATCAGTCTCCTTCCCCTCCCAACAGCTCTTAGTAAGTTTCCAGTCAGTCTTCTTCCCCCTCTGACAGCTACACACATAGTCCTAAGTGAGTCCCCAGTCAGCCATATCTCTATATAGTCCCCAGTCAGTCTCCTTCCGCTTCTGGCAGCCGTGTATATATAAATATATATTAGTCCCTAGTCAGTCTTCTTCTCCTCCCAACATCTCTTAGTGAGTTTCCAGTCAGTCTTCTTCCCCCTCTGACAACTACACACATAGTCCTAAGTGAGTCCTCAGTCAGCCATATCTCTATATAGTCCCCGGTAAGTCTCCTTCTGCTTGTGGCAGCCGTGTATATATAAATATATATTAGTTCCTAGTCAGTCTCCTTCCCCCTCCAGCAGCCATAATGATAATCCCTTTAAGACTTTCCCTTTATGTCCTCCCAGCCCTGACGCCGTTTTCTCCATCACACTGAACGGCCGCGACGCCCTGACGGAGGATGAGAGCAGCCTGGAGTCCTTAGGAATCATATCGGGGGATCTGATCGTCATAGTCACCGACGACATCCCGCAGCCTGACCCCGCCCCTGAGGAGCCGCCGCCGCCACCAGCTACTGCCCAGACCAGTGATAATAGACAGGAATATGGCGGAGAAGCCGCTACTCCGGGGACGTACAGCGTAGCAGAGGTGAGTCATAGAAACTGCATCGCTCTAATATGAACCTACTTACCACTACAGACCTCAGCATAGCCGTTCAGTGCTCTGGGAAAGCGGGGTTGGTGAATCAATATGGCTACCCACCCAACTGAACCAGACTCCTTAATGATAGTTGTGATGGTGTGGACACTTACCTCTACCGAACTCTGAAGCTCAGCCATTCAGGGGTCTGGAAAAGCTGGGTGACTGTAGCTGTGCTTATGGACGCAACTCCCATGACACTGGCGGGTGCGTGCGCTGCGGCTTTGTATATTCTGTATGTGACGCTGCTACTCCACTGCGCAGAAAGCGACACCTATGGAAGAAGAAGGACCGATCTGTGCGCCGGGGCCCATGCTGTGCAGCGAGGCGGAAGACGGGGAGATCCCGCACTCCCTGGAGGCGCTGTACAGGAACTCCGACTGCACCTGCGCCAACGATGCCCTAATAGTGGTGACGCATCTACTGATGGTGGAAACTGGATACACAGAGCAGGTGAGCGGCCACCAGGGGGCACCGAGCTGTATGTACACAGTGACTGCACCAGCAGAATAGTGAGCGCAGCTCTGGAGTATAATACAGGATAAGTAATGTAATGTATGTACACAGTGACTGTACCAGCAGAATAGTGAGCGCAGCTCTGGAGAATAATACAGGATAAGTAATGTAATGTATGTACACAGTGACTGTACCAGCAGAATAGTGAGCGCAGCTCTGGAGTATAATACAGGATAAGTAATGTAATGTATGTACACAGTGACTGTACCAGCAGAATAGTGAGCGCAGCTCTGGAGTATAATACAGGATAAGTAATGTAATGTATGTACACAGTGACTGTACCAGCAGAATAGTGAGCGCAGCTCTGGGGTATAATACAGGATAAGTAATGTAATGTATGTACACAGTGACTGTACCAGCAGAATAGTGAGCGCAGCTCTGGAGTATAATACAGGATAAGTAATGTAATGTATGTACACAGTGACTGTACCAGCAGAATAGTGAGCGCAGCTCTGGGGTATAATACAGGATAAGTAATGTAATGTATGTACACAGTGACTGTGCCAGCAGAATAGTGAGCGCAGCTCTGGAGTATAATACAGGATAAGTAATGTAATGTATGTACACAGTGACTGCACCAGCAGAATAGTGAGCGCAGCTCTGGAGTATAATACAGGATAAGTAATGTAATGTATGTACACAGTGACTGCACCAGCAGAATAGTGAGCGCAGCTCTGGAGTATAATACAGGATAAGTAATGTAATGTATGTACACAGTGACTGTACCAGCAGAATAGTGAGCGCAGCTCTGGAGTATAATACAGGTTAAGTAATGTAATGTATGTACACAGTGACTGCACCAGCAGAATAGTGAGCGCAGCTCTGGAGTATAATACAGGATAAGTAATGTAATGTATGTACACAGTAACTGCACCAGCAGAATAGTGAGCGCAGCTCTGGAGTATAATACAGGATAAGTAATGTAATGTATGTACACAGTGACTGCACCAGCAGAATAGTGAGCGCAGCTCTGGAGTATAATACAGGATAAGTAATGTAATGTACACAGTGACTGCACCAGCAGAATAGTGAGCGCAGCTCTGGAGTATAATACAGGATAAGTAATGTAATGTATGTACACAGTGACTGCACCAGCAGAATAGTGAGCGCAGCTCTGGAGTATAATACAGGATAAGTAATGTAATGTATGTACACAGTGACTGTACCAGCAGAATAGTGAGCGCAGCTCTGGAGTATAATACAGGATAAGTAATGTATTGTATGTACATAGTGACTGTACCAGCAGAATAGTGAGCGCAGCTCTGGAGTATAATACAGGATAAGTAATGTAATGTATGTACACAGTGACTGCACCAGCAGAATAGTGAGCGCAGCTCTGGAGTATAATACAGGATAAGTAATGTAATGTACACAGTGACTGCACCAGCAGAATAGTGAGCGCAGCTCTGGAGTATAATACAGGATAAGTAATGTAATGTATGTACACAGTGACTGTACCAGCAGAATAGTGAGCGCAGCTCTGGAGTATAATACAGGATAAGTAATGTAATGTATGTACACAGTGACTGTACCAGCAGAATAGTGAGCGCAGCTCTGGAGTATAATACAGGATAAGTAATGTAATGTATGTACTCAGTGACTGCACCAGCAGAATAGTGAGCGCAGCTCTGGGGTATAATGCAGGATAAGTAATGTAATGTATGTACACAGTGACTGCACCAGCAGAATAGTGAGCGCAGCTCTGGAGTATAATACAGGATAAGTAATGTAATGTATGTACACAGTGACTGTACCAGCAGAATAGTGAGCGCAGCTCTAGAGTATAATACAGGATAAGTAATGTAATGTATGTACACAGTGACTGCACCAGCAGAATAGTGAGCGCAGCTCTGGAGTATAATACAGGATAAGTAATGTAATGTACACAGTGACTGCACCAGCAGAATAGTGAGCGCAGCTCTGGAGTATAATACAGGATAAATAATGTAATGTATGTACACAGTGACTGTACCAGCAGAATAGTGAGCGCAGCTCTGGAGTATAATACAGGATAAGTAATGTAATGTATGTACACAGTGACTGTACCAGCAGAATAGTGAGCGCAGCTCTGGAGTATAATACAGGATAAGTAATGTAATGTATGTACACAGTGACTGTACCAGCAGAATAGTGAGCGCAGCTCTGGAGTATAATACAGGATAAGTAATGTAATGTATGTACACAGTGACTGCACCAGCAGAATAGTGAGCGCAGCTCTGGAGTATAATACAGGATAAGTAATGTAATGTATGTACACAGTGACTGCACCAGCAGAATAGTGAGCGCAGCTCTGGAGTATAATACAGGATAAGTAATGTAATGTACACAGTGACTGCACCAGCAGAATAGTGAGCGCAGCTCTGGAGTATAATACAGGATAAGTAATGTAATGTATGTGCACAGTGACTGCACCAGCAGAATAGTGAGCGCAGCTCTGGAGTATAACACAGGATAAGTAATGTAATGTATGTGCACAGTGACTGCACCAGCAGAATAGTGAGCGCAGCTCTGGGGTATAATACAGGAGAAGTAATGTAATGTATGTACACAGTGACTGCACCAGCAGAATAGTGAGCGCAGCTCTGGAGTATAATACAGGATAAGTAATGTAATGTATGTACACAGTGACTGCATCAGCAGAATAGTGAGCGCAGCTCTGGAGTATAATACAGGATAAGTAATGTAATGTATGTACACAGTGACTGCACCAGCAGAATAGTGAGCGCAGCTCTGGAGTATAACACAGGATAAGTAATGTAATGTATGTACACAGTGACTGCACCAGCAGAATAGTGAGCGCAGCTCTGGAGTATAATACAGGATAAGTAATGTAATGTATGTACACAGTGACTGTACCAGCAGAATAGTGAGCGCAGCTCTGGAGTATAATACAGGATAAGTAATGTAATGTATGTACACAGTGACTGTACCAGCAGAATAGTGAGCGCAGCTCTGGAGTATAATACAGGATAAGTAATGTAATGTACACAGCGACTGTACCAGCAGAATAGTGAGTGCAGCTCTGGAGTATAATACAGGATAAGTAATGTAATGTATGTACACAGTGACTGCACCAGCAGAATAGTGAGTGCAGCTCTGGAGTATAATACAGGATAAGTAATGTAACGTATGTACACAGTGACTGTACCAGCAGAATAGTGAGCGCAGCTCTGGAGTATAATACAGGATAAGTAATGTAATGTATGTACACAGCGACTGTACCAGCAGAATAGTGAGCGCAGCTCTGGGGTATAATACAGGATAAGTAATGTAATGTATGTACACAGCGACTGCACCAGCAGAATAGTGAGCGCAGCTCTGGAGTATAATACAGGATAAGTAATGTAATGTATGTACACAGTGACTGCACCAGCAGAATAGTGAGTGCAGCTCTGGAGTATAATACAGGATAAGTAATGTAACGTATGTACACAGTGACTGTACCAGCAGAATAGTGAGCGCAGCTCTGGAGTATAATACAGGATAAGTAATGTAATGTATGTACACAGCGACTGTACCAGCAGAATAGTGAGTGCAGCTCTGGAGTATAATACAGGATAAGTAATGTAATGTATGTACACAGTGACTGTACCAGCAGAATAGTGAGCGCAGCTCTGGAGTATAATACAGGATAAGTAATGTAATGTATGTACACAGTGACTGCACCAGCAGAATAGTGCGCGCAGCTCTGGAGTATAATACAGGATAAGTAATGTAATGTATGTACACAGTGACTGCATCAGCAGAATAGTGAGCGCAGCTCTGGAGTATAATACAGGATAAGTAATATAATGTATGTACACAGTGACTGCATCAGCAGAATAGTGAGCGCAGCTCTGGAGTATAATACAGGATAAGTAATGTAATGTATGTACACAGTGACTGCATCAGCAGAATAGTGAGCGCAGCTCTGGGGTATAATACAGGATAAGTAATGTAATGTATGTACACAGTGACTGTACCAGCAGAATAGTGAGCGCAGCTCTGGGGTATAATACAGGATAAGTAATGTAATGTATGTACACAGTGACTGCACCAGCAGAATAGTGAGCGGAGCTCTGGAGTATAATACAGGATAAGTAATGTAATGTATGTACTCAGTGACTGTACCAGCAGAATAGTGAGCGCAGCTCTAGAGTATAATACAGGATAAGTAATGTAATGTATGTACACAGTGACTGCACCAGCAGAATAGTGAGCGCAGCTCTGGAGTATAATACAGGATAAGTAATGTAATGTACACAGTGACTGCACCAGCAGAATAGTGAGCGCAGCTCTGGAGTATAATACAGGATAAATAATGTAATGTATGTACACAGTGACTGTACCAGCAGAATAGTGAGCGCAGCTCTGGAGTATAATACAGGATAAGTAATGTAATGTATGTACACAGTGACTGTACCAGCAGAATAGTGAGCGCAGCTCTGGAGTATAATACAGGATAAGTAATGTAATGTATGTACACAGTGACTGTACCAGCAGAATAGTGAGCGCAGCTCTGGAGTATAATGCAGGATAAGTAATGTAATGTATGTACACAGTGACTGCACCAGCAGAATAGTGAGCGCAGCTCTGGAGTATAATACAGGATAAGTAATGTAATGTATGTACACAGTGACTGCACCAGCAGAATAGTGAGCGCAGCTCTGGAGTATAATACAGGATAAGTAATGTAATGTACACAGTGACTGCACCAGCAGAATAGTGAGCGCAGCTCTGGAGTATAATACAGGATAAGTAATGTAATGTATGTACACAGTGACTGCACCAGCAGAATAGTGAGCGCAGCTCTGGAGTATAATACAGGATAAGTAATGTAATGTATGTACTCAGTGACTGCACCAGCAGAATAGTGAGCGCAGCTCTGGGGTATAATACAGGATAAGTAATGTAATGTATGTACACAGTGACTGTACCAGCAGAATAGTGAGCGCAGCTCTGGAGTATAATACAGGATAAGTAATGTAATGTATGTACACAGTGACTGCACCAGCAGAATAGTGAGCGCAGCTCTGGAGTATAATACAGGATAAGTAATGTAATGTATGTACACAGTGACTGCACCAGCAGAATAGTGAGCGCAGCTCTGGAGTATAATACAGGATAAGTAATGTAATGTACACAGTGACTGCACCAGCAGAATAGTGAGCGCAGCTCTGGAGTATAATACAGGATAAGTAATGTAATGTATGTACACAGTGACTGTACCAGCAGAATAGTGAGCGCAGCTCTGCAGTATAATACAGGATAAGTAATGTAATGTATGTACACAGTGACTGCACCAGCAGAATAGTGAGTGCAGCTCTGGAGTATAATACAGGATAAGTAATGTAATGTATGTACATAGAGACTGTACCAGCAGAATAGTGAGCGCAGCTCTGGAGTATAATACAGGATAAGTAATGTAATGTATGTACACAGTGACTGCACCAGCAGAATAGTGAGCGCAGCTCTGGAGTATAATACAGGATAAGTAATGTAATGTATGTACACAGTGACTGCACCAGCAGAATAGTGAGCGCAGCTCTGGAGTATAACACAGGATAAGTAATGTAATGTATGTGCACAGTGACTGCACCAGCAGAATAGTGAGCGCAGCTCTGGAGTATAACACAGGATAAGTAATGTAATGTATGTGCACAGTGACTGCACCAGCAGAATAGTGAGCGCAGCTCTGGGGTATAATACAGGATAAGTAATGTAATGTATGTACACAGTGACTGCACCAGCAGAATAGTGAGCGCAGCTCTGGAGTATAATACAGGATAAGTAATGTAATGTATGTACACAGTGACTGCACCAGCAGAATAGTGAGCGCAGCTCTGGAGTATAACACAGGATAAGTAATGTAATGTATGTACACAGTGACTGCACCAGCAGAATAGTGAGCGCAGCTCTGGAGTATAATACAGGATAAGTAATGTAATGTATGTACACAGTGACTGTACCAGCAGAATAGTGAGCGCAGCTCTGGAGTATAATACAGGATAAGTAATGTAATGTATGTACACAGTGACTGTACCAGCAGAATAGTGAGCGCAGCTCTGGAGTATAATACAGGATAAGTAATGTAATGTACACAGCGACTGTACCAGCAGAATAGTGAGTGCAGCTCTGGAGTATAATACAGGATAAGTAATGTAATGTATGTACACAGTGACTGCACCAGCAGAATAGTGAGTGCAGCTCTGGAGTATAATACAGGATAAGTAATGTAACGTATGTACACAGTGACTGTACCAGCAGAATAGTGAGCGCAGCTCTGGAGTATAATACAGGATAAGTAATGTAATGTATGTACACAGCGACTGTACCAGCAGAATAGTGAGCGCAGCTCTGGGGTATAATACAGGATAAGTAATGTAATGTATGTACACAGCGACTGCACCAGCAGAATAGTGAGCGCAGCTCTGGAGTATAATACAGGATAAGTAATGTAATGTATGTACACAGTGACTGTACCAGCAGAATAGTGAGCGCAGCTCTGGAGTATAATACAGGATAAGTAATGTAATGTATGTACTCAGTGACTGCACCAGCAGAATAGTGAGCGCAGCTCTGGGGTATAATACAGGATAAGTAATGTAATGTATGTACACAGTGACTGTACCAGCAGAATAGTGAGCGCAGCTCTAGAGTATAATACAGGATAAGTAATGTAATGTATGTACACAGTGACTGCACCAGCAGAATAGTGAGCGCAGCTCTGGAGTATAATACAGGATAAGTAATGTAATGTACACAGTGACTGCACCAGCAGAATAGTGAGCGCAGCTCTGGAGTATAATACAGGATAAATAATGTAATGTATGTACACAGTGACTGTACCAGCAGAATAGTGAGCGCAGCTCTGGAGTATAATACAGGATAAGTAATGTAATGTATGTACACAATGACTGTACCAGCAGAATAGTGAGCGCAGCTCTGGAGTATAATACAGGATAAGTAATGTAATGTATGTACACAGTGACTGTACCAGCAGAATAGTGAGCGCAGCTCTGGAGTATAATACAGGATAAGTAATGTAATGTATGTACACAGTGACTGCACCAGCAGAATAGTGAGCGCAGCTCTGGAGTATAATACAGGATAAGTAATGTAATGTATGTACACAGTGACTGCACCAGCAGAATAGTGAGCGCAGCTCTGGAGTATAATACAGGATAAGTAATGTAATGTACACAGTGACTGCACCTGCAGAATAGTGAGCGCAGCTCTGGAGTATAATACAGGATAAGTAATGTAATGTATGTACACAGTGACTGCACCAGCAGAATAGTGAGCGCAGCTCTGGAGTATAATACAGGATAAGTAATGTAATGTATGTACTCAGTGACTGCACCAGCAGAATAGTGAGCGCAGCTCTGGGGTATAATACAGGATAAGTAATGTAATGTATGTACACAGTGACTGTACCAGCAGAATAGTGAGCGCAGCTCTGGAGTATAATACAGGATAAGTAATGTAATGTATGTACACAGTGACTGCACCAGCAGAATAGTGAGCGCAGCTCTGGAGTATAATACAGGATAAGTAATGTAATGTACACAGTGACTGCACCAGCAGAATAGTGAGCGCAGCTCTGGAGTATAATACAGGATAAGTAATGTAATGTATGTACACAGTGACTGCACCAGCAGAATAGTGAGCGCAGCTCTGGAGTATAATACAGGATAAGTAATGTAATGTATGTACTCAGTGACTGCACCAGCAGAATAGTGAGCGCAGCTCTGGGGTATAATACAGGATAAGTAATGTAATGTATGTACACAGTGACTGTACCAGCAGAATAGTGAGCGCAGCTCTGGAGTATAATACAGGATAAGTAATGTAATGTATGTACACAGTGACTGCACCAGCAGAATAGTGAGCGCAGCTCTGGAGTATAATACAGGATATGTAATGTATGTACACAGTGACTGCACCAGCAGAATAGTGAGCGCAGCTCTGGAGTATAATACAGGATAAGTAATGTAATGTACACAGTGACTGCACCAGCAGAATAGTGAGCGCAGCTCTGGAGTATAATACAGGATAAGTAATGTAATGTATGTACACAGTGACTGTACCAGCAGAATAGTGAGCGCAGCTCTGCAGTATAATACAGGATAAGTAATGTAATGTATGTACACAGTGACTGCACCAGCAGAATAGTGAGTGCAGCTCTGGAGTATAATACAGGATAAGTAATGTAATGTATGTACATAGAGACTGTACCAGCAGAATAGTGAGCGCAGCTCTGGAGTATAATACAGGATAAGTAATGTAATGTATGTACACAGTGACTGCACCAGCAGAATAGTGAGCGCAGCTCTGGAGTATAATACAGGATAAGTAATGTAATGTATGTACACAGTGACTGCACCAGCAGAATAGTGAGCGCAGCTCTGGAGTATAACACAGGATAAGTAATGTAATGTATGTGCACAGTGACTGCACCAGCAGAATAGTGAGCGCAGCTCTGGAGTATAACACAGGATAAGTAATGTAATGTATGTGCACAGTGACTGCACCAGCAGAATAGTGAGCGCAGCTCTGGGGTATAATACAGGAGAAGTAATGTAATGTATGTACACAGTGACTGCACCAGCAGAATAGTGAGCGCAGCTCTGGAGTATAACACAGGATAAGTAATGTAATGTATGTACACAGTGACTGCACCAGCAGAATAGTGAGCGCAGCTCTGGAGTATAATACAGGATAAGTAATGTAATGTATGTACACAGTGACTGCACCAGCAGAATAGTGAGCGCAGCTCTGGAGTATAACACAGGATAAGTAATGTAATGTATGTACACAGTGACTGCACCAGCAGAATAGTGAGCGCAGCTCTGGAGTATAATACAGGATAAGTAATGTAATGTATGTACACAGTGACTGTACCAGCAGAATAGTGAGCGCAGCTCTGGAGTATAATACAGGATAAGTAATGTAATGTATGTACACAGTGACTGTACCAGCAGAATAGTGAGCGCAGCTCTGGAGTATAATACAGGATAAGTAATGTAATGTACACAGCGACTGTACCAGCAGAATAGTGAGTGCAGCTCTGGAGTATAATACAGGATAAGTAATGTAATGTATGTACACAGTGACTGCACCAGCAGAATAGTGAGTGCAGCTCTGGAGTATAATACAGGATAAGTAATGTAATGTATGTACACAGTGACTGTACCAGCAGAATAGTGAGCGCAGCTCTGGAGTATAATACAGGATAAGTAATGTAATGTATGTACACAGCGACTGTACCAGCAGAATAGTGAGCGCAGCTCTGGGGTATAATACAGGATAAGTAATGTAATGTATGTACACAGCGACTGCACCAGCAGAATAGTGAGCGCAGCTCTGGAGTATAATACAGGATAAGTAATGTAATGTATGTACACAGTGACTGTACCAGCAGAATAGTGAGCGCAGCTCTGGAGTATAATACAGGATAAGTAATGTAATGTATGTACTCAGTGACTGCACCAGCAGAATAGTGAGCGCAGCTCTGGGGTATAATACAGGATAAGTAATGTAATGTATGTACACAGTGACTGTACCAGCAGAATAGTGAGCGCAGCTCTAGAGTATAATACAGGATAAGTAATGTAATGTATGTACACAGTGACTGCACCAGCAGAATAGTGAGCGCAGCTCTGGAGTATAATACAGGATAAGTAATGTAATGTACACAGTGACTGCACCAGCAGAATAGTGAGCGCAGCTCTGGAGTATAATACAGGATAAATAATGTAATGTATGTACACAGTGACTGTACCAGCAGAATAGTGAGCGCAGCTCTGGAGTATAATACAGGATAAGTAATGTAATGTATGTACACAGTGACTGTACCAGCAGAATAGTGAGCGCAGCTCTGGAGTATAATACAGGATAAGTAATGTAATGTATGTACACAGTGACTGTACCAGCAGAATAGTGAGCGCAGCTCTGGAGTATAATACAGGATAAGTAATGTAATGTATGTACACAGTGACTGCACCAGCAGAATAGTGAGCGCAGCTCTGGAGTATAATACAGGATAAGTAATGTAATGTATGTACACAGTGACTGCACCAGCAGAATAGTGAGCGCAGCTCTGGAGTATAATACAGGATAAGTAATGTAATGTACACAGTGACTGCACCTGCAGAATAGTGAGCGCAGCTCTGGAGTATAATACAGGATAAGTAATGTAATGTATGTACACAGTGACTGCACCAGCAGAATAGTGAGCGCAGCTCTGGAGTATAATACAGGATAAGTAATGTAATGTATGTACTCAGTGACTGCACCAGCAGAATAGTGAGCGCAGCTCTGGGGTATAATACAGGATAAGTAATGTAATGTACACAGTGACTGCACCAGCAGAATAGTGAGCGCAGCTCTGGAGTATAATACAGGATAAGTAATGTAATGTATGTACACAGTGTCTGTACCAGCAGAATAGTGAGCGCAGCTCTGCAGTATAATACAGGATAAGTAATGTAATGTATGTACACAGTGACTGCACCAGCAGAATAGTGAGTGCAGCTCTGGAGTATAATACAGGATAAGTAATGTAATGTATGTACACAGTGACTGCACCAGCAGAATAGTGAGCGCAGCTCTGGAGTATAATACAGGATAAGTAATGTAATGTATGTACACAGTGACTGCACCAGCAGAATAGTGAGCGCAGCTCTGGAGTATAATACAGGATAAGTAATGTAATGTATGTACACAGTGACTGCACCAGCAGAATAGTGAGCGCAGCTCTGGAGTATAACACAGGATAAGTAATGTAATGTATGTGCACAGTGACTGCACCAGCAGAATAGTGAGCGCAGCTCTGGGGTATAATACAGGAGAAGTAATGTAATGTATGTACACAGTGACTGCACCAGCAGAATAGTGAGCGCAGCTCTGGAGTATAATACAGGATAAGTAATGTAATGTATGTACACAGTGACTGCATCAGCAGAATAGTGAGCGCAGCTCTGGAGTATAATACAGGATAAGTAATGTAATGTATGTACACAGTGACTGCACCAGCAGAATAGTGAGCGCAGCTCTGGAGTATAACACAGGATAAGTAATGTAATGTATGTACACAGTGACTGCACCAGCAGAATAGTGAGCGCAGCTCTGGAGTATAATACAGGATAAGTAATGTAATGTATGTACACAGTGACTGTACCAGCAGAATAGTGAGCGCAGCTCTGGAGTATAATACAGGATAAGTAATGTAATGTATGTACACAGTGACTGTACCAGCAGAATAGTGAGCGCAGCTCTGGAGTATAATACAGGATAAGTAATGTAATGTACACAGCGACTGTACCAGCAGAATAGTGAGTGCAGCTCTGGAGTATAATACAGGATAAGTAATGTAATGTATGTACACAGTGACTGCACCAGCAGAATAGTGAGTGCAGCTCTGGAGTATAATACAGGATAAGTAATGTAACGTATGTACACAGTGACTGTACCAGCAGAATAGTGAGCGCAGCTCTGGAGTATAATACAGGATAAGTAATGTAATGTATGTACACAGTGACTGTACCAGCAGAATAGTGAGCGCAGCTCTGGAGTATAATACAGGATAAGTAATGTAATGTATGTACACAGCGACTGTACCAGCAGAATAGTGAGTGCAGCTCTGGAGTATAATACAGGATAAGTAATGTAATGTATGTACACAGTGACTGTACCAGCAGAATAGTGAGCGCAGCTCTGGAGTATAATACAGGATAAGTAATGTAATGTATGTACACAGTGACTGCACCAGCAGAATAGTGCGCGCAGCTCTGGAGTATAATACAGGATAAGTAATGTAATGTATGTACACAGTGACTGCATCAGCAGAATAGTGAGCGCAGCTCTGGAGTATAATACAGGATAAGTAATATAATGTATGTACACAGTGACTGCATCAGCAGAATAGTGAGCGCAGCTCTGGAGTATAATACAGGATAAGTAATGTAATGTATGTACACAGTGACTGCATCAGCAGAATAGTGAGCGCAGCTCTGGGGTATAATACAGGATAAGTAATGTAATGTATGTACACAGTGACTGTACCAGCAGAATAGTGAGCGCAGCTCTGGGGTATAATACAGGATAAGTAATGTAATGTATGTACACAGTGACTGCACCAGCAGAATAGTGAGCGCAGCTCTGGAGTATAATACAGGATAAGTAATGTAATGTATGTACTCAGTGACTGTACCAGCAGAATAGTGAGCGCAGCTCTAGAGTATAATACAGGATAAGTAATGTAATGTATGTACACAGTGACTGCACCAGCAGAATAGTGAGCGCAGCTCTGGAGTATAATACAGGATAAGTAATGTAATGTACACAGTGACTGCACCAGCAGAATAGTGAGCGCAGCTCTGGAGTATAATACAGGATAAATAATGTAATGTATGTACACAGTGACTGTACCAGCAGAATAGTGAGCGCAGCTCTGGAGTATAATACAGGATAAGTAATGTAATGTATGTACACAGTGACTGTACCAGCAGAATAGTGAGCGCAGCTCTGGAGTATAATACAGGATAAGTAATGTAATGTATGTACACAGTGACTGTACCAGCAGAATAGTGAGCGCAGCTCTGGAGTATAATGCAGGATAAGTAATGTAATGTATGTACACAGTGACTGCACCAGCAGAATAGTGAGCGCAGCTCTGGAGTATAATACAGGATAAGTAATGTAATGTATGTACACAGTGACTGCACCAGCAGAATAGTGAGCGCAGCTCTGGAGTATAATACAGGATAAGTAATGTAATGTACACAGTGACTGCACCAGCAGAATAGTGAGCGCAGCTCTGGAGTATAATACAGGATAAGTAATGTAATGTATGTACACAGTGACTGCACCAGCAGAATAGTGAGCGCAGCTCTGGAGTATAATACAGGATAAGTAATGTAATGTATGTACTCAGTGACTGCACCAGCAGAATAGTGAGCGCAGCTCTGGGGTATAATACAGGATAAGTAATGTAATGTATGTACACAGTGACTGTACCAGCAGAATAGTGAGCGCAGCTCTGGAGTATAATACAGGATAAGTAATGTAATGTATGTACACAGTGACTGCACCAGCAGAATAGTGAGCGCAGCTCTGGAGTATAATACAGGATAAGTAATGTAATGTATGTACACAGTGACTGCACCAGCAGAATAGTGAGCGCAGCTCTGGAGTATAATACAGGATAAGTAATGTAATGTACACAGTGACTGCACCAGCAGAATAGTGAGCGCAGCTCTGGAGTATAATACAGGATAAGTAATGTAATGTATGTACACAGTGACTGTACCAGCAGAATAGTGAGCGCAGCTCTGCAGTATAATACAGGATAAGTAATGTAATGTATGTACACAGTGACTGCACCAGCAGAATAGTGAGTGCAGCTCTGGAGTATAATACAGGATAAGTAATGTAATGTATGTACATAGAGACTGTACCAGCAGAATAGTGAGCGCAGCTCTGGAGTATAATACAGGATAAGTAATGTAATGTATGTACACAGTGACTGCACCAGCAGAATAGTGAGCGCAGCTCTGGAGTATAATACAGGATAAGTAATGTAATGTATGTACACAGTGACTGCACCAGCAGAATAGTGAGCGCAGCTCTGGAGTATAACACAGGATAAGTAATGTAATGTATGTGCACAGTGACTGCACCAGCAGAATAGTGAGCGCAGCTCTGGAGTATAACACAGGATAAGTAATGTAATGTATGTGCACAGTGACTGCACCAGCAGAATAGTGAGCGCAGCTCTGGGGTATAATACAGGAGAAGTAATGTAATGTATGTACACAGTGACTGCACCAGCAGAATAGTGAGCGCAGCTCTGGAGTATAACACAGGATAAGTAATGTAATGTATGTACACAGTGACTGCACCAGCAGAATAGTGAGCGCAGCTCTGGAGTATAATACAGGATAAGTAATGTAATGTATGTACACAGTGACTGCACCAGCAGAATAGTGAGCGCAGCTCTGGAGTATAACACAGGATAAGTAATGTAATGTATGTACACAGTGACTGCACCAGCAGAATAGTGAGCGCAGCTCTGGAGTATAATACAGGATAAGTAATGTAATGTATGTACACAGTGACTGTACCAGCAGAATAGTGAGCGCAGCTCTGGAGTATAATACAGGATAAGTAATGTAATGTATGTACACAGTGACTGTACCAGCAGAATAGTGAGCGCAGCTCTGGAGTATAATACAGGATAAGTAATGTAATGTACACAGCGACTGTACCAGCAGAATAGTGAGTGCAGCTCTGGAGTATAATACAGGATAAGTAATGTAATGTATGTACACAGTGACTGCACCAGCAGAATAGTGAGTGCAGCTCTGGAGTATAATACAGGATAAGTAATGTAACGTATGTACACAGTGACTGTACCAGCAGAATAGTGAGCGCAGCTCTGGAGTATAATACAGGATAAGTAATGTAATGTATGTACACAGCGACTGTACCAGCAGAATAGTGAGCGCAGCTCTGGGGTATAATACAGGATAAGTAATGTAATGTATGTACACAGCGACTGCACCAGCAGAATAGTGAGCGCAGCTCTGGAGTATAATACAGGATAAGTAATGTAATGTATGTACACAGTGACTGCACCAGCAGAATAGTGAGTGCAGCTCTGGAGTATAATACAGGATAAGTAATGTAACGTATGTACACAGTGACTGTACCAGCAGAATAGTGAGCGCAGCTCTGGAGTATAATACAGGATAAGTAATGTAATGTATGTACACAGCGACTGTACCAGCAGAATAGTGAGCGCCGCTCTGGGGTATAATACAGGATAAGTAATGTAATGTATGTACAGAGCGACTGCACCAGCAGAATAGTGAGCGCAGCTCTGGAGTATAATACAGGATAAGTAATGTAATGTATGTACACAGTGACTGCACCAGCAGAATAGTGAGTGCAGCTCTGGAGTATAATACAGGATAAGTAATGTAATGTATGTACACAGTGACTGTACCAGCAGAATAGTGAGCGCAGCTCTGGAGTATAATACAGGATAAGTAATGTAATGTATGTACACAGTGACTGCACCAGCAGAATAGTGAGTGCAGCTCTGGAGTATAATACAGGATAAGTAATGTAATATATGTACACAGTATGTACACCAGCAGAATAGTGAGTGCAGCTCTGGAGTATAATACAGGATGTAATGGATACATCTATAGGCTATAAGGACATGCTGGGGGTTATAGGTCACCATTGGTTGCGTTTCCTTTTCCTATTAGTCCGGTCTGTATCTTTCTAGGGTATGAAGGCCTCCTCTATGCCTGAGAGCTGGAAGAGCGGCAGCAGTGTGTACAAGCTCCACTACTCGCACCCGCTATGTGGTGACAGCTCTGCCGCCCTGTTTTGCCTGCCAATGGGCAAACTGATCATCATCAATGGTAAGAGTGATATATATATATTATTGTACATGTGCAGCCAACCTTTAGGGCAGTCTAGAAATGAGTTGCGATGTTTGTATCTCTCACACAAGTTTTTACAATTGTAACAAACCTTCAGCTGTGATAAGTGTTAGCTTTTATTTATTTATTTATTTATTTATTTATTTTAACCTCCGGACTCTTTGACTACAAATAGAAACCCTGACAGTTGTGTGACTTGTAGTTCGCTGCGCCGTAGTCACCGGCCGTCTTCATGACATCTTCTCCTCCTTGCAGCTACATTGACCATCGGCAGTGAACTGAAATGTGTGAAGAGGCTTCAGCTCCGCACCGAATCCTACATCTCCTACCCGCCCAAAGGTAAGAGGCGGGACTGTGCTACGGCTGACCCCTGGCACTTAGTGGGCGGGCTCTCCTGTGTGCTTTGAGCCAATCACATGTCTTATCACCTTTCACAGTATCAGACTAAAGCAGAGAGACTGTAACCTGATCCTGCTGCTTCTCCTCCCCTCTCACAGCATGAGTCACAGGCACATACTGTCATTGAGGAAGATCTTCTGCAGCTGCATCTCCCTCTTCCCCCTCCCTCTCTTTAGCTTTTTTTTTTTTTTTTTTACTCTAGACAGATTACTTTGGGAGTCTGACTTGGTTTTCTTTTTAGATGGTAACGTGGCCTTGGTTTACCGGAACTTGCAGAAGTTATCTCACCTCCTTAAAGATCAGCTGGTGTACCCGTTACTTGCTACTACCCGGCAAGGTAATCGATCAGTGGGGTGACCAATGAGAGAAGGGTGGGGCGGTAATGAGCAGTTCTTACTATAGTCTCCTCCATCACACAGCTCTGGACCTGCCTGACGTCTTTGGTTTGGTGGTTTTGCCTCCAGAGCTGAAGCTGCGAATCTTCCGTCTTCTGGATATTCGCACCATTTTGTCACTTGGTTCCACTTGTAAAAAACTGCACGAAGACACCGAAGACCAATCACTATGGAGGTTCCTCTGCCGGCGGGATTTCAGACGTAAGGACTTCTGTTATATAATGTCTTATACTCCAGTCACGTCCAAAGCTGCATTGATAGTACTGATCTCCTGATATTTTACAGCTGCTGCTAGCCTTTCTTTGCTGGGGTTTTGGTCAGCTCTTCTGCATTGCAGTATATACACCAGGATGTAGCGCCGTGTAGGCGTGCCCGTCAGTGCAGGGTAGGGGCGTGCCCGTCAATGTAGGGGGCGTGCCCGTCAGTGTAGGGGACGTGCCCGTCAGTGTAGGGGACGTGCCCGTCAGTGTAGGGGGCGTGCCCGTCAGTGTAGGGGGCGTGCCCGTCAGTGTAGGGGGCGTGCCCGTCAGTGTAGGGGGCGTGCCCGTCAGTGTAGGGGGCGTGCCCGTCAGTGTAGGGGGCGTGCCCGTCAGTGTAGGGGGCGTGCCCGTCAGCGCCGGGGGCGTGCCCGTCAGCGCCGGGGGCGTGCCCGTCAGCGCCGGGGGCGTGCCCGTCAGCGCCGGGGGCGTGCCCGTCAGCGCCGGGGGCGTGCCCGTCAGCGCCGGGGGCGTGCCCGTCAGCACCGTGTAGGGGGCGTGCCCCTCAGTGTGGTGTAGGGGGCGTGTCTGTCTGCGCCGCGTAGGGGGCGTGTCTGTCAGCACCGCGTAGGGGGCGTGGCCATCAGCGCATTGTGGGAATTTTTTTTCCCTGCACCAAATTGTCGTAGGTTTTCTTCCCAGGCCTGATACAGAGCGTGGAATAGTTAGGTCATGCAGCCTTAGAAATCTGCAAAATTCTGATTGCAGCTTTGGATGTGACTAGAGTACAACCAGCGATTTCATTCAAGGTCATCACAGCATAGCCTGTCCTTTGTAAGACCCGATTCTATAGAGGGAATGTGAGTTTACCATACTCAATCTGCATCAAATCCAACTCCAATCCCTTCCAAAGCTGCATTCTGAGACCTGATTCCAAATCACCGCCGCAAACTATGTTCTGCACAAGACGCTAAGCAATGGATAGGCAGAAGGAAACCGAGGTCAGGGGGTCTCTGCCGGGGTGAGCCCTGCACCACATGAGCCAACAGGATTGTAAACGCAGCCTTGGAAGTGACTGGAGTCTGAGCTATATTATGTATCCGCACTGTATAGCATGTTCAACCATCAGCAGCATTCTAGATGCAGCTTTGGAAGTGAACGGAGCACGACTGGTGCAGTTACTACTGACACTTTATTATATACTGTCTCTGTCTTCAGGTGTAATCGAAGGAGACTCTCACACAGACTGGAAGGAGGTACGTGCCCCTATATACCTATATATATTGCCCACCCTATTACACCGCTGCCGTGTCTTTAAGGAATCTCTTGTGTCTCCATTTGCAGCTTTATAAGCAGAAGTTCCGGGAGTTGTGCAGCGTGCACCGCAGATACCCGCCCTTCGTACCGGACTTTCCTTATCCCGCCAACCCTTTCCCTCATGAACGTTACTCGCCCACCCTGACCTACCCCCCAGGTATTATTGGGGGTGAGTACGACCAGCGCCCCATGTTTCCGTTCCCTAGAGACCCCTTTTCAATGTTGGACCGTCGCAGACACCTCGCACCGGAACTCTTTCGGCCCATCAGGCCGCGCTTTGACCCCACGTTACCCGGCCACTTCCAGAATTCTCCGCAGTCAAGATGGGGACCTTTCTTATGAGTCGAAGATCCAGTGACCCCCCCCCCCCCCACCCGTCTTATACAGGCCGTGGACTACGGATCTTTATGCCCTGCTGAGTTGTAATAAACTGTGCTGCTTCTACTGCCACCTAGTGTTTGACAGGCATTAGTCACCCCTCTGTAGGTTTTTGGTATCCAGTTAAAGGGGCGGTCCAGGATTAGCTAACCACGGCTGCTTTCTTTCCCGAGCAGCGCCACACGTATCCCTAGGTTATGTCTGGTAGTGCAGCTCAGCTCTGTAGAAGTGAATGGGGCAGAGCTGCAATACCGCACACAACCTGTGGACAGGGGTGGTGCTGTTTAGGGAAGACAATGGCCACACGTTCCCAATTCGGGACAACCCCTTTAAACTATAAGTGCAAAGTTTTCCCCGATATCTCAGTCCTCCAATATACGGAAGTTGAGATGCGGGGGTTGGGTGAAGGAGTCGTAAAGTGACGGAGGTGTAAAATGAAGGGATCGGCGATCTTTCGACCCACAGGTAAAAAATAAATAAAATCGAAGAAAGCGGGCAAATGTTTTTGACTAAAAACCTCCCGTTTCTTGTATCTAGATCCCATACAGATCTATGCGTTGCTATGTTAAAGAGACTTAGATTGTAAGCTCTTCGGGGTAGAATCTGTCGGAATCTTTGGAGGTTTCTACAAAACAAATTAATTTATAGAATGTTTTTGTTGCTCTTTTTACGCCAGGCAGAGGACGAGAATAAATAATAAAAAAATATTGCTAATATCTTATGTGTCTGATTGTAACGTCTAGGAAGCTGAGATATAAGTTGTTTGACGAATGCAATGCCGGAGCTGCAGTTAGGACTGACACAATCAGAAAATACAGGTTTGTACGTCATCGGGATCCTTGGAAAAGCTGGGTAATGTAGGTGTCGCTATATAACGGTATTATTACTTTGGTGATATCGTGCAGACAAATACGCGAGGCGTTTATTATATTATATATTATTTTATGCTGTCAATAAATAAACACAAATACACAGAACATAAAGCAGGAAGATCCTGGAGTAAAACGGAGGAATCCAAGGCCACATCTTCTGTAAACCCCCCCTTCCTCACCCCCATCTGCTCGAAAATTATCTTATTTCGATCTTGGTCACAGGCTGACTCCGCCTTCTCTTTAAAGGGGTTGTCCAGGATAAAAAAAAAAAATGGCCGCTTTCTAGCAGAAACAGTGCCACAGCCAGTCCCCGGTTGCATGTGGTATTGCAGCTGAGATGTGGTGCCGGGTCTTTAAGAAAGGAGCCATGTTTTTGTAGTCCTAAAAAGCTGCGATGTGGAGAACGAGTCAAATCAATGTAAATTCTAGTAGATGACCTCGTATGACCAGTCCGAGTGCGGGCCACCGAATCCCGATAAGGAAGAGTTTCTTCTCGACTCGTGTATTGCTTTGGGTGTTTTGGTTGTTTTCTTATTCGCACGTTGATCACTCTCGTAGTCGCCAAGCTGAGATATCGAAAGCGAGAAATCTCTCTGGCCAGGAGGTGTCGGCTCACAGTATATGGCTCGGTTCTTGGTCTCATATTACTTGAGGACCCGAAGGATCGGAAGCATCTACGACATAACCTGATGTCACGGAGAAACTCTGCATTGACTACAGTTCACACTTGGTTCTGACTTGCATAATCTGGGCCAAAGCATCAATCGGAACTTGCAACAGTCGAAGGACTGGAATTGTGAACGGGTTTCTAGGGTACCGTAATGGGGTCTGAGTCCATCCCAAACCATCATTGTACCTCAAAATCCAAATTGCACAGTCCATGCTCATCTCTTCAATGTAAACGTCTTGTAACCTGTTGGAGTTTGTAGCTTATTGGTGTGTTACATAAACATAACTAGGTCCACAGCTAATTTGGATGGTACCAGACCCAATATGGTTCCCTAATCGGCCTAGATGGAATTCAAGTTCTTCATGTTAGGAACCCAAATTTTACCCATTCATTTATGCAGTGAGATAATTGTGTCTTGATTAGGAAGTCGAGGCTGCACCAAAATGTCTCCCCCATCTCTACTGCCTTGTGGACCTGAAGGCAAGGAAGCATCGATGGCATCTTACTAAGAGATTCTACATTTATGTGTATTGACTACAGTCCAGACAACAAGACTTGGTTCATAGTTGAATAATCCTGGCTAAATCAATCAGATTTTGCAATACGTCATGGATTGGAAATATAAGGCAGGGTTCCAGGGTACCGTAATGGGGTCAGCCTCCACCCCAACCAGTTATGGTACCTCATTATCTAAGCTGCACAGTCCCCATTCATCTCTCATATGTACTGGTAATAAAAACTGCAACTTATAGGTTGTTGGTGCGCTGACCAGTAGGGTTGAGGGATCGGAAAAGATCGGATTTCGATCGGCGATCGAGTAAATTTCACGATTGCGATCAGAATTCCGACCCGATCTTTTCCAGCGGGATTGTGATCGGAAGTTATCTCAAGATCGGCTCAACCCTAAAAGTGACTTTTCCCATAGAGAAGCATTGACTAGGGTTGAGGTTCGGGTTCGGAAAGGATCGGATTCCGATCGGCTGGAAAATGATCGGAAATCGGATTTTAAAATCGATCTTGAAATCTCAAGATCGGCTCAACCCTCCTGACCAGATATAACTAAGTCTACGGCTTATTTGGGGTGGTTACAGACCCATTGCAGTCCCCTAATTTATCTGCATACATACAGCAAGTTTATCGACCAAGATTTTACCCAGTGTTACAGCAAGAAATATGAAGAATAGAAAGATGCAACTGGTTTCTGGAAGAAGAGGCATCACTAAAGGACCACCACCTAAATGTATACGGTGTCCCCATGGACCTGAAGAATGGGAAGCGTCGACGATATAAGCTGACATCACTGAGAAGTTCCTCAGTTATACGTAGTGACTACAGTTCAGACTCCAACACTTGCATAATCTGGGTGAAACCATCCTTCAGATCTTGCAATAGTCCATGGATTGGGAATTTTAGGCAATTACCGTATTGGGGTCAGATTCCATAACTTGTACCTCAAGATCCAAACTGCACATTCCCCAAATGTTTTACTACTAAACACTATGTAAGTTAGGGGTTGTCAGCGTGTTACTCAGACATAAATAGGTCCACAGCTTATATGGGGTGGCGCCAGGCCCATTGCGGTCCCCTCACCTTCCTACATTGAATTGCAGCAAGTTCTCCAAATTTGACCCATTTAATCTTGTAGCGAGAAAAATTATGGATTAGGAAGACGCAACTGTTTTATGGAACTATAGGCAGCATTAAAGAACAATCTCCAGAATCTATACTGTATCTATACGGACGTCTTATAATATTGGTGGGAAGATCTATTGCTGGACGGAATGAGAGGTCACGATGACTGGAATGGCTTTGAGTTTTTGCATAAATTGCTATTGAGCATTAGGTGGTGGTGGGAGAGGGGGGTGCAAGGAACTAGGGCTGATGTGGATGTGGCGAGGGGCAAGTTGACAGTGGCATCATGGATTTTAATGGCTTTAACTGCACCTTGCAGCATCGTTGGATAATGTCTGACGATCTCAGACAATGGCAGCATAGACAGGATCGATCTTCAAGCATTGGTTAGAGAAGATGAGGGTCGTCGTTGAAAAACTTGAGGACAGAAGTTCGATGAGAAGGTTTTCTGGTCTTCTTAGAGTAAGGGTCTACGGTCAAATGGCCTAACGTATTGTAAGATGGACTTCATGGTCTAGAATGTCCTGTATCTCCGGGAACTCTGCACATAAGGTGAGGCTAATTGCAAGTCTCCAGAATATTCCATGTTCTTGACCGGTTTTAGGTTCCTGAGGATGAGGGTTGAGCACCACAGGTACGAGATATCAGAACACATAATCATGCTTGATAAACTATGGAGATGAGGGACACTACAAGAGAGATCTGGAAGTCACGGAAGCTGGAGATGACTCCTACTAGGTGAAGGATCCTTTCCAATTCCAACTAATTGCAAACATTCATGGAGCTGAGGAACCAATTTGGACTCCGATGAAGATGCCTTGATCTTGAGACATGGTTGGGTGGAAGGTCTATAGAGGATTCCTCAGGAGGTCTCCTGGTTCCAGTAGGACAAGATGACATTTGTCAGGATGATCCAGCAGAATGCGGAGTCATGACAGGGCTCAGCCATTATATTGTATTTGTTTGGGTGGCTTTAGGCAGAGCAAAGCTCAACAGCGGAGGAAGATACGGACTTGTTATTAGTCGGAGAACAGACTTGCAAATGACTTTCTCAGGTTGCGAATTGTTTCCGCTTTTGCTTCGTCCTCATTTCCAGAGCCTCTTTGGGACGGATCAGAGATATTGAAATTGTTGGTCAATGACTGCGATTTACTGGAAGAAAATATAAGGAAAAGGCAATTTAACTACTGTAATACCGCCCACATGTACAAGAAAATAACTACTATAATACTACTCCTATGTACAAGAATATAACTACTATAATACTACTCCTATGTACAAGAATATAACTACTATAATACTGCTCCTATATACAAGAATATAACTACTATAATACTGCTCCTGTGTACAAGAATATAACTACTATAATACTGCTCCTGTGTAAAGAATATAACTACTATAATACTACCTCCTATATACAAGAATATAACTACTATAATACTGCTCCTATGTACAGGAATATAACTACTATAATACTACCTAATATATACAAGAATATAACTACTATAATACTACTCCTATGTACAAGAATATAACTACTATAATACTACTCCTATGTACAAGAATATAACTACTATAATACTACTCCTATGTACAAGAATATAACTACTATAATACTGCCCGCTATGTACAAGAATATAACTACTATAATACTACCTCCTATGTACAAGAATATAACTAATATAATACTGCTCCTATGTACAAGAATATAACTACTATAATACTGCTCCTATGTACAGGAATATAACTACTATAATACTACCTAATATATACAAGAATATAACTACTATAATACTACTGCTATGTACAAGAATATAACTACTATAATACTACCTCCTAAGTACAAGAATATAACTACTATAATAATACTCCTATGTACAAGAATATAACTACTATAATACTGCTCCTATGTACAAGAATATAACTACTATAATACTGCTCCCTATATACAAGAATATAACTACTATAATACTACTCCTATGTACAAGAATATAACTACTATAATACTACTCCTATGTACAAGAATATAACTGCTATAATACTACTCCTATGTACAAGAATATAACTGCTATAATACTGCACCTATGTACAAGAATATAACTACTATAATACTACTCCTATGTACAAGAATATAACTACTATAATACTGCCCGCTATGTACAAGAATATAACTACTATAATACTACTCCTATGTACAAGAATATAACTACTATAATACTACTCCTATGTACAAGACTATAACTACTATAATACTACCTATGTACAAGAATATAACTACTATAATACTGCTTCTATGTACAAGAATATAACTACTATATTACTACTCCTATGTACAAGAATATAACTACTATAATACTACTCCTATGTACAAGAATATAACTACTATAATACTGCTCCTATGTACAAGAATATAACTACTATAATACTACTCCTATGTACAAGAATATAACTACTATAATACTGCTCCCTATATACAAGAATATAACTACTATAATACTACTCCTATGTACAAGAATATAACTACTATAATACTACTCCTATGTACAAGAATATAACTACTATAATACTACTCCTATGTACAAGAATATAACTACTATAATACTGCCCGCTATGTACAAGAATATAACTACTATAATACTACTCCTATGTACAAGAATATAACTACTATAATACTGCTCCTATGTACAAGAATATAACTACTATAATACTACTCCTATGTACAAGAATATAACTACTATAATACTACTCCTATGTACAAGAATATAACTACTATAATACTACCTCCTATGTACAAGAATATAACTACTATAATACTGCTCCTATGTACAAGAATATAACTACTATAATACTGCCCGCTATGTACAAGAATATAACTACTATAATACTACCTCCTATGTACAAGAATATAACTACTAGAATACTGCTCCCTATATACAAGAATATAACTACTATAATACTACTCCTATGTACAAGAATATAACTACTATAATACTGCCCCTATGTACAAGAATATAACTACTATAATACTGCCCGCTATGTACAAGAATATAACTACTATAATACTACCTCCTATATACAAGAATATAACTACTATAATACTGCTCCTATGTACAAGAATATAACTACTATAATACTACCTCCTATGTACAAGAATATAACTACTATAATACTACTCCTACAGTTAGGGCCAGAATTATTTGGACAGTGACACAAGTTTTGTTATTTTAGCTGTTTACTAAAACATGTTCAGAAATACAATTATATATATAATATGGGCTGAAAGTGCACACTCCCAGCTGCAATATGAGAGTTTCCACATCCAAATCGGAGAAAGGGTTTAGGAATCATAGCTCTGTAATGCATAGCCTCCTCTTTTTCAAGGGACCAAAAGTAATTGGACAATGGACTCTAAGGGCTGCAATTAACTCTGAAGGTGTCTCCCTCGTAAACCTGTAATCAATGAAGTAGTTAAAAGGTCTTGGGTTGATTCCAGATGTGTGGTTTTGCATTTGGAAGCTGTTGCTATGACCAGACAACATGCGGTCAAAGGAACTCTCAATTGAGGTGAAGCAGAACATCCTGAGGCTGAAAAAAAAAGATAAAATCCATCAGAGAGATAGCAGACATGCTTGGAGTAGCAAAATCAACAGTCGGGTACATTCTAAGAAAAAAGGAATTGACTGGTGAGCTTGGGAACTCAAAAAGGCCTGGGCGTCCACGGATGACAACAGTGGGGGATGATCGCCGCATACTTTCTTTGGTCAAGAAGAACCCGTTCACAACATCAACTGAAGTCCAGAACACTCTCAGTGAAGTAGGTGTATCTGTCTCTAAGTCAACAGTAAAGAGAAGACTCCATGAAAGTAAATACAAAGGGTTCACATCTAGATGCAAACCATTCATCAATTCCAAAAATAGACAGGCCAGAGTTACATTTGCTGAAAAACACCTCAAGAAGCCAGCTCAGTTCTGGAAAAGAATTCTATGGACAGATGAGACAAAGATCAACCTGTACCAGAATGATGGGAAGAAAAAAGTTTGGAGAAGAAAGGGAACGGCACATGATCCAAGGCACAGCACATCCTCTGTAACACATGGTGGAGGCAACGTGATGGCATGGGCATGCATGGCTTTCAATGGCGGCACTGGGTCACTTGTGTTTATTTATGACATAACAGCAGACAAGAGTAGCCGGATGAATTCTGAAGTGTACCGGGATATACTTTCAGCCCAGATTCAGCCAAATGCTGCCAAGTTGATCGGACGGCGCTTCATAGTACAGATGGACAATGACCCCAAGCATACAGCCAAAGCTACCCAGGAGTTCATAAGTGAAAAAAAGTGGAACATTCTGCAATGGCCAAGTCAATCACCAGATCTTAACCCAATTGAGCATGCATTTCACTTGCTCAAATCCAGACTTAAGGCGGAAAGACCCACAAACAAGCAAGACCTGAAGGCTGCGGCTGTAAAGGCCTGGCAAAGCATTAAGAAGGAGGAAACCCAGCGTTTGGTGATGTCCATGGGTTCCAGACTTAAGGCAGTGATTGCCTCCAAAGGATTCGCAACAAAATATTGAAAATAAAAATATTTTGTTTGGGTTATGTTTATTTGTCCAATTACTTTTGAGCTCCTAAAATGTGGAGTGTTTGTAAAGAAATGTGTACAATTCCTACATTTTCTATCAGATATTTTTGTTCAACCCTTCAAATTAAATGTTACAATCTGCACTTGAATTCTGTTGAAGAGGTTTCATTTCAAAACCAATGTGGTGGCATGCAGAGCCCAACTCACGAAAATTGTGTCACTGTCCAAATATTTCTGGCCCTAACTGTATGTACAAGAATATAACTACTATAATACTGCTCCTATGTACAAGAATATAACTACTATAATACTACCTCCTATGTACAAGAATATAACTACTATAATACTACTCCTATGTACAAGAATATAACTACTATAATACTGCTCCTATGTACAAGAATATAACTACTATAATACTGCTCCTATGTACAAGAATATAACTACTATAATACTACTCCTATGTACAAGAACATAACTACTATAATACTGCTCCTATGTACAAGAATATAACTACTATAATACTACTCCTATGTACAAGAATATAACTACTATAATACTACTCCTATGTACAAGAATATAACTACTATAATACTACTCCTATGTACAAGAACATAACTACTATAATACTACTCCTATGTACAAGAATATAACTACTATAATACTGCTCCTATGTACAAGAATATAACTACTATAATACTACTCCTATGTACAAGAATATAACTACTATAATACTGCTCCTATGTACAAGAATATAACTACTATAATACTGCTCCTATGTACAAGAATATAACTACTATAATACTGCTCCTATGTACAAGAATATAACTACTATAATACTACTCCTATGTACAAGAATATAACTACTATAATACTGCTCCTATGTACAAGAATATAACTACTATAATACTACCTCCTATGTACAAGAATATAACTACTATAATACTGCTCCTATGTACAAGAATATAACTACTATAATACTACTCCTATGTACAAGAATATAACTACTATAATACTGCTCCTATGTACAAGAATATAACTACTATAATACTACTCCTATGTACAAGAATATAACTACTATAATACTACTCCTATGTACAAGAATATAACTACTATAATACTGCTCCTATGTACAAGAATATAACTACTATAATACCGCCTCCTATGTACAAGAATATAACTACTATAATACTGCTCCTATGTACAAGAATATAACTACTATAATACCGCCTCCTATGTACAAGAATATAACTACTATAATACTGCTCCTATGTACAAGAATATAACTACGATAATACTACCTACTATGTACAAGAATATAACTACTATAATACTACTCCTATGTACAAGAATATAACTACTATAATACTACCTCCTATATACAAGAATATAACTACTATAATACTGCTCCTATGTACAAGAATATAACTACTATAATACTACTCCTATGTACAAGAATATAACTACTATAATACTACCTCCTATATACAAGAATATAACTACTATAATACTACTTCTATGTACAAGAATATAACTACTATAATACTGCTCCTATGTACAAGAATATAACTACTATAATACTGCTCCTATGTACAAGAATATAACTACTATAATACTACTCCTATGTACAATAATATAACTACTATAATACTACTCCTATGTACAATAATATAACTACTATAATACTGCCCCCTATGTACAAGAATATAACTACTATAATACTACTCCTATGTACAAGAATATAACTACTATAATACTACTCCTATGTACAAGAATATAACTACTATAATACTGCTCCTATGTACAAGAATATAACTACTATAATACTACTGCTATGTACAAGAATATAACTACTATAATACTACCCCCTATGTACAAGAATATAACTACTATAATACTACTCCTATGTACAATAATATAACTACTATAATACTGCCCCCTATGTACAAGAATATAACTACTATAATACTACTCCTATGTACAAGAATATAACTACTATAATACTACTCCTATGTACAAGAATATAACTACTATAATACTACTCCTATGTACAAGAATATAACTACTATAATACTACTCCTATGTACAAGAATATAACTACTATAATACCGCCTCCTATGTACAAGAATATAACTACTATAATACTGCTCCTATGTACAAGAATATAACTACTATAATACTGCTCCTATGTACAAGAATATAACTACTATAATACCGCCTCCTATGTACAAGAATATAACTACTATAATACTGCTCCTATGTACAAGAATATAACTACTATAATACTGCTCCTATGTACAAGAATATAACTACTATAATACTGCTCCTATGTACAAGAATATAACTACTATAATACTGCTCCTATGTACAAGAATATAACTACTATAATACTGCTCCTATGTACAAGAATATAACTACTATAATACTACCTACTATGTACAAGAATATAACTACTATAATACTACTCCTATGTACAAGAATATAACTACTATAATACTGCCCCCACATGGCTCACTTGAGGTGTGGGTGAGGTGATGGTTGAGTCTTTGCCGTTCCTCCGGCTAGTGCCTGTTGGCTCTGTGCCTGGGGTCTCGGCTGTTGGGGGGAGGCAGAGGTGGACTTAGTGGGTGCCTGGCCTGGCGGAGTTCCACTTGCAGGTCTTGGGAGCTGGGGAGAATTTGGAGACCTCTGAGGCTGCGGTGAGCTCGGCTGGGAGGACTGGGATGGCTGCTGCCCCTGTGGGGAGATTCTCTGCTGCTGCGGGGGGGCTGCTGTCCTGGGTGGGGGGGCACCTTGCGTTGGACGACCTCCGCCTTTACAGAAAGACATAATTTGGGTTAACATCCTAATACAGGTTTGCTGTAGCGCATTACTAACTATGGCCAGCAGATGTCAGCAGTGCACCAGATAACTGATGTAAGGGTTCGGTAGTGCAGACCCTGCTGGGGTTTACCTTGTGGGGAGGGTCTCGGCTGAGTTGAAGCGGCAGCGCCCCCTGCACCTGGAGGACCCGGCTGTGGCTGCATCTGTGACTTAACTGCCTGTGGCTGCATCTGTTGTGGCTGGAGGAGAATAGAGGATGTTATAGGCCTGAAGCCTGAGGCTGCACCACCGACATCATGTCTGCTTTTCATCTCTGCAGCAATGCAATGAATTCTTTGCTGAATTTACCAGATTTCTTGAGATCGTAGCTGTTGGTGAGATCATCTGCAGGTGCTGCGTCATTTTTGCCACGACGAGATCCGCCACTAGTTGGCGGTCTTCCTCCACGTGTTCTCCGATCAGCGGCATGGAGCTGTCCATGACCTGCCACAGGAAAATGACAACTTTAACCAACCTCGGGGAGCGAATGATGGCGATTCTACAGATCGTTCTACAGTAAGATTTCAATTTTGTGCGTGGAAACCATCAGCAAGTTGCTGTTGACTGTTCTGATCATGTTACAGTACGTCCATTACCGGAGATGGAAAACTGACAACTTTAATGGAGAGAGTAGGAAAAATCTCACATCATCTTCCAGTAACAGACACCTGCTGTATGTGGAAACCGTCAGCAAGTTGCTGTTGACGGATCTATTATTCATAGAACACATCTAGCGCTTGGACTGAGTACAAGTGGGTCACATGACGCACCATACAACCTAAACAAACTACTAAACGAATGTATTAGATATTTTGAAGCTGCAATGCCAAACCTAACCACACGGGTGGCGCTGTTTCCATAATCCAAATGACAATCCTGGAAAACCCCTTTAATTGTTACTCAGGAAACACAATAAGGTCGGAGGTGACAATGTAAGCAGGCGACTCACTGTACATGACGGTGACACCGTGACCCCGAATCTACAGGAACATCTGGTGGAGTCATCAGCATTCCACACGGGGAGCGTCATATAGTGACCAAAAATAGCGACCCCCTCTGGTGTCCTCATGTGACACGGCTTAAAGGAAACGTGTCACATGGCGTGGAGGGGTCAGAAGTATAGCTGGAGTTTGGGAGGTCACATGAGGGGTGTGGCCATAAAGCATGCCTCATTTTTGGCACAAATTTTCGGAGTGCTCCATTATTGGTGCGCTATATGGCGATATTATTATACTGTAGCATCGTGTGGGAATTATTTAGCGGTATAATGTTTGCTGCATAGTGGAGTGTTATTAGGATACTGAACATTGTTTAGGCACTATATGGCAGTATTACATGGGCTCTATGTTTCAGTAGTTTCTTTGCGTTATATGGCTGTATTATGTGGTGGAGAATGAAGTATTAGCTCGTCATTGGCGGTATTACTTGGGCTGCATATGACAGTACTTTCATGTCAATATTGGATTGTATTATATGGAAGTATTTTCTTGGCACTATATGACTGTATTATGTGCATACATATTGAAATATATTCTTGGCACCATATGGTGTGGCTTTTATATAGCACTATCTATACGGCATTATATGTTATTATTTTGTGGACTGTATATGGTAGATTTTTCTTGGTACTTTTTGTCTTTTTATGTGGGTTGCATATGGCAGATTTTTCTCGGCACTATATGGTAGTATTATCTGGCCTTGTATTGTACTATTATTGTGGCACTATATGGCTGCAGTATGTCAGTGTATATTGCAGTATTATATTGGTACTATACAGTAGTATCATCTAGCCTTATATTGTAGTATTATTGTGGCACTATATAGCTGTTTTATGTGAGCTGTATATTGCGATTATTTGGGCACCATACAACAGTATTATGTGGACTATATACGGCAGTATTTTCTTCGTACTATATGGTTGTTTTATGTGGCTGCATATTGTAGTAGTATCTCTGCAGTATATGGTGGTATTATGTGGACTGTATACAGCAGTGTTTTCTTGACCCTATATAGCGGTATTATGTGGCATGCATATTACAGTATTATGTGATTTCACATGGCAGTATTTCCTTTTCACTATATGGCTGTATTATGTGGAATGTATATGGCAATATATACTTAGCACTATATGGTTCTATTATGTAGCTGTATATTGTAGCATTACCGTGGCCCTATATGGCGGTGCTATGTGGAATGTATATGGCAGTATTTTCTTGGCACTATTTGTTGGTTAGTGTGATATGGGCGTCTGTTACTCACCTCGATTATGAAATCTTTGTCTTCTTTGCTGTGTACGGCTTTCACAGCACAAATGTCCAGTCCCCCGAACATCTCAGCGCAGGAGTCCACCCATAACCGATACCTGAAACGGGCAGACATTACTATGGACCCTGGCGGTCAAGTGAAGGGCCACCACTAGGGGCAGCTCACTGCGTACAGAGTTACACAGCTCCCATTGAGCTTAATTCCAAATCTGTCTTCAGTGAGCTCCCTCTAGTGGTGGCCTCCAGAAGCAAAACTTTAGAATCCTGGTGTTTAGGGTGACACGATTATTTTAGGTTCTTACCTGTCAGTCATGGCGATCTGCTCCAACATGGCGGAGCCCGTGTTCGCCTTCCAATTCCCGGAAATCGATGTACGCCTGAAATACAATCCAGAGAAGTCATATAAAGTGATGTACTTGGAATACCATTGTAACGAACCCTCAGCAGTGGGAAAACTAGAAAACTCCTATTCACAGGAAGCCAGTAGTGAGTTCGCTCATGGACTATCATCCAGCTTTCCCAGACTACTGAATGGCAAATCTGTTGCATAATGATTGGCCAATTGGTAGATATTTTGTTGGCCAGTCAAGGACTCTTATTTCGGGGAGGGGGGGGGGGGGCTTGTTTATGGATTGCTGCACCTGCAGTGGCTCAAGATTTAACCCTCGCTGGGCCAGAGCTTGTTGCCATTCCGTCCACAACTCCTATGAATGGGCTGGAGGAAGCCGGAGCTCGCAGCTGACATTCCCAACATTGCTGCTTTATTCTCCCTCGTATAAGCGGCTCCTGTACAGCCCCAAAGGCCATTGGCTCGCAATGCAGACCACGTCCCGGGGCTCACAGACAGCGCCGTATTGTTCAATATCCAAGAGAAGGCGCTGAATCCCCCCGGGGTGTCAGCCCTCAACTTCCTGATGTGCGGATCTCCCAGAAAGACCATCTCTCCCCCCCCCCCCCCCCAAGCCTGTGCCCGACTGCGATGGCTTCATTGTGTGTCCTGCACCAACATAATGCGGGGTCAACCGGCTGCAGCCATTAATCATACCAGTCACACCGAGGAGCGGACGACTAATGAGCGTGACCACGAAAATAACACCCCGCACACTCAGGGGGCAGCATTGTAATGTATGTACACAGTGACTGCACTAGCAGAATAGTGAGCGCAGCTCTGGGGTATAATACAGGATAAGTAATATAATGTATGTACACAGTGACTGCACCAGCAGAATAGTGAGCGCAGCTCTGGGGTATAATACAGGATAAGTAATGTAATGTATGTACACAGGACTGTACCAGCAGAATAGTGAGCGCAGCTCTGGAGTATAATACAGGATAAGTAATGTATGTACACAGTGACTGTACCAGCAGAATAGTGAGCGCAGCTCTGGAGTATAATACAGGATAAGTAATGTAATGTATGTACACAGTGACTGTACCAGCAGAATAGTGAGCGCAGCTCTGGAGTATAATACAGGATAAGTAATGTAATGTATGTACACAGTGACTGCACCAGCAGAATAGTGAGCGCAGCTCTGGAGTATAATACAGGATAAGTAATGTAATGTATGTACACAGTGACTGTACCAGCAGAATAGTGAGCGCAGCTCTGGAGTATAATACAGGATAAGTAATGTAATGTATGTACACAGTGACTGTACCAGCAGAATAGTGAGCGCAGCTCTGGAGTATAATACAGGATAAGTAATGTAATGTATGTACACAGTGACTGCACCAGCAGAATAGTGAGCGCAGCTCTGGAGTATAATACAGGATAAGTAATGTAATGTATGTACACAGTGACTGCACCAGCAGAATAGTGAGCGCAGCTCTGGAGTATAATACAGGATAAGTAATGTAATGTATGTACACAGTGACTGTACCAGCAGAATAGTGAGCGCAGCTCTGGAGTATAATACAGGATAAGTAATGTAATGTATGTACACAGTGACTGCACCAGCAGAATAGTGAGCGCAGCTCTGGGGTATAATACAGGATAAGTAATGTAATGTATGTACACAGTGACTGCACCAGCAGAATAGTGAGTGCAGCTCTGGAGTATAATACAGGATAAGTAATGTAATATATGTACACAGTATGTACACCAGCAGAATAGTGAGCGCAGCTCTGGGGTATAGTACAGGATAAGTAATGTAATGTATGTACACAGTGACTGTACCAGCAGAATAGTGAGCGCAGCTCTGGAGTATAATACAGGATAAGTAATGTAATGTATGTACACAGTGACTGCACCAGCAGAATAGTGAGCGCAGCTCTGGAGTATAATACAGGATAAGTAATGTAATGTATGTACACAGTGACTGTACCAGCAGAATAGTGAGCGCAGCTCTGGAGTATAATACAGGATAAGTAATGTAATGTATGTACACAGTGACTGTACCAGCAGAATAGTGAGCGCAGCTCTGGAGTATAATACAGGATAAGTAATGTAATGTATGTACACAGTGACTGCACCAGCAGAATAGTGAGCGCAGCTCTGGAGTATAATACAGGATAAGTAATGTAATGTATGTACACAGTGACTGCACCAGCAGAATAGTGAGCGCAGCTCTGGAGTATAATACAGGATAAGTAATGTAATGTATGTACACAGTGACTGTACCAGCAGAATAGTGAGCGCAGCTCTGGAGTATAATACAGGATAAGTAATGTAATATATGTACACAGTATGTACACCAGCAGAATAGTGAGCGCAGCTCTGGGGTATAGTACAGGATAAGTAATGTAATGTATGTACACAGTGACTGTACCTGCAGAATAGTGAGCGCAGCTCTGGAGTATAATACAGGATAAGTAATGTAATGTATGTACACAGTGCCTGTGCAGCAGAATAGTGAGTGCAGCTCTGGGGTATAATACAGGATAAGTAATGTAATGTATATACACAGTGACTGCACCAACAGAATAGTGAGCGCAGCTCTGGAGTATAATACAGGATAAGTAATGTAATGCATGTACACAGTGACTGCACCAGCAGAATAGTGAGCGCAGCTCTGGAGTATAATACAGGATAAGTAATGTAACGTATGTACACAGTGACTGCACCAGCAGAATAGTGAGCGCAGCTCTGGAGTATAATACAGGATAAGTAATGTAACGTATGTACACAGTGACTGTACCAGCAGAATAGTGAGCGCAGCTCTGGAGTATAATACAGGATAAGTAATGTAATGTATGTACACAGTGACTGTACCAGCAGAATAGTGAGCGCAGCTCTGGAGTATAATACAGGATAAGTAATGTAATGTATGTACACAGTGACTGCACCAGCAGAATAGTGAGCGCAGCTCTGGAGTATAATACAGGATAAGTAATGTAATGTATGTACACAGTGACTGCACCAGCAGAATAGTGAGCGCAGCTCTGGAGTATTATAGAAGGTAGGATAAGTAATGTACGGTATGTGACTTTGCTCTATTTTGTACATTAATTCTATATGTAAGGCGCTCACACATTTTATCGCCTGATGTTTATATGTGGCGGTATTATTCTGGCCACAGCTGTCAGCCGGTCGTCCTCCCTCCACATCCTGGGTCCTCCATCACTTTCGTTGCTCCTTCTGCATGTTTGGTGTCATTCGGCCCCTGACACCTGACAGCTTCTTGTCTTCCAGTAATCCCCCCTCTGTAGGGCAAGGACCCCGGCCCTCAGTCTCCGAAATGACGACAGCAAATACATTAACTAAAACAAACGCGGCATCCAGGAACCTGCTGAGAACCCGGTGACCTCATCTCACACCGCAACTGCGTACTTAACCCTTTACTGCACCCCTGAAATATAATCCACATGGAGTGAGTGCTCCAGCAGTAGAGATATCATTTATACCACATGTATCACAGGCTATAAGAGAAAGCTCAAGCGACAACTTAAAATGATATTTTTTACTGAAAATATCGGATTCAGGCCGAGCTGGGTAAACTATAATACCGCATAACTTCTAGAAAAGTTGTGTGAACAGGAACGTGGTCGCTATTAAAGCTGGAGCCATCTAGATAGCCTTGTACTGAAAATTAGGTTAACTTTTGGAGCAGTCAATATATCGCTGCATTTCTAGGCAAATTTACCATTCAGGAGACTAAGAAAGCTGTGTGATAAGCTTAGTTGGAATCCAACTTTATTAAAGTCCTAAATTTGGTAAGTTATGTAACTGTATGGAAGCATTGAATATATGTATAACAAGACATGCAGAAAACAATGACAAGATGCAGGGGAGACAATGACAAGATGCAGGGGAGACAATGACAAGATGCAGGGGAGACAATGACAAGATGCAGGGATGACAATGACAAGATGCAGGTTAGACTATGACAAGATGAAGGGGAGACAATGACAAGATGAAGGGGAGACAATGACAAGATGTAGGGGAGACAATGACAAGATACAGAGGAGACAACGACAAGATGCAGGGGAGACAATAACAAGATACAGAGGAGACAATGACAAGATACAGAGGAGACAACGGCAAGATGCAGGGGAGACAATGACAAGATGAAGGGGAGACAATAACAAGATGTAGGGGAGACAATGACAAGATGCAGGGGAGACAATGACAAGATGTAGGGGAGACAATGACAAGATGCAGGGGAGACAATTACAAGATGCAGGGGAGACAATGTCAAGATGCAGGGGAGACAATGACAAGATGCAGGGAGACAATGACAAGATGCAGAGGAGACAATGTCAAGATGCAGGGGAGACAATGACAAGATGCAGGGAGACAATGACAAGATGCAGAGGAGACAATGTCAAGATGCAGGGGAGACAATGACAAGATGCAGAGGAGACAATGTCAAGATGCAGGGGAGACAATAACAAGATGTAAGGGGAGACAATGACAAGATGCAGGGGAGACAATGACAAGATGCAAGGGAGACAATGACAAGATGTAAGGGGAGACAATGAGAAGATAAAGGGGAGACAATGAGAAGATGCAGGGGGAGACAATGACAAGATGCAGGGGAGACAATGACAAGATGCAGGGGAGACAATGACGAGATACAGGGGAGACAATGACAAGATGCAGGGGAGACAATGACAAGATGCAGGGGAGACAATGACAAGATGCAGGGGAGACAATGACAAGATGCAGGGGAGACAACAAGATGTAGGGGAGACAATGACAAGATGCAGGGGAGACAACAACACAATGCAGGGGTGACACACTTACATGTAGGCCTTGTAGTTGTTCCCGATCTTCTGGATTCGGATGTCATATTTGGAGTCCACGAACGGCTCAGAGGTCACATAGGTTTTTGCCATGGCCACGATGCTGGACATGTCCTGGAAGTCGTACTGGTTGTCCACCTTTACCTGTGGGTAAAGATTAAGAGAATCATCATTCAATAGGAAGAAACGTCCAATAATCCAGCACCGATCCCTGTTATCAGATTTTGGGTGATGCACTATCCCGAAATGGAAATTCTCACAATGCAGCCGTGACCCGAGTCATGACTATCATGTTTTCCCACCACTCCTCCACCACGTGTGGCACATTCCACCGCCACGTGCTGCCCATTATTAGTTCTACATGAGTCATCGCCTAATCTTTGTGGTTTACAAATGTGCAAGTCTGACAGAAATGAAGGGAACATTACATGTTCCTAGAGGGACAAATCCGAGCCCTGCAGACAGACGCACGTAGAGGCGCCGAATAGAGAGTCAATTACTTCATTAAGGAGTCATAAAAACATCAAAGCGGAAACTGAATTTGGGAAGAGAGACATTTTGGAACCATCTTAAAGAAGACCTTTCACCACCTTCACTAACTCCAGTTCTTT